>NC_064633.1:41787944-42098208 GCF_023864275.1 Schistocerca cancellata | reverse complement strand
ACATAGCTCTCACCTGTGACCGTTTTCAAAACTTTTCTTATATATATGGCCAGAAAAACACCTCCTCTCTTTCCAAACAATATTTATTGCAAAATGTAATTGGTATAATACAAAAGTAGTAATGGTTGAAAATTCAGCTTAATAGCTTCTACATACAATATAATTCCAATCAGTGCTTCAGCATTTTCTAAAATGTTTCAAATGATGACTGTAAATGCACACTGTAAATCAAAAAGTCTGAGCTATAATTCATTAAATATTTCCAAATTGACACAAATTCCCTTATACATAACACTATAACTCCATACATATACCCCAAATCAAGTACATCAGTTTTCACTATCCACACAGCACAGAAACCCAATGTATATCTCGTGTCAGTAGATTTTCTAAAAACGTTTTTCGAGTCAGAAACATTAAAATCCACATATCATTTCCAAACAGCATAATTTTCCTCAAATATACCCAATATTCTTCAAGATAACATAATAATGTTCCAAAAGCATGAAATTCTATCTAAATGTCTTTCTCTCATCTAAAAAGCACACAACACAAAGCACATCTGGTGTGATATATTCAACTTTCTTTCAAAATAGTAGAAAAATTGTCATTTTTGGTGGAATAAAACCTCTTACATGGTACATAAATGTCTGTTTCAGCAGTCTTGCATTTCTCACATGGTAATTTAATGTTTCTTGCAGGAGCCTCATTTACATCAGCTACAAAAAAAGGAAAAAAACAATTTTAGTCCTCATAATAGCCTCAATATAGACAGGCTGTAAATTGAAATTTAGATATCTGGCGGTTAAGAAGAATTTTTACTGGTTTATGAACATGTTTTTCCTACTAAGTGAAGTTTAAAGGCACATATATAGGTACTAATCCTTTCACAATTTTAAATGTGAAAAGTCACTCAAAGTTCTAACTTAACTGTTACAGTATTTATAAAACACAGTAATACAGGCTAGGGAATTAACCAGTGTAATAACAGAAAAGGTATAAACCTCACTAAACACAGCTTTTGTTTTTCTTTCATCATAACTGGTGATGGCATTCAAAACTGTCATGAATGAGTACCAGTTTCCTAAACCTATTTTAAAATTATGGTTACATTAACTTTTCTCAAGCAGCAGAGCCAAAATGAGTTCTTCATATAGTATCAAAAAGTAAGTCAACCTGTCATAACATATGAAGATTTGTAGGTTTCAGTTGGTAATATATGTGACATTTATCCTTCCTTAATTAAATGACTGTTTAAAGTTTCATGTCTGATTTTGCTCATAATAATAATCTTGAATTATTAACATGGCGATCTGTATACAAAAAACATTGATGGGTTAACAGATAGAAAAAGAAAGATGCAACACAGAAAATGAAGACAGAAACAGTACCATGAGAGCTCAAGGGCCTGTGGCTGCCACACCTAACTTATAAAAGTGTGTATGATCTCTAAGGATATCATCTACATTTACATTGGAGTCTTGTTTCAGTATTTAAGTTCATTTACTATAAAATATACATCAGATTTGGCAAGGAATGATTCTTTTCTCTATATAAATAATTTACGAATATTTAACTTTTTCCTGTGAACAACATTTTCCTTCACTCCAAACATTATTAACTTCTCTTTACTCTTTTGCTTGTACAGTTTTGATAAAGTGCGATTTCATAGCAAAAACAATTCCTGTATTTTCGATAAATCAAATAATATGCATTGGGATGAGGTTTATCTACAATTTAAAATGGAGCAATACATATGTCAAAGAACTTCTTTTGTTCAGCAGTTAGCAATTCTGATTTCTCGTGTGTTTTGACTAATACATTCTCCCCAGTCCTAAACTATGGTACTTTGACTTTACCATCATGTCTTCTTTTTTTGTTTTTCCCTCTGTTTTCTCAAGGTTTCTTTTACAACTACCTCACGTTCTTGTGCAGAGTTAATTTTTGTGGTGGAAACTCAACTAGATCTGAAATAATATTTGCAGATATTCATGAAAATAAACTCAAAATTCTAAAATCCAGCTGAATTATGCTAGAGTCTGCTTATGATGTCTTCAAAATCATTCAGATGTTCACACTTTGAAAGTTGCTTATGGTGACAACATGTGCAACATAAATGACACATTTTAGGCATATACCATTTTGCATAACTGGATGATGGATTATAAATGGAAATTAAAATATGTTCAATTTCAGGTCGTTCCACAAATGATTTGCAATTCTTAGAAAAAATTGTTGCAGATTGTCTGATAAGTTAACTCCTAGTTTGCCAATATACTTAAAATAGTCGTTTTCAGTTTTTTTATACTGCAGTTTTTTGTTTTAGATTTTCTGACTGGGTAAATTAAATAAAATTTAGAGAACACATCTACCACAAAATATTTTATTGCACTTTTTGGTAGTAGTCGAGAGAAGTCAACTGCAACTAAATCTAATGTTTTGTCAGAAACAATGATTTGCATTTCTCCTTTGCATGTCCTCTTACTTACTTTCACTCACTGATATTTACCAGAAATTGACAACTTATTTTTAAGACATACTATAAAAATAAATGTTTTCCTCTAACCTCCAGATAGATTTCCAAACACCACAATGACTAACTTTCATCTACATGTTCAATAAAACTTTCTGCTTCTTCCTCTGGCCAATATAATTTCAAGTTATATGAATCTGCATCTTTTTCCTTAAAAAGATTCCACTTTAGCACCTTGTCACACTTCAGTTTTTAATACTTCTTCTATCTGAGCAGACTTTTATTAGTCTCAAGTTCGTTTTTTATTTCTTTAGTATAGGCCTAATGATTTTTCTTCACATACATTTCTATCATAGCTCATTTTAAACTCTTTTTCTTCGTCATAAGTTTCATTAATTATTCCTATAGGCAACCTAAATGTCGTGTCTGGAAAAGCATTGTCAGGTTCTTCAATATACCTGAATTCACAATCAAATTTTTATAACTATGTCACCTAAGTAATTAGCCTACTATGGTAAAGTCTACACTCTTGAATATAATTTAGGGCCTTGTGGTCTGAATACATTGTTAATTTGTGTCCAAGAAAATAAGTTTTAAATTCAGTGCATGCCCAAAGCATTTCAGTAAGTGTTCAACATTTTTCATGTTTCAAAAGTGTTCTGCATGTAAATCCAGTTGTACAACGTATAATTTCTCCACCAACTCCATTTGTCTGAAACAATTACGAGTCCAGTAAACAATTATTACCGTCAGTGAGTAAACAAAATGGTAAAGAGGAATTAGGTCTAAGCAATAAATTATGCTTATTTAATTCTTTCCTGGTTTCCTCAAAGGCTTCTTGACATTCTTTGCTCCATATCCACATTACCCATTACATTATTAATTTTCCTTTGAAAACTACATTAGCCATAGAAAGACATTAATTGTTTTCGATTGCAGGGAAGTGAAAACTGTCATATCTGCAAAATTCCTTTTTCAGTAATTATGTGTCCTAAAACTTTTAATTCAGATACTGCAAAATTATGTTTTTCTCATTTAAATGTCATTCCACCTTGTTTGCGTTTTTCACATATGTCTCAAAACTTCACCTTTTTTTTTGGTCATCACTCTACTGACTGGTTTGATGCGGCCTGCCACGAATTCCTTTCCTGTGCTAACCTCTTCATCTCAGAGTAGCACTTGCAACTTACGTCCTCAATTATTTCCTTGACGTATTCCAATCTCTGGCTTCCTCTACAGTTTTTGCCCTCTACAGCTCCCTCTAGTACCATGGAAGTCATTCCCTCATGTCTTAGCAGATGTCCTATCATCCTCTCCCTTCGCCTTATCAGTGTTTTCCACATATTCTTTCCTCTCCAATTCTGTGTAGAACCTCCTCATTCCTTACCTTATCAGTCCACCTGATTTTCAACATTCGTCTATAGCACCACATCTCAAATGCTTCGATTCTCTTCTGTTCCGGCTTTCCCACAGTCCATGTTTCACTACCATACAATGCTGTACTTCAGACATACATCCTCAGAAATTTCTTCCTCAAATTAAGGCCGGTATTTGATATTAGTAGACTTCTCTTGGCCAGAAATGCGTTTTTTGCCATAGCGAGTCTGCTTTTGATGTCCTCCTTGCTCCATCCGTCATTGGTTATTTTACTGCCTAGGTAGCAGAATTCTTTAACTTCATTGACTTCGTGACCATCAATCCTGATGTTAAGTTTCTCGCTGTTCTCATTTCTACTACTTCTCATTACCTTCGTCTTTCTCCGATTTACTCTCAAACCATACTGTGTACTCATTATACAGTTAATTCCGTTCAGCAGATCATTTAATTCTTCTTCACTTTCACACAGGATAGCAATGTCATCAGCGAATCGTATCATTGATATCCTTTCACCTTGTATTTTAATTCCACTCCTGAACCTTTCTTTTATTTCCATCATTGCTTCCTCGATGTACAGATTGAAGAGTAGGGGCGAAAGGCTACAGCCTTGTCTTACGCCCTTCTTAATACGAGCACTTCGTTCTTGATCGTCCACTCTTATTATTCCCTCTTGGTTGTTGTACATATTGTATATGACCCGTCTCTCCCTATAGCTTACCCCTACTTTTTTCAGAATCTCGAACAGCTTGCACCATTTTATATTGTCGAACGCTTTTTCCAGGTCGACAAATCCTATGAAAGTTTCTTGATTTTCCTTTAGCCTTGCTTCCATTATTAGCCGTAACATCAGAATTGCCTCTCTCGTCCCTTTACTTTTCCTAAAGCCAAACTGATCGTCACCTAGCTCATTCTCAATTATCTTTTCCATTCTTCTGTATATTATTCTCGTAAGCAGCTTCGATGCGAGCTGTTAAGCTGATTGTGCGATAATTCTCGCACTTGTCAGCTCTTGCCGTCTTCGGAATTGTGTGGATGATGCTTTTCCGAAAGTCAGATGGTATATCGCCAGACTCATATATTCTACACACCAATGTGAATAGTCGTTTTGTTGCCACTTCCCCCAATGATTTTAGAAATTCTGATGAAATGTTATCTATCCCTTCTGCCTTATTTGACCGTAAGTCCTCCAAAGCTCTTTTAAATTCCGATTCTAATCCCCTATCTCTTCTGAATCGACTCTTTCTTCTTCTATCACATCAGACAAATCTTCACCCTCATAGAGGCTTTTAATGTATTCTTTCCACCTATCTGCTCTCTCTGTATTTAACAGTGGAATTCCCGTTGCACTCTTAATGTTACCATCGTTGCTTTTAATGTCACCAAAGGTTGTTTTGACTTTCCTGTATGCTGAGTCTGTCCTTCCGACAATCATATCTTTTTCGATGTCTTCACATTTTTCCTGCAGCCATTTCGTCTTAGCTTCCCTGCACTTCCTATTTATTTCATTCCTCAGCCACCTGTATTTCTGTATTCCTGATTTTCCCGGAACATGTTTGTACTTCCTCCTTTCATCAACCAACTGAAGTATTTCTTCTGTTACCCATGGTTTCATCGCAGCTACCTTCTTTGTATCTATGTTTTCCTTCCCAACTTCTGTGATGGCCCTTTTTACAGATGTCCATTCCTCTTCAACTGTACTGCCTACTGCGCTATTCCTTATTGCTGTATCTATAGCGTTAGAGAACTTCAAACGTATCTCGTCATTCCTTAGTACTTCCGTATCCCACTTCTTTGCGTATTGATTCTTCCTGACTAATGTCTTGAACTTCAGCCTACTCTTCATCACTACTATATTGTGATCTGAGTCTATATCTGCTCCTGGGTACGCCTTACAATCCAGTATCTGATTTCGGAATCTCTGTCTGACCATGATGTAATCTAATTGACATCTTCCCGTATCTCCCGGCCTATTCCAAGTATACCTCCTCCTCTTGTGATTCTTGAACAGGGTATTCGGTATTACTAGCTGAACCTTGTTACAGAACTCAATTAGTCTTTCTCCTCTTTCATTCCTTGTCCCAAGCCCATATTCTCCTGTAACCTTTTCTTCTACTCCGTCCCCTACAACTGCATTCCAGTCGCCCATGACTATTAGATTTTCGTCCCCCTTTACATACTGCATTACCCTTTCAATATCCTCATACACTTTCTCTATCTGTTCATCTTCAGCTTGCGACGTCGGCATGTATACCTGAACTATCGTTGTCGGTGTTGGTCTGCTGTCGATTCTGATTAGAACAACCCGGTCACTGAACTGTTCACAGTAACACAACCCCTGCCCTACCTTCCTATTCATAGCGAATCCTACACCTGTTATACCATTTTCTGCTGCTGTTGATATTACCCGATACTCATCTTCCACTTCACTTCACTGACCCCTACTATATCTAGATTGACGTTTGCATTTCCCTTTTCAGATTTTCTAGTTTCCCTACCACGTTCAAGCTTCTGACATTCCACGCCCCGACTCTTAGAACGTTATCCTTTCGTTGATTATACAATCTTTTTCTCATGGTAACCTCCCCCTTGGCAGTCCCCTCCTGGAGATCCGAATGGGGGACTATTCCGGAATCTTTTGCCAATGGAGAGATCATCATGACACTTCTTCAAATACAGGCCACATGTCCTGTAGATGCACGTTACGTGTCTTTAATGCAGTGGTTTCCATTGTCTTCTGCATCCTCATGTCGTTGATCATTGCTGATTCTTCCGCCTTTAGGGGAAATTTCCCACCCCTAGGACAAGAGAGTGCCCTGAACCTCTATCCACTCCTCCGCCTTCTTAGACAAGACCGTTGGCAGACTGAGGCTGACTTCTTCACTATGTTCATGCAATTGTGTCCAGTAATCAAAATGTCATCTACTTAGATTTTCAGTTTAGATAAGAGTTGCTCTCCAAATAATGATCGAATGCCCTAATGAACCCTGGAACACATGAGTTCAAGCACCTTCTTCCCTAGAGGAAACCAGTGTGTTTCCTGGACTCAGGTGCAAGTGGAACTTGGTGGAAATCTAATATCAAATCTGAATTTTACACAGCCTGAATGGTTTCAAATATGAATAACAGTTCGTCAGTGTTTTCAGAGTGATCTGTTACTCTGCTCAAAAATTTATTTTAATATCTCGAATTCAAAACTAATGTCATTCCTCCATTCTTCTTTGTTAAAGCAACAAGGGGATTATGAAACATCCCTTCAATTTAGTACATAACTGTCTTAGTTTGGATCTTGTGTCTATGTGATAATTAATGGACTTGCGTAACTGATATTCAGACACTTCACACAAGTGAAAGAGTCTGCAATATGGCTTTCATAAGTGTATTGCTTTTAGTGAGAATGTTACTGGTAGTTACATGGCCACCTTTGGAGAAACTATCAATTTATTCCGTGCCATACTGCATTTGGTGATTGCCGCCACAACGCTACTACAGTACATGTTATTAGTAGACCACTGCAGTTCAATTTTTTGTACTATAGAAAACTATACATCTTGGTGTTATGAGAGTTTCAAACAATCTTATAAAACACCTACTCCATCTAGGACTATGCTCTTAGATCATTAAACAATCAACAAAGAGTCACCAACACGTATTTTTTATGCAACACAACAGGGATAAAGCGGCGCTAAACTCATTCATTTCCTTATATATTCATTGTAACTATTTCCTGCATAAATATACTAGTGGCGACATGAAAACGTCTTTTCAAAAGACAGATGTAAATGAAAATATGGTGCTAATTGTCTCTCAGTTTGGCTTTCATAAAGCTTTCTCCATAGTGAAAGCAATACAAGACCACAAGAACGAGAGGTGGCAGACTTAAACATCAATCCAGAAGAGAGCAGTTTTAAGTACACAAATTTTTCACCCAACACAACAGGGATCAAATCAAGCCTCAAAACTCATTCATTTCATCATATATTCATTTTAACTATTCCCTGCATAAAAATCCTAGAGACGGCATGACTAATTTAAAAGAAAATAAGGTGCTAATTGTTTCTCAGTTTGGCTTTCATAAAGCTTTCTCCATAGTGAAAGCAATACAAGACCCCCCATAGTGAAAGCAATACAAGACCACAGAAACGAGAGGTGGCAGACTTAAACAAGAACAACAGATAAGAGGAGAGCAGCTATAAATACACAGGTACTCAGAGAAAAAACCGTTTCTGACATGGACCACTGTGATTTCGAAATAATAATGGCGTGTGACGAGGGCCTTCCGTCGGGTAGACCGCTCGCCTGGTGCAAGTCTTTCGATTTGACGCCACTTCGGCGACTTGCGCGTCGATGGGGATGAAATGATGATGATTAGGACAACGCAACACCCAGTCCCTGAGCGGAGAATATCTCCGACCCAGCCGGGAATCGAGCCCGGGCCCTTAGGATTGACAGTCTGTCGCGCTGACCACTCAGTAACCGGGGACGGACATTTCGAAATTAATCATTTGAAGTATGTTTCGAAAGAACAGCTATTGGTCACATGATATGAAATAAGGCTTCTTCAAGAAAATGAAATGTGAAAATGGTGAACACCCGAGTGACGAGCACCCGATTAGATTCCTTCTCTTCTGCGGCGCTACATCCAGCAAAATAGGCCGAGTCCTGTGAAGACGAGGTATCAGACCTATTTCTGACCTCTTAAGAAGAAAAGGGGATGCTACGCCCTGTTAAGTACAGTTTCGGCCTCAGGATTCCTGGGATTTACAGCATCCCTTGTGAATATGGAAGCAATTAGATCGGTGAGTCCGTCTGCATCTTTATCGACCGGTGTGCAAAACATCAAAGGCATCTTAAAAATTGAGTACTGGAGAGATCTACAGTTGCTGAGCACAGCGTCACAAACAAACATAAAATACTATTTGAGGAAACAGAAGTTTTGTCCCAGGCATCCTAAATACTGGTATTCTACAATTAAAGAGGCTGTAGAAATAGGAATGTGTGGAAAAATCCTCAACTTTGACGGTGGATAGAATGTAGCGGCGGATGGAAACGAGCTTTTGATGCAGAGAAGAGGCAGAGACGTTTTCCAATGCTTACGCTACAGCGGGAGCGGTGGCGCCACCAGCACAGACGTTGACACCATCTGCAACAGCATGACGTAATTACCGACCAATCAGAAGCCGCTTTGGACTTCATAAGCCCACCACAGCAGCTGTTTTGACGGGCAGTCGCTCCTGACGAAGGCGATGAAAATCGTCGAAACCTCAACTGAACTGTTACGGCAAGAAATCCGAGAACTTTTTACCAACAGTGCATCGAGAAAAACTTCGTTCTCAACAGTTATCAAGTTGGTATAAGTTATGACTTCGCAAAAGCTTTGATTGTCTGGATGACAAAATCCTAATTAGCAAATTACAGTGTGATAACATGAGTGACATCTCTACTGCAATGTTGAAGTCTCTCTTCACAACAGATAGCAAAGGATTTTATAGACTGACTGAGTCACAGGTATGACTAACGAAGTAAAAGATCACTTCGATGCTAAGTTCATAACAATTGTTGATTGGAGGGCTGGATGGTCGACCGGCAGCTTCTCAATGACCACAGCTTCCTTCTCTCTGAACTCGGAGGTAACTCGTTGAAGTGGAGTTGGAACCAAAAGTGACTCCACACCGGAAATGGTGGCTTGGAGCCACTCAGTCTCCTAAATATTGGATGAGCAGAAAGTTACATGCCTTGCTCTCCTTATGGAAACACGACTGACATACGGAAACAGTGCGATGACGTTAGAGCCGGTTTTGGAGATGAATGGACACCCATGTATGTGGAGTCTTCCACAAGCCAGACTGTAAACATCTTGTAATTCTGAAGCTGGCGTCTGTCAAGCAGGCAAGGTGGCAGGCTTGGTTGTTTTGCAGGAGGATATACACCCAGAAAGCAACATCGCCTTCCACAGAGAAGGTATATGGCGAAACCATCTGAATATCGTGAAGAACTGGGCGTTGTGAAGGGCTTGACTCGGGGTAGTTAGCGCCGACAACAATTGGAAAGGAGGTGAAGTTGGTGGTTTGTCCCTGGAGACATGTTCCTGAAGTCGCGAAGTGTCTTGCTGTGCCGGCCGGTGTGGCCGAGCGGTTCTACGCGCTTCAGTCTGGAACCGCGCGACCGCTACGGTCGCAGGTTCGAATCCTGCCTCGGGCTTGTATGTGTGCGATGTCCTTAGGTTAGTTAGGTTTAAGTAGTTCTAAGTTATAGGGGACTGATGACCTCAGATGTTAAGTCCCATAGTGCTCAGAGTCATTTGAATCATTTTTTTGTCTTGCTGTTGGTGCTGTGGTTGGTCCAGAAGGAGGTCGGATGGGGTAGATTTGGAAAACAAAAACTGGCACCTTTTTTTTTGTTATAATGGAGTGAACCCACTGACGATGGTGTTTCCTCTGTCAGTAGATGGGTTTAGACGTGGGCTGTTTCTGTACCGAGATGGTGAATTTTAGAAGCTGGAAAACTGACGTAATGATGGAAGAGAAAGGCGAGCGGTCAGAACAGGCAAAGGCCACGTTATGAACGGACAATAGCAGTGACATCTGGGGAACGCCACTGGCTAGAGAGCCCAGTATTATGAAAGAGGGGAGTAGTTCCCACTCTGAACTCCGTGCGAAATAGAAAATTAAAATTAATTAATTGACACATAAATGTGTGGCACAGATTGACACACAGTGGTATGCCATTATAGAACCACAACAGTTTCAATAAATTTACAACATACCGATGACACGCGTTCTGATATCGAGCTGTAACATCAGATTTCAGGGAGTGGAGGCTGTGCAAGAAAAGCAGCCAGGAGCAGGTAGTTTGGGGACTGAAGGCAGTTGACTTGGGAGCCCGGCAGCGATGCGTCGTGTGGTGGCCAGCATGGCTGAAACACCAGCTTGAGAGGCGAATCGCCCTCGTTAATGAGTTGTACAAAAAGCTGCAGAGATTGAGAAATTGCTAGCGGTTCACCGACTACTGTGTGTCTACTGTGCGGTACATTCTGTTTTGAAATGACGCAATCTCCTCTGGTTCGAAAGAAAGTGTATTTATAAGTAATTTAAAATTTCAGTAAACTTTTATAAAATGTGTAAATGAAAAATATAAATAACATCATTTTATGATGTGTTCTACCTCAAATGAAATTTTAGAGCCTTTCAGCAAGACGCTACGGGCGAACACTTAAAGGAGACAAATGACTGCTTCAGTGCTGAAATACCCCTAAGAGCCAGAGTATGAAAGCACTTGACTGTCCTGCCAGTAATAGACAGTTTAAGAATTTGCTGTTCAGTCTGGTGTGTCAGCTCTTAATGTGGGAGCTCGTTCCGGGATATGTCTATTGAACTATCTCTGTGGATGAAATTATTGACGAGATTAGGGTCGGCTAGGTCATTCAGTGCCACTCTAGCAGCTATCGGACGGCGGCACTTCAGTGAACAGTGCGGGCGTTGTGGCTGTGGCGTAACAGTGATCCGCAGCAGAGGCTGTAGCAGCTTGGCTGTCCATCCAGACACCGCGGCAGCTATAGCGGTCGCTGGTCACCACGTCGAGACCACCAGCGGTGGGTGGCGCTCTTCATATAACTGACCAGCTGTGGGACTGTAAGTTACTAGTGTGCTGCTCTTTAACAGTAATCGACGGCATCAGAGAGTCGATGAACACTCAGGGGTGCCCTAAATCGGCTGGAGATGTGGGGATTGAGAACCCGTTGCCGATATTCATCTACATCTACATTTATACTCCGCAAGCCACCCAACGGTGTGTGGCGGAGAGCACTTTACGTGCCACTGTCATTATCTCCCTTTCCTGTTCCAGTCGCGTATGGTTCGCGGGAAGAACGACTGTCTGAAAGCTTCTGTGCGCGCTCTAATCTCTCTAATTTTACATTCGTGATCTCCTCGGGAGGTATAAGTAGGGGGAAGCAATATATTCGATACCTCATCCAGAAACGCACCCTCTCGAAACCTGGCGAGCAAGCTACACCGCGATGCAGAGCGCCTCTCTTGCAGAGTCTGCCACTTGAGTTTGTTAAACATCTCCGTAACGCTATCACGGTTACCAAATAACCCTGTGACGAAACGCGCCGCTCTTCTTTGGATCTTCTCTATCTCCTCCGTCAACCCGATCTGGTACGGATCCCACACTGATGAGCAATACTCAAGTATAGGTCGAACGAGTGTTTTGTAAGCCACCTCCTTTGTTGATGGACTACATTTTCTAAGGACTCTCCCAATGAATCTCAACCTGGTACCCGCCTTACCAACAATTAATTTTATATGATCATTCCACTTCAAATCGTTCCGCACGCATACTCCCAGATATTTTACAGAAGTAACTGCTACCAGTGTTTGTTCCGCTATCATATAATCATACAATATTCATGAGTTATTTGGCAGGATTCAATAAAGGAATGGTGGAGAAGACGTATAGTGTGGCCACTGAGAATGGAGGTATGAAATTACAAGTTATGAGGAAGCTAAGTGTGATACAAAATTGCTTGAGTGGATTAATGGCAGAATTTCATGGGGAATGGGGGAGGAGAGAATGTGGCCTAGCAGCAAAAACTGAAGCAGTAGAGGGAGCAAGACAGGGATGTAGTCTTTCGCCCCTGCTGTTCAATCTATACATCGAAGAAGCAATCACGCAAATAAAAGAAGGGTTCAAGAGTGGGATTAAACAATCTGCCAACATTCCCTCACACTGTGCCTCCGGTACATGACCTATCGGACACAAGATCGATAACAAACCTAACTGTTGCAGATTGCTAACGCTGAACGAGGACTGTGTACCAGCACCCAGCGCCAGCCGCCGAGCAGCACAAACGCACAACGTCAAGGTATCGACATGTATGATACCCACTACTAACAAAGCCTATCCTTGCACAACCTATCTCAGGCAGCAAGACAACCGCTACTGCTCTTACCACCCGACCTAACTTTCGCAGAGGTTTTTTTCCCTTGGCTCTTGCCTTGGCACTTTTTTTCCTCTGCCCTTCAAACCGCTACCCTTCGTCAGATTTCGACCAATCTATCTCCAGATGAGCGCGTAGTAATGGTTAATTCTAACCAGACGTATGCAAACATCGCAGTACCCACATCCTGCAACACCTCACTTTAGTGAATACTAACCCTTATGCAGAGATGGCAGTAGACCTTTTGTGTTGGCCATCATGCCGGTGTGGGCGTGGAGGGGCTCCACCTCTTACATAAAAAAAAGGATTAAAGCATAAGGTGAAAGGATATCAATGATAAGATTCGCTAATGACATTGCTATCCTGAGTGAAAGTGAAGAAGAACTACACGATCCGCTGAATGGAATGAACGGTTTAATGAGTGCAGAATATGGATATGGATTGAGAGTAAATGGAAAAAAGAGGAAAGTAATGAGAAGCAGCAGAGACGAGTACAGCGAAAAACATAACATTAGAATTGGTGATCGCAAAGTAGATAAAGTTAAGGAATTCTGCTACCTAGGCAGCAAAGTAGCCCATGATGGACGGAGCAACCACGACATAAAGAGCATTCGTGGCCAAGAGAGATCTACTAGTATCAAACATGGGCCTCAATTGGAGGAAGTAATTGTATGATAGTGAAACGTAGAATGTAGGAAAACCAGAACAGAAGAGAATCGAAGTATTTGAAATGTGGTGCTAGAGACGAATATTGAAAATTAGGTAGACTAATTGGGTAACGAATGAGGACATTGTCCGGAGAATTGCCGAGGAGCTCCCTCCAATATCACCAAGTTAATCCCCGATGTTTTAAGAGATGTCGTATCATCCGGCTTCTTCTTCTTATCAGTATGTTCAATACACAGGCTGTGTAATATAGGGGTTTTAACGCTTTATAATATTTATTACCTTAAACTTACAGTTCTAAGTGATATGTCAAATGAAAGAGCAGCTCAAACAGTTTTACCAAGAACCTTATAAATGTCCAGTGTGAGCACCATCCTTGAAGCACCAAAGGAAAGTTTATGGGTCTTTCTTTTTTGGTGAACCTTGATACACTAGTGCAATGGCTCTTCCCTCAGTTGGAAGAAGATTAGCCAGAGAACTTCATTTTCCTGAAAGGTGATGCGGAACCTCACAGGCATAGAGAAGTACGCGATTGGTTGAACTTCAGTACCCAAGCGCTGGATAGGCCGCAAGGGGCCTCCACGCTCACCCGACCTAACGCCATGCAATTTTTTCCTTTGTGGCTCCATCAAGGATCGTGTGTACGTGCCTCCGCTACCAGCAGGCCTCCCTGAATTAAGAAACTGGATTGAAGCAGCTGTTGCTACAATCACTGAAGACACACTTATCAACGTTTGGGAAGAACTCGGCTATAGGCTTGATGTGCGCCGTGTGACAAATGGTGCTCACCTTGGACATTTATAAGGTTCTTGGTCAAACTGTTTGAGTAGCTCTTTTATTTGACACATCATTTATAACTGTTAGTTTATATAAATATTACAAATCGTTAAAAACCCGATATTCATTTATAAACACCCTGTATATTGAACATACTGATAAGAAGAAGAAGCCGGATGATAGGACATCTCTTAAAACATCAGGGATTAACTTTGTGATATTGGAGGGAGCTCCAGAGGGTAGAAACTTTAAAGAAAGACAGAGACTGGAATGCAGCCAGCAAATAACTGCACTTCCAACATCAATTGCTACTCTGACATGAAAAGTTGACACAGGAGAGAATTTCGCGTTAGGCCGCATCAAAGCATGACCTGGAAAAAGAGAAAGAGAGAGAGATCTATGGAAGGACAATGGGCTGCAAGAGGTGGAACGTAAAAAGCGAGATACAGAGATCAAATCTGCACTGGCATGTGTGGATGATAGGATCGAAGCGACAACTATATAAAGACTGGTTTTGCATATGGAATGAAGCGATCTAATGTATTGGAGAACAAAAGAAGAAAATAGAAGGGGAACAGGTAGATCGCAAAGAATACATTTTGTAGCTGTGCAGCATAATGAAAAATGTGGCGACGTGTCAGGCAGGAATACATATGAGAAATCCGGTTCTTAGCTTGGGAATGCACGGCACTTTTCTGGGAGAAGATAATACCACGTAGTTGATTTTGTAGGTGACTGTAAGGGAAATTTTGTTGTGGCAATGGCTCAAACTTGAAACATAAAATTTGTAAGATGTAATTTAGAATGGTACGCACAAACGTGGGCGAACCGAAATGCGACGGCATTTTGTGGCTTCGCCGCGTTAAAGAGATTGTTATTAGTAGCAAGATAAATTTTGGGATCATAATAAGTAGGTCAAGCTGCAAAATTAATTGTTAAATGGGCCAAAGTTTCGAAGCGAGATGTGTAGAATGTGTAGTTTTTGTACATCAGAGATGAGTCGATTGGTGTACTTGTATCGGCCTAGCCTCTTGATGTATTGACGGAGATTTCGATTTTAAAATGTAGACTGGTAGAGGACTTGCAGTGGAAGTTGTTCCACGGCCTTACATATCCGACAGAAGATTTTACTGATTTTGTTAATAAGATGGATCGTGCTTTGTGTTACAAGTCACGATCGGCATAGCACGACTTCAGTAGATAACCTGGACCGACTGAAAGTGGCGGTTGCGATGATCGAACGAACTGGAACTGGCGTGAAAAAGCGGCTGAGAAATAATGAGGGATATAATGGGGACGGAGATACTTCAGTTGATGGATGAAAGGAGGAAGTACAAACATGTTCCGGGAAAATCAGGAATACAGAAATACAAGTCGCTGAGGAATGAAATAAATAGGAAGTGGAGGGAAGCTAAGACGAAATGGCTGCAGGAAAAATGTGAAGGCATCGAAAAAGATATGATTGTCGGAAGGACAGACTCAGCATACAGGAAAGTCAAAACAACCTTTGGTGACATTAAAAGCAACGGTGGTAACATTAAGAGTGCAACGGGAATTCCACTGTTAAATGCAGAGGAGAGAGCAGATAGGTGGAAAGAATACATTGAAAGCCTCTATGAGGGTGAAGATTTGTCTGATGTGATAGAAGAAGAAACAGGAGTCGATTTAGAAGAGATAGGAGATCCAGTATTAGAATCGGAATTTAAAAGAGCTTTGGAGGACTTACGGTCAAATAAGGCAGAAGGGATAAATAACATTCCATCAGAACTTCTAAAATCATTGGGGGAAGTGTCAACAAAACGACTATTCACGTTGGTGTGTAGAATATATGAGTCTGGCGATATACCATCTGACTTTCGGAAAAGCATCATCCACACAATTCCGAAGACGGCAAGAGCTGACAAGTGCGAGAATTATCGCACAATCAGCTTAACAGCTCATGCATCGAAGCTGCTTACAAGAATAATATACAGAAGAATGGAAAAGAAAATTGAGAATGCGCTAGGTAACGATCAGTTTGGCTTTAGGAAAAGTAAAGGGACGAGAGAGGCAATTCTGACGTTACGGCTAATAATGGAAGCAAGGCTAAAGAAAAATCAAGACACTTTCATAGGATTTGTCGACCTGGAAAAAGCGTTCGACAATATAAAATGGTGCAAGCTGTTCGAGATTCTGAAAAAAGTAGGGGTAAGCTATAGGGGGAGACGGGTCATATACAACATGTACAACAACCAAAAGGGAATAATAAGAGTGGACGATCAAGAACGAAGTGCTCGTATTAAGAAGGGTGTAAGACAAGGCTG
Source organism: Schistocerca cancellata (assembly GCF_023864275.1). Lineage (NCBI taxonomy): Eukaryota > Metazoa > Arthropoda > Insecta > Orthoptera > Acrididae > Schistocerca > Schistocerca cancellata. Next base: position 42,081,674 of record NC_064633.1, on the reverse strand, counting down.
TAGCCTTTCGCCCCTACTCTTCAATCTGTACATCGAGGAAGCAATGATGGAAATAAAAGAAAGGTTCAGGAGTGGAATTAAAATACAAGGTGAAAGGATATCAATGATAAGATTCGCTGATGACATTGCTATCCTGAGTGAAAGTGAAGAAGAATTAAATGATCTGCTGAACGGAGTGAACAGTCTAATGAGTACACAGTATGGTTTGAGAGTAAATCGGAGAAAGACGAAGGTAATGAGAAGTAGTAGAAATGAGAACAGCGAGAAACTTAACATCAGGATTGATGGTCACGAAGTCAATGAAGTTAAGGAATTCTGCTACCTAGGCAGTAAAATAACCAATGACGGACGGAGCAAGGAGGACATCAAAAGCAGACTCGCTATGGCAAAAAAGGCATTTCTGACCAAGGGAAGTCTACTAATATCAAATATCGGCCTTAATTTGAGGAAGAAATTTCTGAGGATGTACGTCTGGAGTACAGCATTGTATGGTAGTGAAACATGGACTGTGGGAAAACCGGAACAGAAGAGAATCGAAGCATTTGAGATGTGGAGCTATAGACGAATGTTGAAAATTAGGTGGAGTGATAAGGTAAGGAATGAGGAGGTTCTACGCAGAATCGGAGAGGAAAGGAATATGTGGAAAACACTGATAAGGAGAAGGGACAGGATGATAGGACATCTGCTAAGACATGAGGGAATGACTTCCATGGTACTAGAGGGAGCTGTAGAGGGCAAAAACTGTAGAGGAAGACAGAGATTGGAATACGTCAAGCAAATAATTGAGGACGTAGGTTGCAAGTGCTACTCTGAGATGAAGAGGTTAGCACAGGAAAGGAATTCGTGGCGGGCCGCATCAAACCAGTCAGTAGACTGATGACCAAAACAAAAAAAATAATGGGGACAATCGTACAGAAACTGATAATTGTGATCTCAGGAAAGAAAAGACAGGCCAAGTTCAAAAAACTAATTTGTGCCTCGACCCAGGTCCAGGAAGAGGCTAACAGGACCACGAGTAATAGCTGAACATATGTTAGAGAGAAAGAAGTTTATGATGGTGCTCAACATAGCATATGTTATACGGATGTTATTTTGCGAGATGATGCGATTGGGGAAGTTTTAATAAGCATGAAAGAAAATTTAAGAAGGATAAGAGATTTAATTGTAATAATGATAGAGGTTCATGTGGATGAACAACTTGAAAAAGATAGTAAGACCGGTAGCTGCGACATAAATAGCGGGAATGTCGCTGCTATGATTATCTGCGTGGCATCGGAAAAAGAACTCTATACGCTACCTGTCAGAAGGCCTTGTGCACTTAGAATACATAGTGACGAACGTCACGGAGCGTGTAATGGTTCTTTATTTACGTGACCATTACGGCACTCCAACCCCATTTCTCGATACCAGTAATATCGTACTACTTTTCTGCGAAGTAACAGACATATTTTTGTGACAATATTCACATTTGGTTTATTAATATATAGGTACTCCGATGTATCGATATATTACAGTGATATGGGTCTTGTGTGTATTCATTTCTGTGAGACTGTCATAATCTTTGATTTACTTGTAACCGTTTTGGCGCGAATGCGCACATAGCAGTCTTCGTTTCACTTTGCAGAAGTTAAGTTGTTATTTGGCTTTGTAAAAGAACAGTCAAGTCTTGTGTTTGGTTTAAGTGGAAATTAAATATATGAAGATGGATACAAAACTGTTTTCTTGATGATGTGACAATTAAGAAGTATATGTGAATTTACAAGAAGTTTAATAAAAATGTGGATCGTGAACACCAAGTCAAAAATTATTTCTACCATAGCATTGTTCTGATCTGCGATTATTTGATCATTAAGAATTCCCTGAAAAACGCATTTGTTAGGTCTTCAAATACTGCTAAAATACAGATCTGGACCTTTTAGCATTTGATCATTAAGAATTCCCTGAAAAACGCATTTGTTAGATCTTCAAATACTGCTAAAATACAGATCTGGACCTTTTAGCAGTCAAAGTGGAATCAGCCTAGAATGAACTAGATGAGCCATAACAACTTCGACGAAATCTACGTGGGAATCCATTCAAGATAAGTGCCAAAATTAATGACTTTTTTTACAGTGATTTCATTATTTCCATTCTGACGATACCATCCACAGTCAATAATTTTGTTGTTGCCCGATAAAGCGAACATATGCTACGTGAGCAACATTATTGATCTGATTTCTAACCTACTTTGCAAGTGGTGGTATTGTTAGAAGCGGGACCTCTCGCGGAAAGAGACAGGAGCAACGGAAGTCCTGTGTTGGTTAAAAAATCGCTGGAGGTAAAGAAGGTTATAAGTATTACGGAATCATCGGAAGATAGTAATGAAGTATCATTGTGTCGTGGTAGTACTGAGTAGCCGAGAAATAATAATTTTGAAATTTCGTAGAATGTTTATGTTGGTCGCACTCGAGATGAGGACATTTACTGTGAGTTGGTTGAATCTATGGAATAATGATGCAAATTCTGATGCTGAAGATAATTTTTGTGAAGGGTGTGTTAATTCAGACGCAGAACAGCACAGCTATGACGCTTTCAGCGATCGAAATTCACGATGTTCACGGGAAATGCGTGAAGGCACATTTTTCTAGGACATAAAGTTTCTATGGTTCTGTGCGGCAATACAGGGTCCGGCAACTAATCCTCCCGCGTTTGACGTAGTTGTAGGGAGGATACAGATGTGGAGTGTCTTTTGTTTGAAAGCGGTGTCGGTGCCATTTTCAGTATGCGCCGTGGTGTGGCTTGGTGAGCATCGTGCATTTGTCGTAGAGGAATTTATTCGTAACTGTGGTTGTGTAATTGGTACTCAGCGAGCGTTTCGGAGACAATTCGAACTTAGCCGCCATGATCGTGTCCCGGATGGAAAAAGTATTCAACTGTGAGTGTCAAACTCTTGAAAGACAGGTTCAGCACTGAAAAGGAAATCTACTGACCATCCTTGGACTGCAACAACGCCGGAAAAAATGGCGCGTGTGAGAGAGTCAGGCCCCCACAACCGCACGAGTGGTCGACTGTGAAGAGCGGACAAATTGAATAGCTGGGCGGCGGCCATTAGAGTGGTAAACTGACGCGCGGATTTCGAATGTTTATACATCGCTTTTGGTTGTAAAATGCCTTCCCTTGAGTTAGGTCACAAACATAACGCCTCATTTAAATACGTCACTACAATATAGTTTTTAATTTATGAGCAAACAGCAACTAGTCACTGTTTATGAATTTATGTTACGTAGTACATGGAATCTGCCGTAGCTAAAAGTTATGCACTGAACCCCTAGCATTTTTCGTAGTTCATTTACGATAGATGTACGCAAAATGCATCAAAATACTCGAAGATTTGTCCACTATGTTAATAGATATTTTCTGACTCTACCTTGCTTTAGATTTTATGACGAAAAGTGCGTTATATATGGCGTAGTGCTTTGGCAACTCACGACCAAATTATCAAGTTTCAACCTAACCTAGACCATCAAAACACTACCGATCAGCCAGCTACAACAAACAAGACTTCAGGCAAGCAACCAGTATCGCATTAGTCACAATATTTACTTTCGTAGATGTACACTTCAGTTTATATGTGTGGTTTTTTCATATAATAAATAAAACTCAACAACTGTTCCATCGAGAGAAGTTGTGAAATCAGATTACAATTACACACATTCAGTTGCATTTTATAACGATAAAAAGCCTGCTAACTCAAATTTCGTGTTGCTTGCAACTCAACTTTTATAGTTAAAATAAAATGTGGTTCACAAAGAAAAATTTATCTTCTGCTGTATATGGTCTGGAAAACGAAAGATGGATGGAACAGCAACATCTTTCAGCTTCCTGCGATTTACGTAATTTTCAAGGAAACAACTTTCTTCAAAATGATCGGAACATATAAAATGGTATTCTGTCGGTCGGAAATCTTGCCTCCTGACAGCGTGTAACCATTTTTGTAACAGCTGTGGTTTTGAGAAAGGAAACCTGCAAATATATGCACACACATTATGCTAATGCCGTGTTACAAAAACATTTACTAAGCAAGTGCACTGACATACAAAACAACTTAAATCGCTGCACAACTCTTCACCATTGTACTTCTTTTGATTGGAACGTACAGACAGTAGAATTACGAGTAACAAATACTGTATGTACGCCCCAACAAATATACAACGTTGAATCAGGGTCTTCATAAACAACAGTACTACACAACACATCAGACTACCACCACTATAATGGCGTCCAGCCGAAGGTTCAAATTATCCCGCGACTGCAGCGCCATCAGTGAGTCTAGTTATTTTTTACAAGGTCTTTGGAGAGAGTCTGTGCAACAATCACCAATGCGTTCAGCATTTAAACATGCAGCTGCCCTGGGATTTTATGTTAGGAATGTAAAAAGAAGTCTTCATAGAGAAGTTCATATTCACCCCTCCAATTTGATGGTTACCCAGGGGTTAACTGAAAGAGATTTTGAAACTCGCAGAGCTAGTTTGCTGCGCCGTTGCTGAATGTTTCGTGTGGGGACCGTATTGTTTCGAAGAAGGTAACGAATAATTCAAACCGTTATTGTCACATACTAGAGACCTTTCTCCGATCTAAGCTAAACAAGTTTATTGCAGATCATAAAGATCAAGAAGTGTGGTTCCATCAAGACGAAGCAACATCCCACACCTCTCGGCGTTCTTTGGAAATGTTGCACGAGTTTTTTCCTGGTCATCTTGTCTCTCAGAGAGAGGACATCGCGTGGCCCTCAAAGTCGCCTGTTTTACCGCCTTGTGATTTTTCTTTGGGGACACTTAAAGGCTGTAGTGTACAAACATCGTCCCATAATACTGCAAGTGTAAGTAGGCTGTTTATGTTTTCTTATTGGCAACATTACGTGGCGCTCTGTATGAAAATCACTGGCTGTGCTGTGTGCAGTCTGTGGCTAGTTTGCATTGTTGTCTGCCATTGTAGTGTTGGGCAGCTGGATGTGAACAGCGCGTAGCGTTGCGCAGTTGGAGGTGAGCCGCCAGCAGTGGTGGATGTGGGGAGAGAAATGGCGGAGACTTGAAATTTGTAAGACTGGATGGCATATATATTATGACTATTAAGGTAAATACATTGTTTGTTCTCTATTAAAATCTTTCATTTGCTAACTATGCCTATCAGTAGTTAGTGCCTTCCGTAGTTTGAACCTTTTATTTAGCTGGCAGTAGTGGCGCTCGCTGTATTGCAGTAGTTCCAGTAACGAAGATTTTTGGTGAGGTAAGTGATTTGTGAAAGGTATAGGTTAATGTTAGTCAGGGCCATTCTTTTGTAGGGATTATTGGAAGTCAGATTGCGTTGCGCTAAAAATATTGTGTGTCAGGTTAAGCACAGTCATGTATAAATGTTCTAAGAGGACGTTTCACAAGCACTGAAAGAGGCCATTACCCAAGAAGTGGCAACTATTCCAAGAGAAATAACATGAAGATCTATGGCGAACTTTCAGGATAGACTTCGTCAATGTGTCAGCAATGAAGGACGTCATTTAGCAGATATAATTTTTTAAACCCAATAGGGGAGAGTGCCCGATTATCAGATACTTTTCTTTATGATTATATATGACGTACTTTATTTTACGCTATGTTAAAATAAAATACACTTTCACATGCCACAAACTTCCCAATGAAATATATCTTACCAAGATTTTCATTATTGATATTATTTTGGTCACAAATTGTATATTATGTGATTTATGAGCATTTCGGTGTTTTTAAATTCGGGTTCCTATGCTCGGATAATAGGATTAAGTACAATTCGATATAAGAAGAAACATACACTTCTGGCCATTACAATTGCTACACCACGAAGCTGACGTGCTACAGACGCCAAATTTAACCGACAGGAAGAAGATGCTGTGATATGCAAATGATTAGCTTTTCAGAGCATTCACACGAGGTTGGCGCCGGTGGCGACACCTACAATGTGCTGACATGAGGAAAGTTTCCAACCGATTTCTCATACACATACAGCAGTTGACCGGCGTTGCCTGGTGAAACGTTGTTGTGATGCCTCGTGTAAGGAGGAGAAATGCGTACCATCACGTTTCCGACTTTTATAAAGGTCGGATTGTAGCCTATCGCGATTGCGATTTACCGTATCGCGACATTGCTGCTCGCGTTGGTTGAGATCCAATGACTGTTAGCAGAATATTGAATCGGTGGGTTCAGGAGGGTAATACGGAACGCCGTGCTGGATTACAACGGCCTGGTATCACTAGCAGTCGAGATGACAGACATCTTATCCGCATGGCTGTAACGGATCGTGCAGCCACGTCTCGATCCCTGAGTCAACAGATGGGGACGTTTGCAAGACAGCAACCATTTGCACGAACAGTTCGACGACGTTTGCAGCAGCATGGACTATCAGCTCGGAAACGTCATTTTTTCGGGTGAATCCAGGTTCTGTTTACAGCATCATGATGGCCGCATTCGTGTTTGGCGACATCGCGGTGAACGCACAAGGGAAGCGTGTATTCGTCATCGCCATACTGGCGTATCACCCGGCGTGATGGTATGGGGTGCCATTGGTTACACGTCTCGGTCACCTCTTGTTCGCATTGACGGCAATTTGAACAGTGGACGTTACATTTCAGATGTGTTACGACCCGTGGTCTACCCTTCATTCGATCCCTGCGAAACTCTACATTTCAGCAGGATAATGCACGACCGCATGTTGCAGGTCCTGTACGGGCCTTTCTGGTTACAGAAAATGTTCGACTGCTGCCCTGACAGCACATTCTCCAGATCTCTAACCAACTGAAAACGTCTGGTCGATGGTGGACGAGCAACTGGCTCGTCACAATACGCCAGTCACTACTCGTGATGAACTATTGTATCGTGTTGAAGCTGCGTGGACAGCTGTACCTGTACACGCCATCCAAGCTCAATGCGCAGGCGTATCAAGGCCGTTATTACGGCCGGAGGTGGTTGTTCTGGGTACTGATTTCTCAGGATCTATGCACCCAAATTGCCTGAAAATGTAGTCACATGTCAGTTCTAGTATATTTGTCCAATGAATACCCGTTTATCATCTGCATTTCTTCGTGGCGTAGCAATTTTAATGGCCAGTAGTGTACTTTATCTTTAAAGTTCTTTTACAAGATAACATACAAAAACCTTACTTACAAAGCATAAAGACGTTGTTCACTTGTTTACCGTGCATTACTTGCTTAATTTATCACAATGATCACATACAAATGTTTTTCATCCCTTCTTGGCAACGCCAGAACACAATCCATGCGCCCAACGAAGACATTTTGTGCAACGGATCCACTGTTTGCCACTTGTGTCTAATTTGTGACTGCAATATAGGCACTCCTCATGCGCACTGTCTTCGGCGTCACTGAAGACGAGAGGAGCACAATCATCCTCAGATGAGGAGGAAGATGAGTAACGCTGCCTTTTGTTTCCTTTTTTCCTGTCTTGCTGCAGACGTTCTTGATGCTGCAGCTGTTGACCTTTCCGAAGAGGTACGTTCTGACAGGGCCCTGGCTGATTTTGTGTTTGATGGACCTGATTTAGGCCGAAGCTTATCTGTTGGTCCTTGTAACTGCAACTTTCCTTCAAGCGATTTCTTAAAAGGTGAGCTAGTAGCGGCTTTACCAGTGGGACGTGTTGTTGCTTTTCTTTGGCTGACAGTTGGAGGTGGACTCACAGGGAAACGTGAAACAAGTTTTTCGTTTGGCTGGGCTCCAGAAGTTCAGGGTCATTGTCAGGATTATTTTCGTGGCCATCGCCCAATTGGATAAAGTCCAGCTCCGAAAAAACATTCCTGTTAAATGAGACTATGCCTCATTTTTTGAAACCACTCATCGCAATTTCAAGATTTGCGCACTTGTCATACGCCTTCCCCATCAATTCCCCGACTTGATATGCTGTAACTGTCCTAAAGGGATGGTTAGACATTCGGGACTCTATTTCTCGGCTGTAATATGTAGTGAATGGTCCCATGAAGGCTACATCTAATGGCTGGAGTTTGTGTGTTGTGCGTAGTGGCAGGCACACAATTATTACATCGTGTTTCCGAGCTAGTTCAATCACGTCGATGTTCCTCGTGTGGGAGAAATGCCTGTCCGATATCAATATAACTGAGCTCCCGGTAGATGGTTTTGTAAACTGTAAGAAGTGCTTGAACCATTCCGTAAAAGTATGGATCTGAATCCATCCTGAGGGGTGACTTCTTGCAATTGTTCCTGGAGAACAACCGTTCAACAATTCCGCCTTCATATTTTTACGAGGAAAGACAATCCGCTGCGGAACAAACACGCCAGCTGCACTCATGCAAGTTGCCAATGTCATCAGGGATCCTCTTCTTTATGATGACAAACTTCCTACCTGCTTTTTGCCCGTTAAACTAATAAATTTTGTACGTCTATTTTGAACAACGGTTATTCACGTTTCATCTACGTTAAACACTTCGGCAGCATTGAAACCGATCTTTTCTAGCTCAGGTTTCAGAAGATCGAAAAAGGAATTAACGTTTTTCTGTGAAAAACCTTTAGCTCTAGACAAAGAAACGGACTCTGGTCTTCTTAAACTAAGACAGGGACAACGCTTTATAAAAATTTCTGAGCCATTTTTTCCCACTGCTCCGTTTGTATGCGCGAACGAATATTCAATGTTATTTCCCACTGCTAATTGGAAAGCAAGTTGCATTACGCCGCATGACAGTAACCCAAAATACCTACTTTCCATTACTTTACAATACCGTACCAAATTTTCTTCCAAGTCGTTTCCTAACACAAAAGATTTTCCTGGTTTTTGTTAACCAAACTTTCAACATTTTCGGTTTTGTTCTTTACATAGTCTTCTATGGTTGATATGGGAACGTGGTAGAGTTTTGCTGTTTTCAAAAACCAACATTTCTTCTCTCTAACCGCATTGACTGCGTCTAACATTGCTTGCGGGTCCCATTGTTCCCTTTTCTTGATTCGTTTCGACAATGACATCTACAAAAGAAATATAACTTAAGTAAAAAAAGCTAAGCCAGCTATCGGATATCCGATAATTAAAACCCTCGCACTATCCGATAAAAGAAAGGAAAGACCAGCATATAACAAAGACAGTATTTAACAAACACATTATTTCGAACTATTGTTCAGAAGTTGAAACTATAAGCTTTCTCACTATACGATATTTAGTCGATGTCTGCGCGTATAGTGAAATCTGCAGAATATTTCCGAACTCAGAATTCACTCAGGCAACCACTTCACCAGAAAGCATGCTTCGTACCGCCGTAAGATACAAAATGGCGTCTCATCGGAACAATACTTGACAGTTCCTGCCACCTCAGACAGAGTGCAGTCGTTACTTGATTAGAAAACTTGCTATCCGATACGTGGGAACTATCCTATTATAGGGCACTCTCCCCTAATCCAAAATGGCAAAGTATGTATTTTTCATAAATAAAAGTAATTTCTCTCTATCATATTTAGTTTTTCTGTGACAATCTATTAAATTGCGGGAGGTTTTATTGCCGGACCCTTAATTAATAGTGATTGGATGAAGAAAAATGAAGTAGATTATACGGGGTGTTTGAAAAAGGACTCCCTAGTTTTAAGTATGAATTTAATGGGGAAATTAATGAAAAATTACGTCAATGAGTACACATCATGAAAGAGAATTCCTTCAAGTTTTGTTTAATGTTGGTAGACATCAACGTGGGATCCCTGTGATGCCCTGCACACGTCGAGACGATATTCCACTTCTCGCCACGTATTCACCAACGTTTCAGGTGTAACTGTACCAACCGCCGCGACGATTCTTTCCCGTAAATGGTTCATGTCTCTGATCCTTTCACTGTCCACAACATTTTTTAAGTGGCCCCAAAGGAAGCAGTCCAGTGGGGATAAGTCTGGAGTTCGTGGTGTCGGAGGTATTGGGTCAGCCCTGCCTATCCAACTCCCTGGAAAGCGAGTGTCAAGAGCTGCACGCACATGGTTACTGTAAGGAGGTGGGGTGCTATCTTGTTGGAAAAACGCAAGCCTCTTTTTCGCCTCAATATCGTCCATTTGGGGATAGACGTACTCTGTTAACACATCACAGTAAACGTCCTCGTTTATTGTGTTTTCTACAAAAATGAAAGGACCAATCACACGATCTCCAATCAAAAAACACCAGACATTGACTTTGGGAGAGTCACGTTGATGCTGAATAGCATCATGTGGATGGTCTGCCCCCCACATTCTGCAGTTTTGTCTATTAATTGTTCCACTGACATAAAATGTGGCCTCATCAGTGGACGCAAACCTGAACTGAACTGAGGAAACAGAGGAAGAAAACAGCACTGGTGCCTCCTCAAGGTCAAGCAGACCTGCCAACTGCGGAGGAGCCGAACTTGGATAGTTGATGAATCTAACACCACAAAGTAGAATAGTGTATGTCACTTCGTACAGATTCTAGGACACATTAAAACTAGGGATTTCTTTTTCAAACACCCTGTATTATAGCTGATCTTGTATCCTAAGATAACGTAAATAAAATGTTGCTCCGTGAGGAAGAGCAAATGAACAAGTTTAAAGTGGCAGTTGGATGATATGAACTACACAGTGATGTTGAAATAAGGAAAACAGTTAAGGGAAATTTCATTGGGGATAAGGATGTAGAGCCTCCCCTCCCAGTGAGGAAGTATTGATGATTTAAAAATACGTATGTAGAGAAATCGAAGGAGATTTATTAGAGGAAGTTCAATTTTACATGCAATCGAAAGAAAGGGTGCAACTAGTAATTAATATAAAAGTAGGAGTCATAAAAGCGAGTGGTTTGCTGCACAGTGGGAGTTGGTCATCGGCAGTGACAGTACAATTTGGAGATGCAACTAGAAACAAAATTTTAGATGGGTTATCTGTCTGAGAAGTAAAGGTAAACACAGCCAAGGAGTCTTAGAGTAGATCGCTGAGGTAAGAAGTTATTTTAGAATTCGAGGTGGGTGAAAATAAAATTTTAAGGAATTGCTTACATACGCATAATTTGTCATAATTGTTATTCTGGAAATGGACATTCTGTGGAAATACTCGTGAAGCATCGACTGGAAGAATAGCTTAATGTAGTTCGATCAGGAGGGGAACAGGAAGCACGTGTGGTTAGAAGAGATGCTGCAGGGAAAGAATTTAATGGCACGAATGTACAGAGTGTGAATAGCGTAACGGATCGATCGTGTATCGGGTATATAAGAAACAATTTTGGCTTAGAAATATAAAGGAAATAAAGTTATACATGGAGAAATAAAGAAGGGAATACCATGTTTTATATTGTACTCTTTTGTTCAGTTGTTTGCTTTGTATGTTGATGTGTGAATTGCTCTTTATTGTGATTTTATTTCAGAGATGGGTAGGTTTATTAAATGCTGGAGCTCCAGTAGTATTTTAAAGACGTACTAAGCTGTGGTCTCGAGCGAAGGGTCTCACAACGAGTAGCTTTGTGTCATGTGTCCGATGTGTTTCGCCTAACTGATTTCTGCTGTTTAAACTTTGCAAACCATGGAAGGGCTTCCATAACCTTATCCAATGGGGGAGCCAGGGGGCGTTGAAATTCCGTTACTGATGATAGATATCTTTGGTTTGAATGCACGAGCGAGGTTTGGCGACCGACAGCGTATAAGACAACTGGACACTTCACAAGGCGCTTGAATGGGCGAGCTTGTCACGTGAACGACACGATATATTTGAAAGAGCCTAAAGAAGACAGCACAAAGTGAGCGTGTGTCATTTCAGTTTACACTGAACGAATTGTACAGTTTATATCCTTATTGAATTTTGGTGTGACGAATTCATACAGCATTTGCATAAGTGTCTGTAATTAGATGCAAAGAACATTCAAAATTTATTCGTCAGGCGAGGCATGCAAGCCACGAAGGCAAATTTCTTATTGATTCTCCGAGAGGGAGAGCTGCATTAATTTTTGCGTGTGTTCCTTATCTTATTTTTTCATTTTATTGCTTTCCTATAATGTCTGTATCAATATGTTATACGTAGGCCGAATGGTCCATGCGACGGGACACTTGGATGCATGTTATCATGTTACGAGGGCAGTTCAATAAGTAATGCAACACATTTTTTTTCTCGGCCAATTTTGGTTGAAAAAACCGGAAATTTCTTGTGGAATATTTTCAAACATTCCCGCTTCGTCTCGTATAGTTTCATTGACTTCCGACAGGTGGCAGCGCTGTACGGAGCTGTTAAAATGGCGTCTGTAACGGATGTGCGTTGCAAACAACGGGCAGTGATCGAGTTTCTTTTGGCGGAAAACCAGGGCATCTCAGATATTCATAGGCGCTTGCAGAATGTCTACGGTGATCTGGCAGTGGACAAAAGCACGGTGAGTCGTTGGGCAAAGCGTGTGTCATCATCGCCGCAAGGTTAAGCAGGACTGTCTGATCTCCCGCGTGCGGGCCGGCCGTGCACAGCTGTGACTCCTGCAATGGCGGAGCGTGCGAACACACTCGTTCGAGATGATCGACGGATCACCATCAAACAACTCAGTGCTCAACTTGACATCTCTGTTGCTAGTGCTGTCACAATTGTTCACCAGTTGGGATATTCAAAGGTTTGTTCCCGCTAGGTCCCTCGTTGTCTAACCGAACACCATAAAGAGCAAAGGAGAACCATCTGTGCGGAATTGCTTGCTCGTCATGTGGCTGAGGGTGACAATTTCTTGTCAAAGATTGTTACAGGCGATGAAACATGGGTTCATCACTTCGAACCTGAAACAAAACGGCAATCAATGGAGTGGCGCCACACCCACTCCCCTACCGAGAAAAAGTTTAAAGCCATACCCTCAGCCGGTAAAGTCATGGTTACAGTCTTCTGGGATGCTGAAGGCGTTATTCTGTTCGATGTCCTTCCCCATGGTCAAACGATCAACTCTGAAGTGTATTGTGCTACTCTTCAGAAATTGAAGAAACGACTTCAGCGTGTTTGTAGGCACAAAAATCTGAACGAACTTCTCCTTCTTCATGACAACGCAAGACCTCACACAAGTCTTCGCACCCGAGAGGAGCTCACAAAACTTCAGTGGACTGTTCTTCGTCATGCACCCTACAGCCCCGATCTCGCACCGTCGGATTTCCATATGTTTGGCCCAATGAAGGACGCAATCCGTGGGAGGCACTACGCGGATGATGAAGAAGTTATTGATGTACGACGTTGGCTCCGACATCGACCAGTGGAATGGTACCGTGCAGGCATACAGGCCCTCATTTCAACGTGGCGTAAGGCCGTAGCATTGAATGGAGATTACGTTGAAAAATAGTTTTGTGTAGCTAAAAGATTGGGGAATAACCTGGTGTATTTCAATGCTGAATAAAACAGCCCCTGTTTCAGAAAAAAATGTGTTGCATTACTTATTGAACTGCCCTCGTACATGAAGGCTGGACAGCATGCTGCTGACGTGAGCTGTGGTGAGCGCTGACTGCTGTCTGCTACTAATAAACGCGCCATCGCACTACGTCTACAGACAAGTTTACTGGGCGTGTTGTAAGTAGACGGGTGTTTCCGTGGGCTGTTTTCATAGAGAGGTGGTGAATGTTAGAAGCTGGAAAAGTGGCGCAGGGGCCCTGAGGGACAGCAAGCGGTGAAAATGGGCTGAGAGAAGGTAGTGGACGGACAGTAGCGGAGATGTCTGGAGAACTCCGGTAGCTTGAGAAATGGTTCAAATGGCTCTGAGCACTATGGGACTTAACATCTATGGTCATCAGTCCCCTAGAACTTAGAACTACTTAAACTTAACTAACCTAAGGACAGCACACAACACCCAGTCACCACGAGGCAGAGAAAATCCCTGACCCCGCCGGGAATCGAACCCGGGACCCCGGGCGCGGGAAGCGAGAACGCTACCGCACGACCACGAGCTGCGGAGCTTGAGAGCCCAGTATTTTGGAGGAGGGGAATTGTTGCCTCTCTAAATTCAGCGTGGTGCGAAACAGTCGCATACTAAAATTAATTAGTTAATAGGCACATAAATGTAAGGTACAGGGTGACGCAGAGCGGCATGCCACTCTATGACAACAATGACAATTTAAATAAATTTACTTGTACCGATGAGACGCATTCTGACGTTGCGTTTTGACGTCAGAGTCCAAGGAGTCGGGCTACGCAAGGACTGGCATCCTGGCACTGGTAGTTGGCGAAAGAGGGGGTTGGGGGGGGGAGTCAAGTTTTGGCCACCACGGGTGAAACGTTAGCTTGAAGTGGTTCGACCGCGTGAACGGATTGTACAAAAAGTTGCAATGGTAGGGAAATTGCTGGCGCATCATCAACCAATTTCTGTCTCCTGTGCGGTGTATCAGTTCCGAAATGAATCAAGCTCCTTTGACTGAAAACAAATCTTATTTGACCTGATTTAAAAATTGAAACAATAAACTTTTATAAAAAATAAACTATAAATATACGTAACATAATTTTATGAACCAACCCACTTCAAATGAAATTTTTGAGTCTTTCAGCAAGACGCTGCACACCAGCTCTTAAAGAAAACAGGTGTTGCACAGGCAATAATAGCTTGTATACTAGGAGGACACGAACTGCCAGGTGCTACAGGAAGGGCTGCGGAAAACTAGTCAACATCATTTGTTAAGAAGTACTCATGAAAACAATTTATTAATTAAAAAGACACATTAATTATTAAACTTGAGCTTTCAGCCTTAAGGAAATGCAGTAACTGTGAAATACCGGAACCGAAGCACTTTAGATACTCATTAAAGTGTTTTCACAAAAATTACAATTTATCAAAATAACTGAATATTAATAATTTATGTAGAAATCTATGCCGAGACATACCATAATCTGAAAATTACGATAAAGGAATAGAGTGGCCCCACGTCAGGTCAGGACACAAACTCGTCGAGTACACAACAGACCACAGACGTAGACATCGAGACCCAGCCCCTCAGCGCGAGAACCCGAGAGCGGTTCGGTACTGCGCTACAATACATGCAGCAAGGCTCTCTTAAGCAGTGAACAGGTCAAATAAAAGCAAAGCCCTTGCCCCAGCTAAGAAGCAAATCCTGCGAAACTTGCAGAACTAGCTAGTTCTGCAAGTTTCGCAGGAGAGCTTCTGTAAAGTTTGGAAGGTAGGAGACGAGATACTGGCAGAAGTAAAGCTGTGAGGACCGGGCGTGAGTCGTGCTTCGGTAGTTCAGATGGTAGAGCACTTGCCCGCGTAAGGCAAAGGTCCCGTGTTCGAGTCTCGGTCGCGCACACAGTTTTAATCTGCCAGGAAGTTTCAAATATCTTTGGTAACTGAAAAGCGGTAGGGAGCTGGTGTTGAGTGGAAAGGTACTGAGCCATAATGAATGTATTAGCGTTTCTAAAAACACTAATGAATTTATTTTTAAAAGCAAACATCCAAGAATAACATTGACTGAAAAGACTAAATTACAATAACCATCTGATGGCAAACACCTCAAAAGAACAACAGTATAAAATCAGTTCCTTTTTTTATTAAATGAAGTAAAAAGAATACATTTACATTGCACGCAGCAAAACATATGATCAAATGATTATGTCACAAATATCAACCATCGGTTATTGCCAGAAATTATCAGAGTATCATTGCCTTCGACGTAGCCAAAATGACTGACAAAAGTGGTTCAAAGAGGCAGAGGCGACGGCAGTAGCAATAATTCCTCCTTCTCTACCGACATGGGACGGTGGTTGCCGCTACCACAGCACTAGAAACCTTCGAACACCTTTAACAAGATCACAGGTAACAGGAGATACGATCACATATCCTGTGACACAGAGAAACAACTGCCAAACCCGCAGTGAGCAAACGCACCACCCATGCCAACGGACCACGCCTCACTGGGCTCGTCGCGGCCGTGTCGCACTGTCCCTTTCTGCAGGTCGCCGCAGCCCTTCACTACCTCCTCCTCCGACCTGCCCTCTACCGGTGACAGTGACGCTCCATGCGCTCTTGCGTCCAGAGGGATTCCAAATCCGCGGGAATTACGCGAAATTAAAGGCGGGCGCACGGCACGGTAATAGTGATGACCATCTTCCCTGAATTGGGAAAACGTAAAAGGTGCAAATCTTCGACTAGTGATTCACGTGAAAATACGTATGTTCTAAGCAATTACATATCTCAATAGTTGAACTGTAGTATAACAATATTTTTAAGTACAGCAAGTCTTGTACAACACCTCCAAAACCCAGGCGATCACTGTAGGCAAAACCACCCCTTCCTTCCGCCTCCTTGATTTCTATCTCACCGTCTATGGCCGTCCTATCGCCCTCACTCCCACCCTTAAGTACCTTGGCGTCACCCTCGACCGTCGCCTCTCCTGGACTCCCCATCTCCGGACAATCCAAGCCAAGGCACGTTCCTGCCTCCGTCTCCTCAAGCTCCTTTCCGGCCGTACGTGGGGTCTGGACCCCTCCACAATCCTCCACACCTATAAATCCCTCATCCGCCCTATCCTTTGTTACACCCATCCAGCCTGGATATCCGCCCCCCCTACCTTTTACAAATCCCTCCAAATCCTTGAACACCATGCTCTCCGCCTTGCCTATCGCATCCGTCTCCCCTCCCCCACACGGATCCTGTATGATCTCATCACCTTCCCCCACCTCCTCCTTTTCCTTGAAAGGATACGGATCCTGTACACCTCCTGTAAACTTGATCCTCCTCACCCGCTCGTCTCCCCGATCCTCTCCCACCCCCGCCCACTGCCGCGCCTGTATTCCCACGTCCCACCCGGTCTCCATCTCTCCACCCTCCTTACTCTCTCCCAAGGTGGCTTCCGCCAGCTCCCCCTCCCTGATGATGTCCTCCTCCCCTCCATCTACCCCTCCTATCAATTTTGACCCTCCCCCCCCACTTCCTTTGTCCTTTCCTTTAGGCACCCTCCCTCCCTCCCTCCCTTCCCTTCCCTTCTCTTTCCTCTCCCCCGTTCCTCCTCCACTCTTCCCCCGGGCTTCCCCTCCCCCTTCCTCCCTCCCCCTCTCTCCTCTGCCCATGGCATCTCTTCTCTCTTCTCTCCCTCTCCCTTCCCCTCCTCCTCCTCCTCCACTCTTGGCAGGTCCCCGGACTCGTACACGCTCAGTGGACTTTCGCGCGCCGGAGATCATCGCCATCTGTGTGTTGTGTGTGTGCCTCGATTTATGTTTAGTGTTCTGTCACCGTCACGCCTCAACTGTTCACGTGTGCCGTCGCCGTCATCCGTGTTCTGTGCGCTGTGTCCCCAAGTGTTACTGTTTTTTCGCGTCCAGCGTGAACGGCTTCTTGTTTATTGTTTTTTGTATCTCCTTTTTTTTGCCCGCCGTTTTTACTGTCTTGTCTGTATCACCTATGTGTCATGTTATTGTTCCACTTAAGGCTGAAGAGCACCGTACCATGCTGCTGCCAGCCCGCCTGTATCAGGTGATTAAAATTACAATAAAGGAAAAAAAAAACTTGTACAACAGTGTGAACTGCTTAGCCAGAAATCTGAATACTAATGTGTTCCTAAGTAACTATATGAATCAGAAAGAAGAGAATGATATACCACAAGAAGACGCACCATGTACTGTATGCCTGTATGTGACACTAATGATCACTTAAGATAAAAAGTAGCACTCTAGTATGAGACTGGAATGTTGTCTGTAAATAGACTCTGGTTTTCTTTGATGTAGACTAAAGCCGTCGCTGGCCGTTGTGGCCGTGCGGTTCTAGGCGCTTCAGTCCAAAACCGCGCTGCTGCTACGGTCGCACGTTCGAATACCGCCTCGGGCATGGATGTGTGTGATGTCCTTAGGTTTAAGTAGTTCTAAGTCTAGGGGACTGATGACCTCAGATGTTTAGTGCTCAGAGCCATTTGAACTAAGACGTAGTTATTTTCCTTAAGCTAATCACTACTTTTCTGGTTCAAATGGCTCTGAGCACTATGGGACTTAACATCTTAGGTCATCAGTCCCCTAGAACTTAGAACTACTTAAACCTCACTAAGGACATCACACACATCCATGCCCGAGGCAGGATTCGAACCAGCGACCATAGCGGTCGCGCGTTTCCAGACTGTAGCGCCTAGAACCGCTCGGTCACCCCGTCCGGCTTATACTCTCTAATAATTTATATTTGTGAAATAAAGTTTCATGAGCATTAATGAGGCAAATTTCCCGGCTATTAATTGTAAATAGATTAGTGATGTAGTTAAGCAACAGACGCATGTTTTAGTGTGGAAGTTGTACATATGATAAGACTTGATGCTCGTCTAATTGATCATTTCTTCAGAATTTTCAGCTGCATTTGCGTGTATTTTTGCAGGTGTGCGTGTTGTGATTATTCTGCTTCGAGCAAATAATCTATTTTTGTGGAAAAGCTAAAGATCTGTTGTTCACGCTTTAAGTGACACTGAGTCTGTAGAGTAGCAAATACTTAACACGGAATCGGCTTAAAGTTTATCTAACCAGTAGTTCACTGATAAATGGGTACTGTTATGCAGTGTACGTAAATAACAAGAAAGAATGTAGCGACAGATGGGAAACTGATATTCTTTGTGTAAATGTAATGAAAAGATTCTGAGTTCCACTAAGAGCAGCAAAATCCGCTGGGACGAATTTGAAACATGTCCATGCAATACGGATGACAGAACTCTACTGTGGAAACGTTGTCAAAACTGTTGTGAAGTCTGTTCATGCATCATTAAACATTTGTGACTGCAGTAAAGGGACTAGCAGACAGGGCCACATGTGAGTTAAATCCTGTGTCTGGTGGTGTGTGTGCAACCGGACAATTATACCGACGCGGACACTTCAAAGAAGTGAAATTTTCGTTTACCAGTTTCAATCCCGTGAGTCGCTGGTTGTTTGTGCTTCAGCGTGTAGAATAAAGATGGCCTTTAGCTGATCAATGAGGAATCCCGTTCAAGCAAACACTCGTGCATAGTACATGGTGTACTGCCAGCCGGCTGTGAGCAGTACCCGCGCGTGTGTCCAAGTACAATCCCAAAAACGCGAGGCATACTCGACTGTCGCCCCTGTGTGTAGCACGCACGGTACTGTTAACAAACATTCAAACGACACGGTCAGAATAAAGTCGAAAATAGGTCTAATGTGGACACTTACTGTGCCTATTATGAATCTTAGTTAAGTATGAGACAGACTGGACATACGTTGTGGTGCATGATAAACAAGGAACTAATAAAATCCTCCAACACATAAAACGAATAAATATTATGAAAAATAAACTATAAGCCGATTTTGCCATAATAACAACAATAATAACTTGCTTGATCTCGTAATTCTATACGTATTTTTCACACGATCTATGTTCGACTAGTATGCAAGATCCCTGTGTTTTGTAATAATAACCTCGATTTCTGTACGACCACCATGAGTTGTCCAAAGGCATTTCTAATCCCATTGTACGATTCTTCCACGAAACGTGGCCCACGCTAAATACAGGGTGTTTCAAAAATGACCGGTATATTTGAAACGGCAATAAAAACTAAACGAGCAGCGATAGAAATACACCGTTTGTTGCAATATGCTTTGGACAACAGTACATTTTCAGGGGGACAAACTTTCGAAATTACAGTAGTTACAATTTTCAACAACAGATGGCGCTGCAATTGATGTGAAAGATATAGAAGACAACGCAGTCTGTGGGTGCGCCATTCTGTACGTCGTCTTTCTGCTGTAAGCTTGTGCTGTTCACAACGTGCAAGTGTGCTGTGGACAACATGGTGTATTCCTTAGAACAGAGGATTTTTCTGGTGTTGGAATTCCACCGCCTAGAACACAGTGTTGTTGCAACAAGACGAAGTTTTCAACGGAGGTTTAATGTAACCAAAGGACCGAAAAGCGATACAATAAAGGATCTGTTTGAAAAATTTCAACGGACGGGGAACGTGACGGATGAACGTGCCGGAAAGGTAGGGCGACCGCGTACGGCAACCACAGAGGGCAACACGCAGCTAGTGCAGCAGGTGATCCGACAGCGGCCTCGGTTTTCCGTTCGCCGTGTTGCAGCTGCGGTCCAAATGACGCCAACGTCCACGTATCGTCTCATGCGCCAGAGTTTACACCTCTATCCATACAAAAATCAAATGCGGCAACCCCTCAGCGCCCCTACCATTGCTGCACGAGAGACATTCGCTAACGATATAGTGCACAGGATTGATGACGGCGATATGCATGTGGGCAGCATTTGGTTTACTGACGAAGCTTATTTTTACCTGGACGGCTTCGTCAATAAACAGAACTGGCGCATATGGGGAACCGAAAAGCCCCATGTTGCAGTCCCATCGTCCCTGCATCTTCAAAAAGTACTGGTCTGGGCCGCCATTTCTTCCAAAGGAATCATTGGCCCATTTTTCAGATCCGAAACGATTACTGCATCTCGCTATCTGGACATTCTTCGTGAATTTGTTGCGGTACAAACTGCCTTAGACGACACTGCGAACACCTCGTGGTTTATGCAAGATGGTGCCCGGCCACATCGCACGGCCGACGTCTTTAATTTCCTGAATGAATATTTCGATGATCGTGTGATTGCTTTGGGCTATCCGAAACATACAGGAGGCGGCGTGGATTGGCCTCCCTGTTCGCCAGACATGAACCCCTGTGACTTCTTTCTGTGGGGACACGTGAACGACCAGGTGTACCGCCAGAATCCAGAAACAATTGAACAGCTGAAGCAGTACATCTCATCTGCATGTGAAGCCATTCCGCCAGACACGTTGTCAAAGGTTTCGGGTAATTTCATTCAGAGACTACGCCATATTATTGCTACGCATGGTGGATATGTGGAAAATATCGTACTATAGACTTTCCCAGACCGCAGCGCCATCTGATGTTGAAAATTGTAACTACTGTAATTTCGAAAGTTTGTCTGCCTGAAAATGTACTGTTGTCCCAAGCATATTGCAACAAACGGTGTATTTCTATCGCTGCTCGTTTAGTTTGTATTGCCGTTTCAAATATACCGGTCATTTTTGAAACACCCTGTACTTGCTGCCTGCACAAGAGCCAGCCTGGCTGATGGGTGGTGCCACACCAACCGTGCGACTCACTGCCTGGAACTAATCCTTCTGACTGGCGCCATCCGACGATCACCGGTGTCACCTACCGCTTGCCCATGGGTCCAATTCCAATGCTCAAAATATGCTAATCAAATTATCTCAAGTTCTTTTGTAAATGTAGTGAGACCAGTATTCAATAAACACGCAGTAAAAGCCGAACTGTTATTCCCCGGTGTCACCTACATAAACACTATACTCAGGGTGAGAAATAACTACGTTTATGAACTATAAAGCAAATCTTTCACTTATGTCAATTAAACAAATCTGTTTTATCTATGTGCAGTATGTAATATGTATTGAACGATTTAAACCAAAAATGAGGTTCTGACGCTGTTCACGAATACATAAACCGTCCGATAATGGACATTAAATATCAGTGAACTCCCCTGAGTGAGAGTGTATATCGAGTGATGATACGTTGAATGATATCATCAAGGAGACAAAAGAAATTGTAGCAACGCCATTGATGGGGCTGTGTAACAGCACATAATAAATGAGCGTCCACTGTTTCCCAAGCTCTGAGACAATGTTGTAAATGTCTGTAGTATAAGTAAAATCAATGTAATCTTCTGGTTATGAATTTTGTTTTAAAATCAGGTGGTGGATCTGCCTCGGTTTCTTGTATCTTTCTCTTTCTGATGCCTCTCGTGTCTGCATGGAAAGCAGAAGGTGGTCACGTTTTATCTCTGTATAACTTAGATTAATTACATCTGATTCAAAGTTACGAAGCTTTTACTCAATACTATCATTATTCCTTGGCCTAAATTTATTTTAAATGTTTTAAAGCTTTGTAATTGTGAGAAACAAACGAAGTTGGGTGTTGCTAATACGGTGGTGCTATTTATCGGTAGCCACTTCAGTTGCCTTGAATGTATATTTCCTGGACAATAAAATAACCTGCATTTTTTTCTCGATTCATTTTGCGAAGGCCGATCCATATCTTTTAAAGAATCATCATAATCCAACAAAAATACTGGCGTTGAAGTACTGATATTTCCTGATACTACCATGCGACACGCTGTTAGCAACCAATCAACAGTTACTTATTACGCCGATTCCCGTCTCTGCTCCAATCATTAAGATAATTCCGCTTTCTCTCCTTGCTAGCCGGTTAAAACAAGTAACTTTCAAAATTCTATTTCAGAGAATGACGAATTACACTGTTATCTCTTAGCTATGTTATCATTTTTTGGCCGTCCCATGGTTCAAATGGCTCTGAGCACTATGGGACTTAACATCTATGGTCATCAGTCCCCTAGAACTTAGAACTACTTAAACCTAACTAACCTAAGGACAGCACACAACACCCAGCCATCACGAGGCAGAGAAAATCCCTGACCCCGCCGGGAATCGAACCCGGGAACCCGGGCGTGGGAAGCGAGAACGCTACCGCACGACCACGAGATGCGGGCGGCCGTCCCATGCATAAAACATGGGCACAGTCCTCAAACTAAAGAAAATGGTCATTGGAATAAAAACTAAAATAATAATTGAACTCCCTGTAAAAATATGTTTAAACAGCTGGAGGTTCTAATTGCACCATGAAAGTAGTAGGTGTGCCAGTTTGTTATGCGCATCAAGAAGAACATCAGCGATTATCTGACAAACAGCGGCGTTTGAAATCATGGAGCAAGAGCCAGCTTAAATTTATATTTATCGAGAGTAAAAGGCAAAAAACGCGAACCAGCATTTTATACAAGAGAATAAAATTGCGCGATACACTAAGGCGACAAAAGTCGTGGGATATCTGCTAATATCGTGTCGGACCCCTTCTTGCCCGGCACAGTGCAGCAACACGACGTGGCAGGAACTCAACAAGTCGTTCGAAGTCCCTTCCAGAAATATTGAGCCACGCTGCCTCTACAGCCGTCCATAACTGCGAAAGTGTTGGCGGTGCAGAATGTTGTGCGCGAACTGACCTCTCGAATAAGTCCCACAATTGTTCTGTGAGATTCATGTCGGGTGATCTGGGTTGCCAAATCATTCGCTCGATTTGTCCAGAATGTTCTGATATGGCGCATTGTCGTCCACAGAAATTCCATCGTTGTTCGGCAATATGAAATCAGTGAACGGCTGCAAAGTAGCCGAATATAATAATTTGGCCGGCCGCGGTGGCCGTGCAGCTCTGGCGCTTGTAACATTATGTGATTGCCTTATCATTTTAAATCATTCACTAATCGAGCAGTCGCTCGGCAACAGCTGCAGTTAGCAAATAATGTTGCGAGAATGTAAAAGGTGAACGACCTGTGACGTAACTTGTTTATTGTCGAAGCGCCGTCAGAGATGCAGTGAGTTATTGACTTTGAAAACCGCGGCGCGAAAAACGGACAGAAGAAGAACACTTTTACACATTTTTTTGTTTTTTTTTTTGAGGAACGAGATATTCTCGATGAACAGTTACTCATTCTTCTCTTGTCTCCTGTAACTTGTGGCGGACGCGCATGTCTTGCCGCCGTATTATTATTGTTAAAATTAATATTGTTCTAGTGTAAAGTAAATGTGTAATACTAAAAGTGCCTAGCAGTAGATTTATTGTGCGACGTGTATGTGAAAACGTCAAAGGAATTGTTTTCATTAAGAGAAGTGCCAGTCAAAACGGCATCCATGTTAAATCCTTCATTGCAGTGTAAGTTCGTCTATTAATTGCCATAAATTCAGAGTTAAATGGAACTGGTGTATGGACTATTCATTTACTATAGAATCTATGTCTCACTTCTTCATGAAATTATTTAATTTTCTATATGTTCCTGCCAAATAGAGAGTTCACAGTCACGAATTCTTTCGTCGAGTTCGGACGGAAGTTGCATGCGGCGAAATATTTTCTCCGCTCCATATTCTACTGGTAAATGCATGGTAAACTACGGTCCCTTAGGAAATTCATGTTGAGCTATCCAAAAATAATTATATTTTGAATAGGCATTTACTCTCCTCTGCAATGCAACTTCCGACTGATCAGACGATCCAACAAGAAACAGCCGCACACAGCCGGCGTTCGCAAATATGTTTCCACCGCTGATTATAGCTATATGTTACAGCACAAAAGTAACACATTGTTATAATTAGCGACTACGGACGGGGACATTTATAACTGTATGTTTATGTATACACATCACGTAAACATATCGTTATACGCTGCAGTCCGGAACCGCGGGACTGCTACGGTCGCAGGTTCGAATCCTGCCTCGGGCATGGATGTGTGTGATGTCCTTAGGTTAGTTAGGTTTAAGTAGTTCTAAGTTCTAGGGGACTTATGACCTAACATGTTGAGTCCCATAGTGCTCAGAGCCATTTGAACCATTTATAATAATTTCCATTCAATGAGCGGTTTAGCTGCACCGGAGGCTCAGTCTCTTCCGGGTAAACACAGCCCAAACATTATCGGGCCACCACCAGCTAGCACAGTGACTTGTTAACAACTTGAGTCAGTGGCTTCGTGCAGTCTGTGCGACAGTCGATCCCAACCGTCATCTCTTACCAACTGAAATCTGACCAGGCTATGGTTTTCCAGTCGTCTAGGGTCCAATCAACGTGGTCAGAGCCCAGAAGAGGCGCTGCAGGCGATGTCGTACTTTTAGCAGAGGTTTACAGTTTCTAACTCACAATTCAACGAGAACTGATATTTTAATCAGACTGAATGGGCATGTTATAAGCGAGACGGAACAGTTCAAGTTCCTAGGCGTACGGATAGATAGTAAGCTGTTCTGGAAAGCCCATGTTCAGGATCTTGTTCAGAAACTAAATGCCGCTTTATTTACCATTAGAACAGTATATGAAATAAGTGACATTTCAACACGAAAAATAGTCTGCTTCGCATATTTTCACACGCTTATGTCATACGGTATTATTTTTTGGGGTAATTCTTCTGATTCAAAAAGGGTATTTTTGGCTCAAAAACGGGCTGTTCGAGCTGTGTGTGGTGTAAGTTCTAGAACCTCTTGTCGACCCCTATTCAATAGTCTGGGAATTCTGACATTGCCCTCACAGTATATATTTTCTTTAATGTCGTTTGCTGTTAGCAATATTAGCTTATTCCCAAGAGTTAGCAGCTTTCACTCAGTTAATACTAGGCAGAAATCAAATCTGCATGTGGAATGCACTTCCTTGACTCTTGTGCAGAAAGGAGTGCAGTATTCTGCTGCATCCATTTTCAATAAGCTACCACAAGAACTCAAAAATCTTAGCAGTAGCCCAAACGCTTTTAAGTCTAAACTGAACAGTTTCCTCATGGCTCACACCTTCTATTCTGTCGAGGAGCTCCTGGAAGAGCTAAAAAATTAAGCAAATTCCAGTGTTCTTGATTTTCTTTATTTAAACTAATGACGTGTCGCCTGAATATGTTTCTTATATTTCATTTTATCTGTTTCTACAATGTGTTATAATTTCATGTATTGACTCGTTCCATAACCATGGAGAGTTCTCCTTAATGTGGTCCCACTGAACAATAAATAAATAAATAAAAAATAAACAAAATAAATAAAATAGCAGAGGTACTCCTGTCGGTCGTCTGTTGCCGTATCCCATTAAAGCCAAATTTTGCCGCACTGCCCTAACGCATACCATCGTCGTAGGTTCCACATTGATTTCTGCGGTTATTTCACGCAATGTTGCCTGTCTCTTGGTATTGACAACTACGCCCATGCCCCCGCTCTCGGTCGTTAAATGAAGCCCGTCGGACACAGCGTTATCCGTGGTAAGAGGTAATGCCTGAAATTTGCAATTCTCGGCATCTCAGAATATTGAACTCCCTAACGATTTACGAAATGAAATGCGTCTAGCTCCAACTAACATTCTGCGTTGACAGTCTCTTAATTCCCATCGTGCGGCCATAAACACGTTGAAAATTTTTTTTGTCACCTGGGTACAAATGACAGCTCCGCCATTGCACTAGTGTTTCATTCCTTGGACACGCGATACTCCCGCCATCTGTAAATGTTAATAACGCTATCCCATGACTGTTGTCACCTCAATGTAAGCAGCCCAACGAAATTAAAGAGACATCGAGAATACAAATATTTAAATAGTCAGTTAAAGAACATCTCTTGAATAATTCCTGATACAAAGTCAGGAACTATTTACATAAAATAGAGTAGGCAATGGTAAAAAACTGAGAGAATTTAATAATAAACAACTGTATTCTACAGTAAACTACATAGTTTATTGATTCTTACTGCAAAACTGTATGTCCATGAACTTTCATGTATAATTCTAGCTTTTTTTCCATTTTCTTCAGCTCAACGTCATATTCATTGCTGCGAAATGTTGACAGCGTTTTCAGAGGGCCCATAGGACAAATTCAGGAGGATGTCGGGTGTAACGTCCGCGTCCTGATGTCAGCCGTGTGTGTGTGTGTGTGTGTGTGTGTGCTCAAATGGCTCTGAGCACTATGGGACTTAATTTCTCAGGTCATCAGTCCCCTAGAACTTAGAACTAATTAAACCTAACTAACCTAAGGACATCACACACATCCATGCCCGAGGCAGGATTCGAACCTGCGACCGTAGCGGTCGCTCGGTTCCAGACTGTAGCGCCTAGAACCGCTCGGCCACTTCGGCCGGCTGTGTGTGTGTGTGTGTGTGTGTGTGTGTGTGTGTGTGTGTGTTTACAGTACAACGTAGAGTGTGTTTGTACATACACTCCTGGAAATGGAAAAAAGAACACATTGACACCGGTGTGTCAGACCCACCATATTTGCTCCGGACACAGCCGTGTGTGTGTGTGTGTGTGTGTGTGTGCTCAAATGGCTCTGAGCACTATGGGACTTAATTTCTCAGGTCATCAGTCCCCTAGAACTTAGAACTAATTAAACCTAACTAACCTAAGGACATCACACACATCCATGCCCGAGGCAGGATTCGAACCTGCGACCGTAGCGGTCGCTCGGTTCCAGACTGTAGCGCCTAGAACCGCTCGGCCACTTCGGCCGGCTGTGTGTGTGTGTGTGTGTGTGTGTGTGTGTGTGTGTGTGTGTGTTTACAGTACAACGTAGAGTGTGTTTGTACATACACTCCTGGAAATGGAAAAAAGAACACATTGACACCGGTGTGTCAGACCCACCATATTTGCTCCGGACACTGCGAGAGGGCTGTACAAGCAATGATCACACGCACGGCACAGCGGACACACCAGGAACCGCGGTGTTGGCCGTCGAATGGCGCTAGCTGCGCAGCATTTGTGCACCGCCGCCGTCAGTGTCAGCCAGTTTGCCGTGGCATACGGAGCTCCATCGCAGTCTTTAACACTGGTAGCATGCCGCGACAGCGTGGACGTGAACCGTATGTGCAGTTGACGGACTTTGAGCGAGGGCGTATAGTGGGCATGCGGGAGGCCGGGTGGACGTACCGCCGAATTGCTCAACACGTGGGGCGTGAGGTCTCCACAGTACATCGATGTTGTCGCCAGTGGTCGGCGGAAGGTGCACGTGCCCGTCGACCTGGGACCGGACCGCAGCGACGCACGGATGCACGCCAAGACCGTAGGATCCTACGCAGTGCCGTAGGGGACCGCACCGCCACTTCCCAGCAAATTAGGGACACTGTTGCTCCTGGGGTATCGGCGAGGACCATTCGCAACCGTCTCCATGAAGCTGGGTTACGGTCCCGCACACCGTTAGGCCGTCTTCCGCTCACGCCCCATCATCGTGCAGCCCGCCTCCAGTGGTGTCGCGACAGGCGTGAATGGAGGGACGAATGGAGACGTGTCGTCTTCAGCGATGAGAGTCGCTTCTGCCTTGGTGCCAATGATGGTCGTATGAGTGTTTGGCGCCGTGCAGGTGAGCGCCACAATCAGGACTGCATAAGGCCGAGGCACACAGGGCCAACACCCGGCATCATGGTGTGAGGAGCGATCTCCTACACTGGCCGTACACCACTGGTGATCGTCGAGGGGACACTGAATAGTGCACGGTACATCCAAACCGTCATCGAACCCATCGTTCTACCATTCCTAGACCGGCAAGGGAACTTGCTGTTCCAACAGGACAATGCACGTCCGCATGTATCCCGTGCCACCCAACGTGCTCTAGAAGGTGTAAGTCAACTACCCTGGCCAGCAAGATCTCCGGGTCTGTCCCCCATTGAGCATGTTTGGGACTGGATGAAGCGTCGTCTCACGCGGTCTGCACGTCCAGCACGAACGCTGGTCCAACTGAGGCGCCAGGTGGAAATGGCATGGCAAGCCGTTCCACAGGACTACATCCAGCATCTCTCCGATCGTCTCCATGGGAGAATAGCAGCCTGCATTTCTGCGAAAGGTGGATATACACTGTACTAGTGCCGACATTGTGCATGCTCTGTTGCCTGTGTCTATGTGCCTGTGGTTCTATCAGTGTGATCATGTGATGTATCTGACCCCAGGAATGTGTCAATAAAGTTTCCCCTTCCTGGGACAATGAATTCACGGTGTTCTTATTTCAATTTCCAGGAGTGTAGTTTGGCCAGTGACCGTTCATGTGCTACAAATGAATAGTGTTAAATCGTTCGTTAATAAGATAATATCACTGTACGCAGTAAATCAGTTAATTTAAAAAGAACAGTTGTTTCTTTTTTAAGATTTCTGAAATTATTTTGTGTTTGCAGGCTTGCGAGTGTCCAGCATTAAATCCTGACAGTCCAGGTTTTTTTTTTTTTTTTTTTTACTAACATGTTCGACTCCGCGCTTTTAAAAATTCTCTTACGGTCTGCCTTTATCAGCCGACCTGGAAGCAAGAGCTGACGTCAATGTGGAGGCGCTGCTACCCGTTCCGCCACAACTTTTTTCGTACGTTAGTCGTTTGGCAACACAACAGGGTCATTGTGTTCGTGATGTTTTCTTTTATGAAGTAACTCGTCAACACGTTTTATCTCTCTCTGTTGCTTGTCTCGCCGATTAGTAATAACCGTAAGAAAGTGTGTGTTTAATATTAACCTGAAACAGAAAAAATTGTTTTTAAATTGTAGAATAACAGTAACAATGAATGTGTTCATTGCACGCTATGTGCTGGAGAATATTCTGTTGCACATAAAGGAACGAGTGATAATAAAGACCACGAGAAACAGCTAAACATAGCAGCTCTGTAAATGATACTGCTTCATCCAACTTAAGAGCAATTTTGAAGGTATTTCAAATGACTAACAATTATGTTGCAATATTTTTAAAATGGTTGAGTTTGCGATGTCTTTGCCTGGGACATCTGCTGCAGATGAGAGAGTTTTTTCAGTCATGGGAAACATTTGGTGTGCATAAAGGGATAGATTTTCGTTATCTACTGTTAAACATCAGCTGAATATTAAAATTAATTTAGAACTTTCTTGTTGTGAATTTTATTATATAATTTAAAAAAAACAGACCATTTCTGATAAAAGCCATTTATACTGAAAAATACAATGGGATAAATAAAGTTTAACGTTTTAGTGAACTGTTAACACTTCTAAGTAATTTCAAAAACATGTCGTGTGTTGTTGGACCCAAAAAAATATGGTAATCTTCTTTACGGGCAAGTAAACAACCAACCAACTTAATTACGTAGTGGTTATGTCCCGCATACTCTCTAAGAGTCAATGACGCGCCGTAGTTAAGGACAATATAGTGGCCTGCAGCGACATGAGCCGGTGCTGAGTATCCGTTCGAGACGAGGCGAAAGGCGAGTAGTAGGTGCGACAGGCGTTCTACTATAATGGTCTGTGGTTATAAGGCTCATGTCATTTACGATGGACAAGCAGGCACTTGTTTTATCTGTAACACGAGTGGCCATTTACGAGATGATTGCCCACGGCGCGTTGTCGTACTTCGAAACAATCTGCAACAACGACAGAGATTAACATTGGTTGATGTCCTAACTCTAAATCAGACGCCTTCTGTGATTGACTCCCAACCAAGTGCATCTGTGTCAAACGATCTCGGTAACAAAAAATTCAAATGGCTCTGAGCACTATGGGACTTAACATCTGTGGTCATCAGTTCCCTAGAACTTAGAACTACTTAAACCTAAATAACCTAAGGACATCACACACATCCATGCCCGAGGCAGGATTCGAACCTGCGACCGTAGCAGTCCCGCGGCTCCGGACTGAGCGCCTAGAACCGCTAGACCACCGCGGCCGGCTACGATCTCGGTAATAGCACCTTCCCACCCTTGCCTCAAAAACCCGTGGCCAGTCACCCCTTAGCCACCGGTGTTGCATTATCTGTCGGTAACAAACGACGACGTACTAGTTACGGTAGTGGTTCCGGTGACCACGTCGTAAAAAATCAGACCGATGACGCGGAGTCACGGGCCCCCACACAGGACACGCATATGTCGGATGGCTCAGTTACGACCCGCCAAATTCACATTGGAACTCCCGACGCAGAAACTGTCAGTACGAGTGCAGTCGAGTGTTTACGGCAATCCGTTCCGATGCCGCTTCTCGACTCGCCACAGGTGGTCAACACAATAGGCTGCAGTCAGTCAACTGCAAATTGTAAACACAGAGGATGATGCACGCAGTGTAGAGCATAACATAAACACCCGCAACCTCCGATCTGCTACCAAACAACGCGTGGAACCGGAAAGCTGTATACAAAGAGCCAGTGCGGCTCCAAACAAGCACAGAGAGCCTACTTAAGCCTCCTCTTCGGACTTGCCGTCACCCGTTCCGAAGCAAGGACTTTCACATACTGCTCACAGCCACGACTCGCCGACTCCGCCTTCTACTATGACACTTCGGACGAATGTGCCACGGCAAAATAATGTTAAACCAAATGACTCCGTGGCTGGAAGTAGTCAAAAAGTAAAGTCAGCGCAAAACCTGGTACAAAACCTGAGGATGTAGGTTCGAAGTCCGACGGTGAGATGGACTGGGCTTCCTACGCTTCCCATCACCCACAAGTCTCGGACGATCATGAGTCAACCTTATAAGTTTTTGTCCCTGAACATTAATAGAGTTAGGACAGATTTAAAATTAGCAATGCTACGGCAGTTTATCTATGAGTCCGATGCTGATATAGTTCTGTTACAGGAAGTGTATATCTTAAGTTTTCATGTATCAGGATTTGCAACAATCGTAAACACCGTGGCGGACGGGGGGTACAGGTACGGCCATTCTATCACGAGACGGAATCCCAGTGAGCAATATCGAAATGTTGGACTCCGGTAGAGGCATAGCTTGCCAAATTCTATGCTCTATCTGGAACGACCCTAAAATCAGAAGAGCTAACTTCTTTAAACAAGACATCATCTACTTGTTACGCCGCAACCCAACCCAGTTGATAATTAGTGGTGATTTTAACTGTGTGATCCACAGGAAAGATCAATCTCCAAACTTTAAATACTGTAGGGAACTACATGATCTGGTGCGTCACCCGCAGGTGAAGCATGCGTGGGAACTAAAATTTCCTACCCTGGTAAAGTACACGTACCTGACCGCCACCGCATGTAGCCGTCTAGACCGTTTGTACAAGTCTGAGAACATTTGCCAACATGTTCTGGACGCCGATGTCATTCCGGCTAGTTTCTCCGACCACTGCGCCCTCTGTGTCACGATAAATCTGGCCAAACAGCATACTAAATGGCATAGGATTCCGTCGAGCCTAAATGTTTCTATTCTTGCCGATGCCGAGCTACAAGATGTCATTTCCACGACATGGGTGGATTGTCTCAAGCAATGCTGCAGATATCCGAGCAAGATAGCCTGGTGGAATGTTGTGGTCAAACGGAAAAAGCTATTATCCTTAAGAAACTACAGTTGGCAACGGGCGCAAGATGTCAAATGCACGATTGATTTTTTCCAGACAGTTCTGCGAGAGTTGTATGCGACTACGTCACCAACCAACATACAGCTGACGACCATCAAACAATAAAGGCGAAGCTTACAGGCATAAAGGGAACGCAGCTTGAAGGAGTGAAGATCAGATCTAAAGCAAAATCGCTTCAAGAGGACGAACTTGCACCGCTGTATCACCTCATAAAACATCGTGCTAATCGCAAGCGAGCTTTTATCGGGGATCTGGATGATTGACTCCGTTTGAACTGACAGAGTGATATTCTTACTGCAGTTTACCGGTACTTCACGGATCTGTACTCGCAATGCGATACATATGGTGATGACGGCGGCGATATCGTGCGTGCTCTGCCCACCGTAGTCACGCCTACGGAGAACTCGGCGGTCGTACACGATTTTGCTCCAGACGAAGTCCTTGAACTGATTTCTGGCTCACCATCGAATAAATCTCTTGGCCCTGATGGTTTGCCACGGGAATTTTATGTGCGTTTCTGTCCCATAATCAGACACGCATTTACAGATGTTCTCAGTGAAGTGATGCGAGGGAGTGACGTGCCGGCCGAAGTGAAGGAAGGTCGAATTGTATCGATACCAAAAAGCAAACACCGAAAAACCTTAGATAACTTCAGACCCATTACTTTACTCAATTTTGATTACAAAACCTTCGCCAGAGCACTCAACAGCAGATTGTCTTCATTAATGAAGCAAGTGATTCACAACCATCAATCATGCTTCCCTCGTCGCACTATTATGACTCTCCTTTCGGAATAGTAATAGCCATAGCGTCAGTCACTAACGTGAATCTCGCATTGCTGTTTATCGACTTTTGCAAGGCATTTGATCGCGTCCGCCACGAGTACCTCCTACAGCTACTGCAGAAGTGTGGTTTTGATCAACGGGTTATTAATGTCGCGCAACATTTCGTCACGGGCATTACAACCAGAATCAGCGTAAATGGACAGCGTACTCAGCCTATCGAGGTCCAACGAGGAGTGCCGCAGGGGAGCCCTCTCTCCATGATGTTATTTGTTTTATCACTCGAGCCGCTCTTACGCTCTATTCATGACAAACTTGCAGGCCTTTCGATCGCCGGGACGTCCTTCGTGGTTCGTGCTTACGCCGACGACGTCGGAGTGTTACTGCGCAACGACGGAGACGTATCAACCGTCAAGACCGCGGTAGACGAGTACTGTCGTGCTTCCGGCGCTAAAATCAACGCCGGTAAATGCACCTTTGTCAACATTCGAGGATTCGACGCAGTTATTGTACCTTGGGCGAAGCGTGTCGAAACCCACACCACACTGGGGATGATTATCGACAAATGCCCGCTAAAAATGAATGCAAAAAATTGGAAGCAGGTCACCAATAAAATGCAAGGTGCCATCTATGAAAACAATTGGCGGTCCGTTGACATTCTCCAACGCATACGACTCCTCAGCAGTTATATATTCAGTAAAGCGTACTATACGGCCCAAATATTTCCAGTCCTCAAGATGCAGGCCAAACACGTGATAAAACTCTCTAATAGATTTATCTGGCAAGGGCATCTGTTCAAAGTGAAATACACCACGCTGACGTCTTCTAGGTCGGCCGGCGGACTCAACATGCCTGACATTAACCGAAAGTGTACTGCGTTATATATTAAACGAATCACCCACATGTTGGACAGGGAACCTCTCGGCGTAACTAAATGGCTCTTCCGAATCTCACAACCCACCGATATGCATCCACCCATAGATGTAGGCAAAATGTATTACAAACTGCCGGCCGCGGTGGTCTAGCGGTTCTGGCGCTGCAGTCCGGAACCGCGGGACTGCTACGGTCGCAGGTTCGAATCCTGCCTCGGGCATGGGTGTGTGTGATGTCCTTAGGTTAGTTAGGTTTACGTAGTTCTAAGTTCTAGGGGACTTATGACCTAAGATGTTGAGTACCATAGTGCTCAGAGCCATTTGAACCATATTACAAACTACGACATTTCAAGCAGTTTTTTCTTGAAGTAAGCTATATTGATGGACATTATTTCAAGCAGGATTTACCGAAGACGCACCTGTTATTAAAAAGATGGACATCTCCAATAACCCGGAATCACATTGAACTTAAATACCCGAGTGTTCATTGGAAGGCAGTTTGGTGGGACAACATAAGTTTAACCGTCCACACTGCTGAGGTGGCGTCTGTGGTGTCACCGCCAGACACCACACTTGCTAGGTGGTAGCTTTTAAATCGGCCGCGGTCCGCTAGTATACGACGGACCCGCGTGTCGCCACTGTCAGTGATGGCAGACCGAGCGCCGCCACACGCCAGGTCTAGAGAGACGTACTAGCACTCGTCCCAGTTGTACAGCCGACTTTGCAAGGAACGGTTCACTGACAACTACGCTCTCATTTGCCGAGACGATAGTTGGCATAGCCTTCAGCTACATTTGCTACGACCTAGCAAGGCGCCGTATTCAATTAATATTGAGATTCTATTAATGTATCATCAAGAGCGATGTTCTACAAATGTGGATTAAAGTTAAGTATTCCAGAAGCTACGTACTTTTCTTTATAACATTCATTACGTATCCTGTTTCAGACCTCACGCCAGCCTGCGTGAGTTTAAGCGCGTGCCTTTCGGCTTCCTCGCATTGTGTCTAGGCTGTCTTGTCTAGACACAACAGCGTCCACATTGTATAAAGTGGTAAACGATGTTATACCCACTAATGACAGGTTGCGTAGAATCGGCTTATGTGACAGTGATAAATGCGTCCGCTGTGGTCTGGTCGACACCTTACGCCATCGCTTCGCTTGTGGCGGCCATCTCATTAACTGGAAATGGGTGCAGCAGAGGCTGGGCCTGATTACCCGCAGCAGCCCAGCCAGCCACTGCACCGACATCCTGCTCTGGCCGGACGCGAAACATTTTCCCGACACCAAGAACAATACCGTGACGTGGATGTTAGGACAGTTTGTGACATATATCATCATCCACAATAGTGAAGATAATCTCATAAGTTTCGAGGCTTATATGAGAACGGCTCGTTGGAAGATGAACGTTAACCAAATAGCAGGACGATGTTTGGTAACATGTTAGACATAATTTTTGAAAAAGAAGGCGTAGGGAAATTCTCGACGCCGGTCAGATCACAAATCACGTTCAAGACTACATAGCGAACAAAATACACAACGAATAAGGGGTTACACCTGTTCCTAGGACTGCTCCCGACTTCTCAACGATGTTATTAACTTCATTTGACGGTTTCCTTAAATTATGTTGCCTGTGCATGTCTTTGTTATTCGTTTGTATGCTCCAAATGACTTTCTGTGAAGAGCTTGGACGGTTGTGAATCAATTGACAGAACTTCAAGTCTAATTAAGACAGTCAAAATATATATATATATGATATGCCATTTGTATAAGCTTACAAATGGCACTATATGGTATTATATTGAAACGTGTTCTTCAGTCTATTGCAGGATACAATTCGTGTTGGAACAGTT
The DNA here is from genome assembly GCF_023864275.1 of Schistocerca cancellata. Taxonomy (NCBI): domain Eukaryota; kingdom Metazoa; phylum Arthropoda; class Insecta; order Orthoptera; family Acrididae; genus Schistocerca; species Schistocerca cancellata. The sequence continues at coordinate 42,046,418 of NC_064633.1, read as the reverse complement.
CCAGTGCTTCATTATTTTGCTTTTGTGCTTATGTGCTTATATGATTGTTTTAATAAAGAAAAGAAAGGGAAAAAAAGTGGTCTAAGACGCTGCAGTCATGGACTGTGCAGCTGATCCCGGCGGAGGTTGGAGTCCTCCCTCGGGTATGGGTGCGTGTGTGGGTTTCTCCTTAGGATAATTTAGGTTAAGTGGTGTGTAAGCTTAGGGACTGATGACCTTAGCAGTTAAGTCCCATAATATGTCACACACATTTGAACATTTTTGGAGTAAGAGTCCCAGGCGTAGAGAAACAACTGAATGAGTTGAAAACAAGTAAGTCACCAGGTCCAGATGGAATCTCAGTTCTCAAACAGTACTCTGCGGCCCTGGCCGCATACTTTGCTTGCGCTTATCGCGAATCTGTCGCCCAGCGCAACGTTCCTATCGACTGAGGAAAAACGCAGGTGACTCCTGTGTGTAAGAAGAGCAAAAGAACGCACCCGAAAAATTGCAGACCAATATACCTAACATCGGTTTGCTGCAGAATCCTTGAACATATTCTCAATTCAAATGTAATAAATTTTCTTGAGACTTAGAAGCTTATATCCACGAATTAGCATGGTTTTAGAAAGCGTCGCTCGTGCGAAAATCAGTTTGCCCTTTTCTCACAAGATATACCGCGAACTATGGATGAAGTGTTACAGGTAAGTTCCATATTTCTTGTTATGCGGAAAGCGTTTGACAAGGTGCCCCACTGTAGGATATTAAATAAGGTACGAGCATATGGAATAGGTTCTGACATAAGGACATCTTTACTCAATATGAAATTTAATTTACAGAAAATGAATACATAAACAAAATGTTTGGAATAACCAATTGTCACGATGCGACCAAAAAAAACTTAAAGCATCACACCCACATGTACATCTACATCTACATTTATACTCCGCAAGCCACCCAACGGTGTGTGGCGGAGGGCACTTTACGTGCCACTGTCATTACCTCCCTTTCCTGTTCTAGTCGCGTATGGTTCGCGGGAATAACGACTGTCCGAAAGCCTCCGTGCGCGCTCTAATCTCTCTAATTTTACATTCGTGATCTCCTCGGGAGGTATAAGTAGGGGGAAGCAATATATTCGATACCTCATCCAGAAACGCACCCTCTCGAAACCTGGCGAGCAAGCTACACCGCGATGCAGAGCGCCTCTCTTGCAGAGTCTGCCACTTGAGTTTGTTAAACATCTCCGTAACGCTATCACGGTTACCAAATAACCCTGTGACGAAACGCGCCGCTCTTCTTTGGATCTTCTCTATCTCCTCAGTCAACCCGATCTGGTACGGATCCCACACTGATGCGCAATACTCAAGTATAGGTCGAACGAGTGTTTTGTACGCCACCTCCTTTGTTGATGGACTACATTTTCTAAGGACCCTCCCAATGAATCTCAACCTGGTACCCGCCTTACCAACAATTAATTTTATATGATCATTCCACTTCAAATCGTTCCGTACGCATACTCCCAGATATTTTACAGAAGTAACTGCTACCAGTGTTTGTTCTGCTATCATATAATCATACAACAAAGGATCCTTCTTTCTATGTATTCGCAATACATTACATTTGTCTATCTTAAAGGTCAGTTGCCACTCCCTGCACCAAGTGCCTATCCGCTGCAGATCTTCCTACATTTCGCTACAATTTTCTAACGCTGCAACTTCTCTGTATATTACAGCATCATCCGCGAAAAGCCGCATGGAACTTCCGACACTATCTACTAGGTCATTTATATATATTGTGAAAAGCAATGGTCCCATAACACTCCCCTGTGGCACGCCAGAGGTTACTTTAACGTCTGTAGACGTCTCTCCATTGATAACAACATGCTGTGTTCTCTTTGCTAAAAACTCTTCAATCCAGCCACACAGCTGGTCTGATATTCCGTAGGCTCTTACTTTGTTTATCAGGCGACAGTGCGGAACTGTATCGAACGCCTTCCGGAAGTCCAGGAAAATAGCATCTACCTGGGAGCCTGTATCTAATATTTTCTGGGTCTCATGAACAAATAAAGCGAGTTGGGTCTCACACGATCGCTGTTTCCCGAATCCATGTTGATTCCTACATAGTAGATTCTGGGTTTCCAAAAACGACATGATACTCGAGCAAAAAACGTGTTCTAAAATTCTACAACAGATCGACGTCAGTGATATAGGTCTATAGTTTTGCGCATCTGCTCGACGACCCTTCTTGAAGACTGGGACTACCTGTGCTCTTTTCCAATCATTTGGAACCTTCCGTTCCTCTAGAGACTTGCGGTACACGGCTGTTAGAAGGGGGGCAAGTTCTTTCGCGTACTCTGTGTAGAATCGAACTGGTATCCCGTCAGGTCCAGTGGACTTTCCTCTGTTGAGTGATTCCAGTTGCTTTTCTATTCCTTGGACACTTATTTCGATGTATCGTACTTCGCTGTCGTCCCATACATCACTACTTTAGGAATGAAAACAATCACATGTCCATGTTTCAGTATGCACTAAAAAGGTCAAAATAAATGAGACATGAGTACGTTCTTTTATACAGACTCGCCACCTCTTAATTAACATAAGTATGTCGTAACAAATGTTCAAACTCAGCACCGTTTCCAGTCTGGCATAGCGCACTAAATATTCAACTACGACATGTAGTAGTTCCTATACTCAAATCCCTTCGTTTGATGCACTGCACAGTGCAGAATTTTCTTTCTCGCTAGCAGCTTTAGCACGTACTTATACGTTTGTGACTACTACAGCGCCATGTATCACAATGCGAAAAAAGTGGTCCAACTAAAACATTCATATTTCTTTACGTACTACACGAATATTTAATAAAAAATGGGGGATCCTATTTAAAAAATTGCAGTTGATATCCGTTTGATCTATGGCAGCGCCATCTAGCGGGCCAACCATAGCGCCAACTGGTTTCCCCCTTCAAGCTACACAAATTTCGTTCTTGTAGTTTTTTCGTTTGACGCGTATTTCGTGAGACATTTGGCCCAGTCACTATCAATGGACCACCCTATAAAGCCTATGGCTGGATGAATGTTTATAAGAATATCTTGTAAAAATTTTAAGTAAATAGTTCAAGAACTTTTCAAGATTTTTGATAACAAGGGTTTCCGTTTATATGTTATATGTACATATATATATTTTTTATATGGGAAATATATTTCAAAAATGTGTAGCCTATGTCTGTCCGAAAGTATGATGTAAAAATCTGAACTAAGCTAGTCAAGTACTTTTCGAAATTTTTCCCAACAACGTTTCCTTATATGATATACAGGGTGTTATGGGTACAAGTGTAGACACGTTTACTGGTGACTGAGGTCAGTGTACTCAGCAACTTTACACAAGTATTTACTTCATCTGTAGACAAATAACCTAGCTTTTAGAACAACACTATAGAAATTGCGAATCCGCCTTAATGCAAAACACTTCGTTATTTGTTTACTTATTTATTCCCCAAACTAGTTTCAGCGACAGATATGGCCATGATCAGTGGGTTCTTTAAATCTTGTTTATTGTATGTTATGCCATGTTTTTAAGAAATGTTGTCGCTGTTTGCGCCATATTTTCTGTACTTTTTCTGTTACCGTTTTTCTCAGCGTGCACCAGTTCATCCGCAAGTTCGTTGGACGGCATGTAGCTGATTCTATACACAGAAAAACAAGACTTTCGCACTTTATTTATGATCCTGAACATTACGCCATCTTGCTGTTCGCCAAATGGAAATGTTCCAAACTAAAGTTATTGTAGCTTTTAGAAGTATCATTTTTTTTTCAGATTGGTTAGCTCCTCCAAATACATGTGGCAAGAGCCTGCCATTAATGTTTATTTTCCACTAGGCGGTAGGTTGAGTGTTTAAGTGTGGACGTAAAACGATTATTTTATACTGACAGGCATAGTCCACTTGGTGGTGCAGTTACGACCGTGCAGAAAACACCAGGCAGTAAATTACATAGTGTGTCTACTGTAAGACTGTTAGACACAGATAAAGAACAGCTAACACACTGGAGTGGGTACATATTAAGGTACCAATAAGACAATATCTGTTCTTACACCCCTACGTTTATGTATTGAGTATATAAAAAAACTATAGACTGTATCTCTCTAAATGTTTATTAGAACATCACGTAAAAAGGTGAAGCAAATCGGTCAAGAACTTTTCAGGATTTTTGCTATCAACGTTTCCACTTTACCTATTACATATTTATGTACCACATATACTTAAAAATATGTTGCCTATGACTGTACAAACGTTTATTAGAATATGATGCAAAAATTACATCATAAAGGTTGTGATGCAGATTGTCCGACACAGAAAAAACGGCCAACACATTGATGTGTGTACATAGTTAGGTACCACTTATGAAAATATATGCGCTTGCATCCGTTACACTATTAAAACATTATGTAGCCTCCATCCCTCCATTCGTTTATTAGAGTATCATGTAAAAATTTGAAGTATATTTGTCAAAAACTTTACAATTTTTTGGAAATAGCATTTACAGTTTATATACGACAAATATTTAAAAAATTATAGCCCATATCTTTCCCAATGTTTATCAGACGATCATGTAAAAATTTTAAGTAAACTGGCCAAGAGCTTGTCAAGATTATTTGTAAAGTGTTAAATGTTGTTGTTGTTGTGGTCTTCAGTCCTGAGACGGGTTTGATGCAGCTCTCCATGCTACTCTATCCTGTGCAAGCTTCTTCATCTCCCAGTACCTACTGCAGCCTACACCCTTCTGAATCTGCTTAGTGTATTCATCTCTTGGTCTCCCCCTACGATTTTTCCCCTCCACGCTGCCCTCCAATACTAAATTGGTGATCCCTTGATGCCTCAGAACATGTCCTACCAACCGATCCCTTCTTCTGGTCAAGTTGTGCCACAAACTTCTCTTCTCACCAATCCTATTCACTACTTCCTCATTAGTTATGTGATCTACCCATCTAATCTTCAGCATTCTTCTGTAGCACCACATTTCGAAAGCTTCTATTCTCTTCTTGTCCAAACTATTTATCGTCCATGTTTCACTTCCATACATGGCTACACTCCATACAAATACTTTAAGAAATGACTTCCTGACACTTAAATCTATACTCGATGTTAACAAATTTCTCTTCTTCAGAAACGCTTTCCTCGCCATTGCCAGTCTACATTTTATATCCTCTCTACTTCGACCATCATCAGTTATTTTGCTCCCTAAATAGCAAAACTCATTTACTACTTTAAGTGTCTCATTTCCTAATCTAATTCCCTCAGCATCACCCGACTTAATTCGACTACATTCCATTACCCTCGTTTTGCTTTTGTTGATGTTCATCTTATATCCTCCTTTCAAGACACTATCCATTATGTTCAACTGCTCTTCCAAGTCCTTTGCTGCCTCTGACAGAATTACAATGTCATCGGCGAACCTTAAAGTTTTTATTTCTTCTCCATGGATTTTAATACCTACTCCGAATTTTTCTTTTGTTTCCTTTACTGCTTGCTCAATATACAGATTGAATAACATCGGGGAGAGGCTACAACCCTGTCTCACTCCCTTCCCAACCACTGCTTCCCTTTCATGCCCCTCGACTCTTATAACTGCCATCTGGTTTCTGTACAAATTGTAAATAGCCTTTCGCTCCCTGTATTTTACCACTGCCACCTTTAGAATTTAAAAGAGATTATTCCAGTCAACATTGTCGAAAGCTTTCTCTAAGTCTACAAATGCTAGAAACGTAGGTTTGCCTTTCCTTAATCTTTCTTCTAAGATAAGTCGTAAGGTCAGTATTGCCTCACGTGTTCCAGTGTTTCTACGGAATCCAAACTGGTCTTCCCCGAGGTCGGCTTCTACTGGCTTTTCCATTCGTCTGTAAAGAATTCGTGTTAGTATTTTGCAGCTGTGGCTTATTAAACTGATTGTTCGGTAATTTTCACATCTGTCAGCACCTGCTTTCTTTGGGATTGGAATTATTATATTCTTCTTGAAGTCTGAGGGTATTTCGCCTGTTTCATATATCTTGCTCACCAGATGGTAGAGTTTTGACAGGACTGGCTCTACCAAGGCTATCAGTATTTCCAATGGAATGTTGTCTACTGCGGGGGCCTTGTTCCGACTCAGGTCTTTCAGTGCTCTGTCAAACTCTTCACGCAGTATCATATCTGCCATTTCATCTTCATCTACATCCTCTCCCATTTCCATAATATCGTCCTCAAGTACATCGCCCTTGTATACACCCTCTATATACTCCTTCCACCTTTCTGCTTTCCCTTCTTTGCTTAGAACTGGGTTTCCATCTGAGCTCTTGATGTTCGTACAAGTGGCTCTCTTTTCTCCAAATGCCTCTTTAATTTTCCTGTAGGCAGTATCTATCTTACCCCTAGTGAGATAAGCCTCTACATCCTTACATTTGTCCTCTAGCCATCCCTGCTTAGCCATTTTGCACTTCCTGTCGATCTCATTTTTGAGACGTTTGTATTCCTTTTTGCCTGCTTCATTTACTGCATTTTTATATTTTCTCCTTTCATCAATTAAATTCAATATTTCTTCTGTTACCCAAGGATTTCTACTAGCCCTCATCTTTTTACCTACTTGATCCTCTGCTGCCTTCACTACTTCATCCCTCAAAGCTACCCATTCTTCTTCTACTGTATTTCTTTCCCCCATTCCTGTCAATTGTTCCCTTATGCTCTCCCTGAAACTCTGTACAACCTCTGGTTCTTTCAGTTTATCCAGGTCCCATCTTCTTAAATTCCCACCTTTTTGCAGTTTCTTCAGTTTTAATCTCCAGGTCATAACCAATAGATTGTGGTCAGAGTCCACATCTGCCCCTGGAAATGTCTTACAATTTAAAACCTGGTTCCTAAATCTCTGTCTTACCATTATATAATCAATCTGATACCTTTTAGTATCTCCAGGGTTCTTCCATGTATACAACCTTCTTTAATGACTCTTAAACCAAGTGTTAGCTATGATTATGTTGTGTTCTGTGCAAAATTCTACCAGGCGGCTTCCTCTTTCATTTCTTAGCCCCAATCCATATTCACCTACTACGTTTCCTTCCCTCCCTTTTCCTACACTCGAATTCCAGTCACCCATGACTATTAAATTTTCGTCTCCCTTCACTATCTGAATAATTTCTTTTATTTCATCATACATTTCTTCAATTTCTTCGTCATCTGCAGAGCTAGTTGGCATATAAACTTGTGCTACTGTAGTAGGTGTGGGCTTCGTATCTATCTTGGCCACAACAATGCGTTCGCTGTGCTGTTTGTAGTAGCTTACCCGCATTCCCATTTTCCTATTCATTATTAAACCTACTCCTGCATTACCCCTATTTGATTTTGTGTTTATAACCCTGTAGTCACCTGACCAGAAGTCTTGTTCCTCCTGCCACCGAACTTCACTAATTCCCACTATATCTAACTTTAACCTATCCATTTCCCTTTTTAAATTTTCTAACGTACCTGCCCGATTAAGGGATCTGACATTCCACGCTCCGATCCGTAGAACGCCAGTTTTCTTTCTCCTGATAACGACATCCTCTTGAGTAGTCCCCGCTCGGAGATCCGAATGGGGGACTATTTTACCTCCGGAATATTTTACCCAAGAGGACGCCATCATCATATAATCATACAGTAAAGCTGCATGCCCTCAGGAAAAATTACGGCTGTAGTTTCCCCTTGCTTTCAGCCGTTCGCAGTACCAGCACAGCAAGGCCGTTTTGGTTATTGTTACAAGGCCAGATCAGTCAATCATCCAGACTGTTGCCCCTGCAACTATTGAAAAGGCTGCTGCCCCTCTTCAGGAACCACACGTTTGTCTGGCCTCTCAACAGATACCCCTCCGTTGTGGTTGTACCTACGGTACGGCTATCTGTATCGCTGAGGCACGTAAGCCTCCCCACCAACGGCAAGGTCCATCGTACATGGGGGGAGGAAGTGTTAAATATTATATCTTATTCTGATGATGCTGTACTGATAGCAAATAATGTGGATAATTTGCAAATGATACTTTGCCAATTTAACGAAACAGCTAAGCAATATAAAATGGAAATCTCATCTACAATCTGCAAGAGTATGGCAATAACGTAAACGCTTGAAAGATGAAAATCAGAAGTAAATGGTATGGTGGCTGAACTAGTAATTAGCTTTAATTATCTACGAACCGTTACCACCAGCTATAAAGACTTAATCATGGAAGTGAAAAACGAGTTGACGAAGTAAGTAAGGAAGGCCGGGCGCGGGGAAAATACTATGTGGAGAAACGAATTTAGGACAACATTTCTTTTTTTTTTGGCATCAGTCTACTGACTGGTTTGATGCGGCCCGCCACGAATTCCTTTCCTGTGCTAACCTCTTCATCTCAGAGTAGCACTAGCAACCTACGTCCTCAATTATTTGCTTGACGTATTCCAATCTCTGTCTTCCTCTACAGTTTTTGCCCTCTACAGCTCCCTCTAGTACCATGGAAGTCATTCCCTCATGTCTTAGCAGATGTCCTATCATCCTGTCTCTTCTCCTTATCAGTCTTTTCCACATATTCCTTTCCTCTCCGATTCTGCGTAGAACCTCCTCATTCCTTACCTTATCAGTCCACCTAATTTTCAACATTCGTCTATAGCACCACATCTCAAATGCTTCGATTCTCTTCTGTTCCGGTTTTCCCACAGTCCATGTTTCACTACTCCAGACGTACATCCTCAGAAATTTCTTCCTCAAATTAAGGTCGGTATTTTATATTAGTAGACTTCTCTTGGCCAGAAATGCCTTTTTTGCCATAGCGAGTCTGCTTTTGATGTCCTCCTTGCTCCGTCCGTCATTGGTTATTTTACTGCCTAGGTAGCAGAATTCTTTAACTTCATTGACTTCGTAACCATCAATCCTGATGTTAAGTTTGTCGCTGTTCTCATTTCTACTACTTCTCATTATCTTCGTCTTTCTCCGATTTACTCTCAAACCATACTGTGTACTCATTAGACTGTTTATTCCGTTCAGCAGATCATTTAATTCTTCTTCACTTTCACTCAGGATATCAATGTCATCAGCGAACCGTGTCATTGGTATCCTTTCACCTTGTATTTTAATTCCACTCCTGAACCTTTATTTTATTTCTATCATTGCTTCCTCGATGTACAGATTGAAGAGTAGAGGCGAAAGGCTACAGCCTTGTCTTACACACTTCTTAATACGAGCACTTCGTTCTTGATCGTGCACTCTTATTATTCCCTCTTGGTTGTTGTACATGTTGTATATGACCCGTCTCTCCCTATAGCTTACCCCTACATTTTTCAGAATCTCGAACAGCTTGCACCATTTTATATTGTCGAACGCTTTTTCCAGGTCGACAAATCCTATGAAAGTGTCTTGATTTTTCTTTAGCCTTGCTTCCATTATTAGTCGTAACGTCAGAATTGCCTCTCTCGTCCCTTTACTTTTCCTAAAGCCAAACTGATCGTCACCTAGCGCATTCCCAATTTTCTTTTCCATTCTTCTGTATATTATTCTTGTAAGCAGCTTCGATGCATGAGCTGTTAAGCTGATTGTGCGATAATTCTCGCACTTGTCAGCCCTTGCCGTCTTCGGAATTGTGTGGATGATGCTTTTCCGAAAGTAAGATGGTATATCGCCAGACTCATATATTCTACACACCAACGTGAATAGTCGTTTTGTTGCCACTTCCGCCAATGATTTTAGAAATTCTGATGGAATGTTATCTATACCTTCTGCCTTATTTGACCGTAAGTCCTCCAAATCACTTTTAAATTCCGATTCTAATACTGGATCCCCTATCTCTTCTAAATCGACTCCTGTTTCTTCTTCTATCACATCAGACAAATCTTCACCCTCATAGCGGCTTTCAATGTATTCTTTCCACCTATCTGCTCTCTCCTCTGCATTTAACAGTGGAATTCCCGTTGCACTCTTAATGTTACCACCGTTGCTTTTAATGTCACCAAAGGTTGTTTTGACTTTCCTGTATGCTGAGTCTGTCCTTCCGACAATCATATCTTTTTCGATGTCTTCACATTTTTCCTGTAGCCATTTCGTCTTAGCTTTCCTGCAATTCCTATTTATTTCATTCCTCAGCGACTTGTATTTTTGTATTCCTGATTTTCCGGAACATGTTTGTACTTCCTCCTTTCATCAATCAACTGAAGTATTTCTTCTGTTACCCATGGTTTCTTCGCAGCTACCTTCTTTGTACCTATGTTTTCCTTCCCAACTTTTGTGATGGCCCTTTTTAGAGATGTCCATTCCTCTTCAACTGTACTGCCTACTGCGCTATTCCTTATTTCTGTATCTATAGCGTTAGAGAACCTCAAACGTATCTCGTCATTCCTTAGTACTTCCGTATCCCACTTGTTTGCGTATTGATTCTTCCTGACTAATGTCTTGAACTTCAGCCTACTCTTCATCACTACTATATTGTGATCTGAGTCTATATCTGCTCCTGGGTACGCCTTACAATCCAGTATCTGATTTCGGAATCTCTGTCTGACCATGATGTAATCTAATTGAAATCTTCCCGTATCTCCCGGCCTTTTCCAAGTATACCTCCTCCTCTTGTGATTCTTGAACAGGATATTCGCTATTACTAGCTGAAACTTGTTACAGAACTCAATTAGTCTTTCTCCTCTTTCATTCCTTGTCCCAAGCCCATATTCTCCTGTAACCTTTTCTTCTACTCCTTCCCCTACAACTGCATTCCAGTCGCCCATGACTATTAGATTTTCGTCCCCCTTTACATACTGCATTACCCTTTCAATATCCTCATACACTTTCTCTATCTGTTCATCTTCAGCTTGCGACGTCGGCATGTATACCTGAACTATCGTTGTCGGTGTTGGTCTGCTGTCGATTCTGATTAGAACAACCCGGTCACTGAACTGTTCACAGTAACACACCCTCTGCCCTACCTTCCTATTCATAACGAATCCTACACCTGTTATACCATTTTCTGCTGCTGTTGATATTACCCGATACTCATCTGACCAGAAATCGTTGTCTTCCTTCCACTTCACTTCACTGACTCCTACTATATCTAGATTGAGCCTTTGCATTTCCCTTTTCAGATTTTCTAGTTTCCCTACCACGTTCAAGCTTCTGACATTCCACGCCCCGACTCGCAGAACGTTTTCCTTTCGTTGATTATTCAATCTTTTTCTCATGGTAACCTCCCCCTTGGCAGTCCCCTCCCGGAGATCCGAATGGGGGACTATTCCGGAATCTTTTGCCAATGGAGAGATCATCATGACACTTCTTCAATTACAGACCACCTGTCCTGTGGATACACGTTACGTGTCTTTAATGCAGTGGTTTCCATTGCCTTCTGCATCCTCATGTCGTTGATCATTGCTGATTCTTCCGCCTTTAGGGGCAATTTCCCACCCCTAGGACAAGAGAATGCCCTGACAACTTAAGGGTTCAAAAATGTCTCTGACCACTGTGGGACTTAACATATGTGGTCATGAGTCCCCTACAACTTAGAACTACTTAAACCTAACTAACCTAAGGACTTCACACACATCCATGCCCGAGGCAGGATTCGAACCTGCGACCGTAACGGTCGCTCGGTTCCACGCTGTAGCGCCTATAAATGCACGGCCACTCCGGCTGGCTGCACCCACAATATTGGCTGCTAATGGCAATAAGGGGTGGGAATGGAGGTATCCAGCGATGATCACAGCATGAAGCTACGGACCGTAGTGTAAGTGCTTAGTCGAACGAGTAACTCACAACAGTGTGACAGTGCTGGTGGTGTCGATACAAAGCAGAGTAATGATAAAGATAAACAGAGCAAAGATTGCATTATATCTACAACAACAGTTGCCGCAGTTGACATTTCGTGGGAAAGGAACCCAAGGTATTTGTGGGGGAGAGAAAGAAGAAGCACTTCACATATTAGCGTTTCTGAGAGGTGAGTCAGTGCGGTGTCGTATACCCTAGGCTGTGCGGACAACGAACATAAAGAGTACAATGATGACGAGACGTGCCTAACAAAGGAAAGTGATACTGAAACAGGTATCGAGCCATGTGGTTCATCATCCTTATCGGACAGGGAGACGCAAGACACGTCTACAGTAAAACGTAGTAAGGAACAGTCTTTCTCCTAGGAGCGGGCACCAAACATAATTAACGTACATAGAAGACCATCCACGGCATAGTAAAAAAACAATTATGAACAGGTTTCGAATGTGACCGCAAAATATGACCGCATAGTGCAAAAGAAAAACTACGGATATTCAAGGGAAGACAAGGAGCACTTGTTACATAAACTGGAGTTTGAGCGTTTCAAGGATGCAGGATGTGCATGATAGTAACTACTACGTTATGTACGTCAAACTGCGCGCGATTTCAACAGAAGTAATGGATGGTTGCTTAAATCCAAACGTTGCTACAGAATTGGAAGACGTAAGATAATGAAATTTCAATCAAAGTGTCAACTTGACGATCCACAGCAAACTGTGGAATCGTCCAGAAAATTGTAGATGAGATAAACAAACTTATCCCATTGTTCAGTAAGGAATTTGTTTTCAACTGTGACCGATCGGGCTTTGGAGAGGAAAACCCATACGAAAGAAACCCTGGTGCCAAGAGAGTTTTATCAAGATCAACTACCGTTCAATGCCTTAACGCATTGGTATCCAATTATGTCGACTGTTAATTTGGACGGTAAATTGAATGGAGAGTCATTTATTGGTTCAAAATGGCTCTGAGCACTATGGGACTTAACATCTATGGTCATCAGTCCCCTAGAACTTAGAACTACTTAAACCTAACTAACCTAAGGACAGCACACAACACCCAGCCATCACGAGGCAGAGAAAATCCCTGACCCCGCCGGGAATCGAACCCGGGAACCCGTGCGTGGGAAGCGAGAACGCTAGTCATTTATTGGGTTGCGAGAATTTGGAGATTCTATGTGTTGTGGGTTGGCAGGAGAGCCAACACCGGGTACTAGAGAAAGCCGAAAGGCACGCGTTTTAGCTCACGCAGGCTGGCGTGGGGTCTGGAACAGGACAAGGAAATTAGACTTTAGAAAAACGGACGTAGCTGGTGGAATACTTAACTTTAATCCATTAATGATGAGCGTCGCTCTTGACTGTACATGATTCAGTATCAATAGTAACTGGTAATGACGCCTTGCTAGGTCGTAGCAAATGACGTAGCTGAAGGCTATGCTAACTATCGTCTCGGCAAATGAGAGCGTATTTTGTCAGTGAACCATCGCTAGCAAAGCCGGTTGTACAACTGGGGCGAGTGCTAGGAAGTCTCTCTATACCTGCCGTGTGGCGGCGCTCGGTCTGCAATCACTGATAGTGGCGACACGCGGGTCCGACGTATACTAACGGACCGCGGCCGATTTAAAGGCTACCACCTAGCAAGTGTGGTGTCTGGTGGTGACACCACACTATGCGCCCTGCGATTCTTTCTCGCGTGCGTGATTTTCCAAGGGCAGTAGGAAATATTTACATTATAGCAAGCATAGTGGGAACATAGACGTAAGAGAACTACAACTATGGTAGTGGCACTGCTTTTGGCCAATAACTGGTCACATTAAAATACCTTTGCTTCATTCCTGGTCTGGTTATAAAAATCATACTTGTTAGAGCAAACTATTCCTCCTGAAAAGTGTGCGAAATTACAGTTCGTACCACCCGGAACCACTGCTTCAGGTAAACAGCGATGGGTCAGCCTGGTCTCTCAGATCGACGGGGGTACTGTGGCGAATCGCGACCGGCACAGAACTTGGAGCACCGTTCCACGACGGCGGAGGACATCCAACTGATCTGTCAATGAATCTCACGCCAAGTTTCCATAAGGACCACAGTTTCTGGACAAGCGGTTCTATGGTGACTGTAACCTCAGCACAGGTGTGTGGGCATAATAAATGCAAAGTTCTGTGAATAATACAACCAGTGATTGTAAGGATAGTTATAACAGGAAGAACACGGAAAAATGGGATCGAACACCAGAGAGCACGCCAAACCTCATATCGAGAGACAGTTAGCTGGCTGCGAAGTATTAAAATGGAATAATTGGCTCCTGAAAGGAATGAACTAATATTGCGTCCCTACTGAAACGCCGACTGCAATGCCGATGCACCTTAGCGTAATGTGGAATGCTGTGATGGTGGCGGCAGGACACTTAGACCACAGTTTTTGATGTTGCTGAGCAACAGTCATACAATAATTTGACTGTCGTCGCCTTGCCCGAAGTGTTCTCTTCCTGGTAACGTGGCTGCTTTTCACCAGAGCAGGAACTCAACGATCGATAGTGGCAGACATTGCGAGTTCCATCGAGTAAAACTCAAGTAAAGATGTTAAACGATCTCCTACTCCTGCATATATTTACTATTTTCAACCAATACTGCTCTGAGGAGGAGAGGAACGCACAAAATCTCTCCCTCTACATGGTATAATTTTGTAACTGACCTATGAGATGGCTGACGTGTAGGCGCGATTGAGAGATTGCATGATCTTTGGAAAATAACAGTAAAAGCCAACAAGAATGCTGTGTTCTGAGAATGTAACCCGAACGTTGTTTCGTGGTGTGACTCATGAGGTAACGGAAGATTCACACAAGAACCTCTGGGAAGCGATACCTGGCTAAAGATCTATTTTGTCAAAAGGCTTCTACGAACAATACTGTGTTTTTTCTCAGAAGATGAACATTCCATGTCTTTCCCAGAGAGCGGGGGTGAAGGAACTGAATGCCTGTTTGTCTACCTGAGACTGCGACTTCGCCTCCGACTCTGAACATTTTTGTGATAGCTAGCTCCTCTTAAAAGGATGTACACTCCCTTCACGGTAGAGGAAGTGCTACAAATACGGAATACCATTTTGTTTCTCGTTCATAAATTTCTAAGTTTTTCACTTTAAGCAAACAAAATATCTGTAGCACATACTTTAGGATACATTTTAATGCTCTATTTTTGAATAAACTCTACGTTAGGAACATTTCTAAATTAGGCTTAACACAAAGTCTGACTTTGTTGGCACTTCAGATTATGGGGTACAAATATGGAATAGTCCATTCGTCTCAAAGTTGTTAAATTAAAACAAATAATCGAAAATCTGATAACTTACTGTCAAAGCAAACATTATAAAACACAATACCAAAACAGGAAAACGCCGGAACTATACCATTTCCAGTTATTAAATTACTCCCTCTAAGGAATTTTACTAGCAGAAGTCATATACATGTCGTCCTTTACCGTAACCTGCACATTCAGTGTGCGCCCACATTTCGCACATTAGACATGTTACCCAGTCTTCCCCTGCCTCGTCCTGCGCAAAATTTACCTGACCAAAGGAGACAGTTAGCATCTTCATTAATGGGTGCACTATTGTCTAGAAAGCTACTGAGGGTGGACTAATCATCTCTCACACTAAAAACTTCACCCTCAGAATCGGATGATTCTTGGTTCCTAGGCTTTGGTGACCTCTGCGTCTTTTATCTCCAGTTTATTTGTTGCTGTCGTCGATACTTCAAGGGATCTCTTCTACGGAGACGAGGTTTATTTGTGTAATGGATGACACTTGCCAAAGTGTATTTTCAGATGCGACGGTAGATGTTCCTTCCTTGACTTCAGTATTAGTCCATACATTTTTAGAACCCATAGCTCCTGTAGAAGATTCATTGACTGGATCATTGGGTAAACCCTCAATTATTTCTTCATTAGTGGCTATGAAATCTGCATCAGTGAAAATATGAGAGTTTAATAAGTATATTCCTATCTCCCAAAGCCCATTGACTGCTATCTCCCCTGTCTGGTACTTGATGTGGGCCTTCCCATTCAGTTGATCGATGTCCATGTTTGTTACTGGAATGCATTTTTCCTCATCCATACGCGTACTTGCTCTGAGTAATAGACTTTCAAAGGACTTAAGGAAGTTCCACCGAGCGGTTGCATATTGTGGGGAGCATGAGGTGGCAGACACAAGACGCTGACATGGTTCCGCGTGCGAGATTTATAACATCCAGATTTCTGGAGTAGCTACAGTGCCCATCCAGAATAAAAAGCAATGGTGATTCTGGCGTTCGCTTCACCTTCCTCAAGAAAAGTTGATACTAATCAGTGAAGAGCTGGCTGAAAAACCATCCAGAGATATGGCATGCAAGAACAGACTCAGATCGGGCTCCTTTCATTAGCTGACTGCTGCGGATCTTACGAGGAAATATCAACATTCATGGGACCAAATTTTCTGTAGCTTTCAAGTAATTGACAACGGTCACAAGTGATTCACGCTCTGCAGAGAAGATGGCTTTCCATTTCTTGCAAGGATTTGGGGAACTTGGCTGTGCACGATACTTAGACCAGTTTCGTCAACATTGTCTATTCTGTCCGGTGGAAAGCTCGTTTTCTTCATCTCTTGCGAAAACAGGGAGAAACAATTTGCGACATTTTCTCTTGTGAAACCTAGAGATCTATTAAATCATGTTTCTGTAGGTTTTAGGATCTAAATATGGTTTTTGTGCTGCTTCAGGAAAAGGCATAACCACTCTCTTCCAAACTGTTCACCCAAAAATGAATTCTGGGTGTTATTGGCTTTGGCAAACTGAAACGACATCTGCAGCAGATCCTTTCGGGTAAGTCCAAAGAATTTACTTTGCATAATCATGCTACATTGAATCAGCTATTGTTCTTGTTCGTAGGATAGAACAGATTTCCTTCCAAGTTTGGTCTTCGTGGCTAAATCAGTTGGGAAATCCGATTTAACTAGCCCAAACAGATTGTCACTTGGAACCTGGGAAGTTTCTGCCTCCTTCAAGAAGCCCATATTCTTTACTCTAACTTTTTAATTGCTATTTGCTTAGCAAAATCATCTCACTGCTTTCCCATTCGTGAAGTCGTTTCTGAAGCAATATCTGTAAGTAAAACAGGTAATGACAGTACAGAACAAATATGAAAACTAGAGTACTAATATGGAATAGCAGTATTCTAAATAAAAGCGAAAATTAAATTTAAATAGTCAACAAACACTCCATGTTACAGCTTAATGTACTAGCTAAACGTCTGTTTGCAAAATACACTAGTAATTTATGTATTATGACAAGAACGAAACTGGAAATCATCTATCTGCAACAATTATTCCTCCTAGTGAATTCGTTAAAACAGCTTCACACACTCGCAATGGCTGTCAACTGTAATATGAATGCATCCCAAAGCAGTCTGCAGTTGCCGAACGTAGTTTTCAAGCTGCTCACAAAAGTACGACGCTTACAAGACGAGAAACCACATATTTCATATTACTACCCCTATTCCACATTTTTACCTCTTCCTCTACTAAAAATAGAAGTAAATATGAAGCAATAACAGTAAGCAATAACAGTAACTGGATGTACTCAATCACGAGTGTAATTTCTATACAATGTTAGTGAACGACTACTTGATCAAGGAAAACGAGCATTAAAATATTCTGAAATAAGTTGGATGATATTTTCAGAGAAAATTGGCCATCTAACAGAATGACTCTGTGCTCCCAACACTGTTTCTTGCCGAAAACATTGTGGAAAACTTCGCCCTGCAGCCGAAAATTTGTCAGAGCCAGCGGAACGAACAGTTTCTGCAGCGCTCGCAGATGTAACAAAGTCCAGTGACGAGGAATGTGTAATAATTCTGCCGGTGACTTGCCATCACTTGCAAGGATCGGTAAGAGGAAAGACAATTCTTTAAAGCTCGCTCCGATTTGTGGAAGGAACTTTTGAACATTTTAATGAACCGTTCAGTTTCGCCGTTAAACTGAGCCGCGCGGGATTAGCCGAGCGGTCTCAAGCGTTGCAGTCATGGACTGTGCGGCTAGTCCCGGCGGAGGTTCGAGTCCTCCCTCGGGCATGGGTGTGTGTGTTTGTCCTTAGGATAATTTAGGTAAAGTAGTGTGTAAGCTTAGGGACTGATGACCTTAGCAGTTAAGTCCCATAAGATTACACACACATTCGAACATTTTGTTAAACTGAGAGTGAAAACGACCAATAGTTACGTGGTGTTTGCTGTTGGCAGTGCAAAAGTACTGAAAATCGGCTGACGTAATTGTCGTCCATTGTCCAAGACAATGACCTCGGAAGGCCATTGACCCAAAAAACAGAGAAAAAAGTAAATCCTACTTTGGTGAGCTGCTCGAAAACTACGTTCGGCAACTGTAGACTGCTTGGGATGCATTCATATTGCAGTTGACAGCCAATGAGAGTAAATGAGGCTGTTTTAACGAATTCACTAAGAGGAATAATTGTTGCAGACTGATGATAGATGTGGATTTCATGAGGGCTTCAAAAGTAAATGTGTTGTATGCCTCAGCCACCAACGACCATTGCTTGTTCCAGAGTGGTCCTGCGAAATCCATTGAAACGTCCCCTTAGAACAATTTATACAAGACTGTGCTTAAACTGACACACAATGTTTTTAGCGCAACGCAATCTGACTATCAAAGATCCCTGCAAAAGAATGGCCCTGAGTAACATTAAAATATACCTTTCAGAAATCACTTACCTCACAAAAATCTTCGTTACTCGAACTACTGCAATACGGCGAGCGCCACTACTGCCAGCTAAATAAAAGATTCAAACTACGGAAGGCACTAACTACTAGTAGGCATAGTTAGCAAATGAAAGATTTTAATAGAGAACAAACAACGTATTTACCTTAGAGTCAGCACTGTCTTTCCGTTGGAAGGACAGCACTACTTCTTCAAGACTGCATGGAAATCCACTACTTCTGTGTGCAAGTTCTTTTACTAATGAGACTTTGTGAAAAACAAAAACTGTAATTACTATTATGATGAATGATCAGGACTATCTTTATGGACTGTGAGAAAATTTTAGCTTTTGACCAACATTGTATTAATAAGTGTGTGCATTTGATATCTTTCTTACTGTAATTATGAAAAAAATTTTCTAATCTGTATTGGCCACTGCCCAAAAAAATTTGTAAAATTTTTTGTGGGGAGCGTGGGGGCTATGTAAGTAGGCTGTTTATGTTTTCTTTATGTAAGTAGGCTGTTTATATTTTCTTATTGGCAACGTTACGTAGCGCTCTGTATGAAAATCACTGGCTGTGCTGTGTGCAGTCTGTGGCTAGTTTGCATTGTTGTCTGCCATTGTAGTGTTGGGCAGCGGCAGCTGTATGTGAACAGCGCGTAGCGTTGCGCAGTTAGAGGTGAGCCGCCAGCAGTGGTGGATGTGAGGAGAGAGATGGCGGAGTTTTGAAATTACATATATTATGACTTGTGATGATATTAAGGTAAATACATTGTTTGTTCTCTATTAATGGGGACGTTTCACCATGTGTGCGTGTCGCCACAGTCTCAACGGACGCGGTCACTGGAAAAAAGCAAGCATTCTAGTGGAGCGGACTGATGCTACACAAAACACTGAAACGAAAGGTCATTTGCTGAAACAGGGCGTTTATGCCCTGCCATGTACAACGACACCGAGCGAGTTGCTTTCTGTGAACTACGACCCAGAGGCCTTGGTGTAATAGAAACAAGAGTGAGAAATCACAACCAATGCATCGATATTCTCCGTATGCAACAGCAGCACCGCTGACCACATGGACGGCGTGTGACGATATAAAAAGCAGAGATGTGCCATTGGATGAGAAATTTCTTTCAGGTTATGTGCCCACCCACGTTGCATGTATTGCAAAACTACCCGAAAAGCTTCGTCGGAGGCAATAGCTCCAGCAATACATCGAAAATCGAGAGGAAAATTTGGTGACATGATTCTCTGACAAATCACATACTGTTTCAGTATCGACTGGTAACGGAATTAACAAGTCAGCTTTCGAATGTTGTACGCTGGGCCTGTACAACAAATTGCATCGATAAATAGACAATAACAGAGTCCAGTGTTGTAATTTTTTAGCTGTTCATCGCGGGACAGGCTTGGAAGGATTAAAGAAAGCTTTTCCAGTGGTCTGTAATCAAATAGAATGTCTGACCGTAAAGACATTGGTGGAACTTGGTAACACCATATACAGGGTGTTCGGAAATTCCCGTTAAAAACTTCTAGGACTTGTAGAGCGAAATGAGTACATACACTACTGGCCATTAAAATTGCTACAACACGAAGATGACGTGCTACAGACGCCAAATTTAACCGACAGGAAGAAGATGCTGTGATATGCAAATGATTAGCTTTTCAGAGCATTCAAACAACGTTGGCGCCGGTGGCGACATCTACAACGTGATGACTTGAGGAAAGTTTCCAACTGATTTCTCATACACAAACAGCAGTTGACGCTGCGTTGCCTGGTAAAACGTTGTTGTGATGCCTCGTGTAAGGAGGAGAAATGCGTACCATCACGTTTCCGACTTTGATAAAGGTCGGATTGTAGCCTACCACGATTGCCGTTTATCGTATCGCGACATTGCTGCTCGCGTTGGTCGAGATCCAATGACTGTTAGCAGAATATGGAATCGGTGGGATCAGGAGGGTAATACGGAACGCCGTGCTGGATTCCCACGGCCTCGTATCACTAGCAGTCGAGATGACAGGCATCTTATCCGCAAGGCTGTAACGGATCGTGCAGCCACGTTTCGATCCCTGAGTCAACAGGTAGGGACGTTTGCAAGACAACAACCATCTGCACGAACAGTTCGACGACTTTTCCAGCAGCATGGACTATCAGCTCGGAGACCGTGGCTGCGGTTACCCTTGACGCTGCATCACATACAGGAGCGCCTGCGACGGTGTACTCAACGACGAACCTGGGTGCACGAATGGCAAAACGTCATTTTTTCGGATGAATCCAGGTTCTGTTTACAGCACCATAATGGTCGCATCCGTGTTTGGCGACATCGCGGTGAACGCACATTAGAAGCGTGTATTCGTCATCGCCATACTGGCGTATCACCCGGCGTAATGGTATGGGGTGCCATTGGTTACACGTCTCGGTCACTCTTCTTCGTATTGACGGCACCTTGAACAGTGGACGTTACATTTCAGATGTGTTACGACCCGTGGCTCTACCCCCCTTTCGATCCCTGCGAAACCCTACATTTCAGCATGATAATGCACGACCGCATGTTGCAGGTCATGTGCGGCCCTTTCTGGATACAGGAAATGTTCGACTGCTGCCCTGGTCAGAACATTCTCCAGATCTCTAACCAATTGAAGACGTCTGGTCAATGGTGGCCGAGCAACTGGCTCGTCACAATACGCCAGTCACTACTCTTGATGACCTATGGTATCGTGTTGAAGCTGCATGGGCAGCTGTACCTGTACACGCCAAGCTAGTTCTGTTTGACTCAATGCCCAGGCGTATCATGGCCGTTATTACGGCCAGAGGTGGTTGTTCTGGGTACTGATTTCTCAGGATGTGTGCACCCAAATCACATGTCAGTTCTAGTATTATATATTTGTCCAATGAATCCTCGTTTATCATCTGCATTTCGTCTTGGTGTAGCAATTTTAATGGCCAGTAGTGTAGCTTAGAGAATCCAGTATCCACACACTCGATTTTTGAACCTTCCCCATTGCTTGCGGAAGTCTCACGATGGCGGAATGGTCACAGTTCATCACATTTGCCAGTTCCCGAGTATACTGACGTGGATCATTGAGGATTAATGCGTTGAAACGACCTTCTTCAAACCCGACCGTCTTCCTGAACGTGAACTAATGCCAAAACGATCCTCCTAGCCCTGCCTCTGGCATTATCCCCATGCACGGTACAAATGTTTATGGTTGCAGTGCTGGTGTCACCCCAAGATGTTTAAATCTGTATGTGAATTCCTAAGGTGCCAAACTGCTGAGGTCACCGGTCCCTAGACTTACACACTACTAAAACTAACTTAAACTATCTTATTCTAAGAACAACCCACATACCCATGCCCGAGGGAGGACTCGAACCTCAGGCGGAAAGAAGCACGCAATCCGTGACATAGCTTCTCAAACCGCGCGGCCCTTCCGCGCAGCACTGTCATCCCTCTGTTGAATTCAAATAGAAAACATGTCGGAAATATTCCGGTTTATCCACTTGGCTCTCCATTTTCTAACGTCCACGGCTCCACTCACTATCTCCAAATGACAACACTTAAACTCAAATAGTAACAGTGAATTACAAATAAAAAATGACAATCGATAATTAAACCCATAGCAATCGTAATAACAACATGCAAAACAAAAACTATCTTCTTACGCACCAGCCTAATATAATGAGTGTCGTGCACTGACCACTCGTCTAATATAGGACGCCTAGGAAGCTGTTTTCTTTTCTGGCTAGATAACAATGCCAGCAAATCTTATTAATAGAGTTTATTGCAGAAAATTAAGTTGACAATACTTCACTTTGTGTATTTACAAAGATGCAAATAATCAGTGCCCTTCCATATATATACAGGCTGGTCCATTGATAGTGACCAGGCCAAATATCTCACGAAAAAAGCATCAAACGAAAAAACTACAAAGAACGAAACTCGTCTAGCTTGAAGGGGGAAACCAGATGGCGTTATGGTTGGCCCGCTAGATGGCGCTGCCATAGGTCAAACGGATATCAACTGCGTTTTTTTAGAAATACGAACCCCCATTTTTTATTGCATATTCGTGTAGTACGTAAGGAAATATGGATGTTTTAGTGGACCACTTTTTTCGCTTTGTGATAGATGGCGCTGTAATAGTCACAAACTTATAAGTACGTGGTATCACGTAACATTCCGCCAGTGCGGACGGTATTTGCTTCGTGATACATTACCTGTGTTAAAATGGACCGTTTACCAGTTGCGGAAATGGTCGATATCGTGTTGATGTACGGCTATTGTGATCAAAATGCCGAACTGGCGTGTGCTATCTACGCTGCTCGGTATCCTGGACGACATCATCCAAGTGTCCGGACCGTTCGCCGGATAGTTGCGTTATTTAAGGAAACAGGAATTGTTCAGCCACATGTGAAACGTCAACAACGACCTGCGACAAATGATGATGCCCAAGTAGGTGTTTTAGCTGCTGTCGCGGCTAATCCGCACATCAGTAGCAGACAAATTGCGCGAGAATCGAGAATCTCAAAAACGTCGGTGTTGAGAATGCTACATCGTCATTCACCAACAGCAGTAACGTAAACCGGCATAATATGCACAATTTGGGCAACGGAAAATCCACGTTGGCTGCGACAAGTGGAACATGAGCGACCTTGGAGGGTTAATGTATGGTGCGGCATTATGGGAGGGAGGATAACTGACCCCCATTTTATCGATGGCTATCTAAATGGTGCAATGTATGCTGATTTCCTTCGTAATGTTCTATCGATGTTACCACAAGATGTTTCACTGCATGACAGAATGGCGATATACTTGCAACATGATGGATGTCCGGCACATAGCTCGCGTACGGTTGAAGCGGTATTGAATAGCATAGTTCATGACAGGTGGATTGGTCGTCGAAGCACCGTACGTACCATGGCCCGCACGTTCACCGGATCAGACGTCCCCGGATTTCTTTCTGTGAGGAAAGTTGAAGGATATTTGCTGTCGTGATCCATCGACAACACCTGACAACATGCGTCAGCGCGTTGTCAATGCATGTGCGAACATTACTACTCGCTGTTGAGAGGAATGTCGTTACACGTATTGCCAAATGCATTGAGGTTGTGCATTTATTGCATTAATGTGGTATTTACAGGTAATCACGCTGTAACAGCATGCGTTCTCAGTTATGATAAGTTCACAAAGGTACATGTATCACATTGGAACAACCAAAATAAAATGTTCAAACGAACCTACGTTCTGTATTTTAATTTAAAAATCCTACCTGTTACCGACTGTTCGTCTAAAATTGTGAGCCATATGTTTGTGACTATTACAGCGCCATGTATCACAAAGCGAAAAAAGTGGTCCAACTAAGACATTCATATTTCTTTACGTAAGTACTACACTAATATGTAATAAAAAATGGGGGTTCCTATTTTTTAAAAACGCAGTACATATCCGATTGACCTATGGCAGCGCCATCTAGCGGGCCAACCATAGCGCCATCTGGTTTCCCTCTTGAAGCTAGACGAGTTTCGTTCGTTGTAGTTATTTCGTTTTACGCTTATTTCGTGAGATATTTGGCCCGCCGCCCGAAGTGGCCGTGCGGTTAAAGGCGCTGCACTCTGGAACCGCAAGACCGCTACGGTCGCAGGTTCGAATCCTGCCTCGGGCATGGATCATTGTGATGTCGTTAGGTTAGTTAGGTTTAACTAGTTCTAAGTTCTAGGGGACTAATGACCTCAGCAGTTGAGTCCCATAGTACTCAGAGCCATTTGAAGCCATATTTGGCCCGGTTACAATCAATGGACCACCCTGTATACAGTTTCCATGCAAGCAAATAATACAATTCATAAGTCACTACTGACATTGCTATCCTGAGTGAAAGTGAAGAAGAATTAAATGATCTGCTGAACGGAATGAACAGTCTAATGAGTACACAGTATGGTTTGAGAGTAAATCGGAGAAAGACGAAGGTAATGAGAAGTAGTAGAAATGAGAACAGCGACAAACTTAACACCCGGATTGATGGTCACGAAGTCAATGAAGTTAAGGAATTCTGCTACCTAGGCAGTAAAATAACCAATGACGGACGGAGCAAGGAGGACATCAAAAGCAGACTCGCTATGGCAAAAAAGGCATTTCTGGCCAAGAGAAGTCTACTAATATCAAATAGCGGCCTTAATTTGAGGAAGAAATTTCTGAGGATGTACGTCTGCAGTACAGCATTGTATGGTAGTGAAACATGGACTGTGGGAAAACCGGAACAGAAGAGAATCGAAGCATTTGAGATGTGGTGCTATAGACGAATGTTGAAAATTAGGTGGACTGATAAGGTAAGGAATGAGGAGGTTCTACGCAGAATCGGAGAGGAAAGGAATATGTGGAAAACACTGATATGGAGAAGGGACAGGATGATAGGACATCTGCTAAGACATGAGGGAATGACTTCCATGGTACTAGAGGGAGCTGTAGAGGGCAAAAACTGTAGAGGAAGACAGACATTGGAATACGTCAAGCAAGTAATTGAGGACGTAGGTTGCAAGTGCTACTCTGAGATGAAGAGGCTAGCACAGGAAAGGAATTCGTGGCGGGCCGCATCAAACCAGTCAGTAGACTGATGAAAATAAAAAAAAAAAAAAAAAAAAAAAAGCTGCTATAGCGTTTATATCACGGCTTTTTTTTTAATTTCATTTTGTTCGTTTTCGTACGTTGCATCTGATCAGGTCGGACGTCGCAAGACACCCTTTTTAGTTTGTTGTTCATCTATTAATTCAGTTTTTTTTTAATTATAGAGGGCAGCTATCCCTCTGACCGAACTCGCTGAGCTACCGTCCCGGCGACCCTGCGGCTAGGCGGCGTGGCGCTTTTATTCTCTTCCTATAGAGGTCGCTCTTGTCTTGGTATCGTCCTGGTCAGCGTATTATTGCCTGACGTCGTACACAGCCCTCTCTGCTGTAACGTTCCAGGCCGACGCGCCGGCGCTTGATGTCACGCCGGAACAATGAGGGTAAAAGAAAGGACCCACAAACTCTTAGACCAATATTCTTAGCGTCAGTTTCCTACACATTCATTGAGCGCATTCTAAGCTCAAATGTAACAAATTCCTTCGGAGAGAAAAGCTTGTATCCGCAACTCAACACCGATTTCGAAATAATCGCTCGTGCGAAGCTCAACTTTCACTTTTCTGCGAACTATGTATGAAGGGCAGCAGGCAAATTCCATAGGCATATGCAAAGGGAAGACCGCTGGTTGCCATGTACATCTGATGAAAACATCGAGTGCGTCCGAGCGCGTTCACGTGGAGCCCTCGGAAGTCCACAAGACGTGCAGGAACTTCTACTGCCTCGGGCAACGGTGTGGTGTGTGCTGAAACGACGCCTGCGTATGAAGCTTTGCGGTTACTGCAGCCGGCCGGAGTGGCCGCGCGGTTCAAGGCGCTACAGTCTGGAACCGCGAGACCGCTACGGTCGCAGGTCCGTATCCTTCTTCGGCTTGGATGTGTGTGATGTTCTTAGGTTAGTTAGGTTAAATTAGTTCTAAGTTCTAGGGGACTGATAACCTCAGAAGTTGAGTCCCATAGTGCTCAGAGCCATTTGAACCATTTTTGGTTACTGCAGCAACAGGGACCTGGCGATCATAATAGAAGGTACGAATTTTGCATTTCAGGTTTCCAAGATATGCCAGAGGACACGTTTCTTTCCGAGCGACACGTCTTTTCGGACGAATCGACGTTTCAACTATTGGGTTAAGTAAACCGCCACAACGTAACAATTTGGGGGTCGCAAAACCCTGGCGTCGTCGTCGAACATGAAACTCATCGAAACTGAATGTGTTTGGTGCTGTTCACAAAATTTCTGGACCTTTCTTTCTTGCAGAGGAAACTGTGACAGAAGTGTCATATCTGAACATGCTGCAAAATTTGTTGTTTCCTCAACTTCGCGATGATTCCTATGATTTCAGTTTTATGTGTGACGGCGCCCCGTTTCACTTTGACCTTGAAGTGCGCCTTTGTCCTATCAACAGCGCTTCACAGCGCTGGATCGGAAGAGGAGAAAAAATGATCTCGTTCATATCTTTTCGTCTCCCGGGTCACAACTTGCTATTTTTTCCCGTGGGATTACATAAAAGACAGACTCTTTGTTCCACATATGGCAGGTACTCTTCAAGAGCTGAGAATGCGAATTATTCAAGCTGTCGATTCAGTTAGGAGGGATGTGTTGATTCTTGAGTGGAATAAGCAGTTACTGTTACGATGTTTCTCAGGCAACGCATTGTGCTCATGTTGAGTGTCTTGTGTAGTGTCTGTACAAACGTAAAACTTTGAATCTTCATCTGTCCAGTGCCATGCGCAATGTGTTCCTATCTTTCATACTCTGAAGTGCCTAAGAAACTGGTATAGGCATGTACAGGGTGTTACAAAAAGGTACGGCCAAACTTTCAGGAAACATTCCTCACACACAAATAAACAAAAGATGTTATGTGGACATGTGTCCGGAAACGCTTAATTTCCATGTTAGAGCTCATTTTAGTTTCGTCCACCCACTCTCAATGGAGCACATTATCATGATTTCATACGGGATACTCCACCTGTGCTGCTAGAACATGTGCCTTTACAAGTACGACGCAACATGTGGTTCATGCACGATGGAGCTCCTGCACATTTCAGTCGAAGTGTTCGTACGCTTCTCAACAACAGATTCGGTGACCGATGGATTGGTAGAAGCGGACCAATTCCATGGCCTCCACGCTCTCCTGACCTCAACCCTCTTGACTTTCATTTATGGGGGCATTTGAAAGCTCTTGTCTACGCAACCCCGGTACCAAATGTAGAGATTCTTCGTGCTCGTATTGTGGACGACTGTGATACAATACGCCATTCTCTAGGGCTGCATCAGCGCATCAGGGATTCCATGCGACGGAGGGTGGATGCATGTATCCTCGCTAACAGAGGACATTTCCTGTAACAAAGTGTTTGAAGTCACGCTGGTACGTTCTGTTGCTGTGTGTTTGCATTCCATGATTAATCTGATTTGAAGAGAAGTAATAAAATGAGCTCTAACATGGAAAGTAAGCGTTTCCGGTCGCATGTCCACATAACATATTTTCTTTCTTTGTGTGTGAGGAATGTTTCCTGAAAGTTTGGCCGTACCTTTTTTTAACACCCTGTATATTCAAATACAGACATATGGAAATTGGCAGAATACGGCGCTGCGGTCGGCAACGCCCATATCAGATAACAATTCTCTGGCGGAGTTGTTAGATCGGCTACTGTTGCTACAGTGGCAAGTTACCAGGAAAAAAATGTTCAAATGTGTGTGAAATCTTATGTGACTTAACTGCTAAGGTCATCAGTCCCTAAGCTTACACACTACTTAACCTATATTATCCTAAGGACAAACACACACACCCATGCCCGAGGGAGGACTCGAACCTCCGCCGGGACGAGCCACACAGTCCGACTGCAGCGTCCGAGACCGCTCGGCTAATCCCGCGCGGCTAGTTACCATGATTTAAGTCAGTTTGAATGGCTCTGAGCACTATGGGACTTAACATCTGTGGTCATCAGTCCCCTAGAACTTGGAACTAATTAAACCTAACTAACCTAAGGACATCACACACATCCATGCCCGAGGCAGGATTCGAACCCGCGACCGTAGCAGTCGCGGGGTCCCGGACTGAACGCCTAGAACCGCTAGACCACCGCGGCCGGCAGTCAGTTTGAACGTGGTGTTATAGTCGGCGCACGAACGATGTGACACAGTATCTCCGAGATAGCAATGAAATGGGGATTTTCCCGTACGACTATTTCACGAGTGTACCGTGAATATTGGGGAATCCGGTAAAACATCAAATCTCCAACATCACCGCGGCCGGAAAAAGATCCTGCAAGAACGGGACCAGCGACGACTGAAGAAATCGTTCAACGTGACAGAAGTGCAACCCTTCCGCAAATTGCTGCAGCTTCTAATGCTGGACTATCAACAAGTATCAGCGTGCGAGCCGTTCAGCGGAAACATCATCGATATGGGCTTTCGGAGCCGAAGACCCACTCGTGTACCCTTGATGACTGCATTACACAAAGCTTTACGCCTCGCCTGTGCCCGTCAACACCGACATTGGTCGGTTGATGACTGGAAATACACTCCTGGAAATTGAAATAAGAACACCGTGAATTCATTGTCCCAGGAAGGGGAAACTTTATTGACACATTCCTGGGGTCAGATACATCACATGATCACACTGACAGAACCACAGGCACATAGACACAGGCAACAGAGCATGCACAATGTCGGCACTAGTACAGCAATGCAGGCTGCTATTCTCCCATGGAGACGATCGTAGAGATGCTGGATGTAGTCCTGTGGAGCGGCTTGCCATGCCATTTCCACCTGGCGCCTCAGTTGGACCAGCGTTCGTGCTGGACGTGCAGACCGCGTGAGACGACGCTTCATCCAGTCCCAAACATGCTCAATGGGGGACAGATCCGGAGATCTTGCTGGCCAGGGTAGTTGACTTACACCTTCTAGAGCACGTTGGGTGGCACGGGATACATGCGGACGTGCATTGTCCTGTTGGAACAGCAAGTTCCCTTGCCGGTCTAGGAATGGTAGAACGATGGGTTCGATGACGGTTTGGATGTACCGTGCACTATTCAGTGTCCCCTCGACGATCACCAGTGGTGTACGGCCAGTGTAAGAGATCGCTCCCCACACCATGAAGCCGGGTGTTGGCCCTGTGTGCCTCGGTCGTATGCAGTCCTGATTGTGGCGCTCACCTGCACGGCGCCAAACACGCGTACGACCATCATTGGCACCAAGGCAGAAGCGACTCTCATCGCTGAAGACGACACGTCTCCATTCGTCCCTCCATTCACGCCTGTCGCGACACCACTGGAGGCGGGCTGCACGATGTTGGGGCGTGAGCGGAAGACGGCCTAACGGTGTGCGGGACCGTAGCCCAGCTTCATGGAGACGGTTGCGAATGGTCCTCGCCGATACCCCAGGAGCAACAGTGTCCCTAATTTGCTGGGAAGTGGCGGTGCGGTCCCCTACGGCACTGCGTAGGATCCTACGGTCTTGGCGTGCATCCGTGCGTCGCTGCGGTCCGGTCCCAGGTCGACGGGCACGTGCACCTTCCGCCGACCACTGGCGACAACATCGATGTACTGTGGAGACCTCACGCCCCACGTGTTGAGCAATTCGGCGGTACGTCCACCCGGCCTCCCGCATGCCCACTATACGCCGTCGCTCAAAGTCCGTCAACTGCACATACGGTTCACGTCCACGCTGTCGCGGCATGCTACCAGTGTTAAAGACTGCGATGGAGCTCCGTATGCCACGGCTATCTGGCTGACACTGACGGCGGCGGTGCACAAATGCTGCGCAGCTAGCGCCATTCGACGGCCAACACCGCGGTTCCTGGTGTGTCCGCTGTGCCGTGCGTGTGATCATTGCTTGTACAGCCCTCTCGCAGTGTCCGGAGCAAGTATGGTGGGTCTGACACACCGGTGTCAATGTGTTCTTTTTTCCATTTCCAAGAGTGTATGTTGCCTGGCCACCGAGTCTCGTTTCAAGCCGACCGCTGGTGGCCGAACAGTTGTATGCGCTTCAGTCTGGAACCTCGCGACCGCTATGGTCGCAGGTTCGAATCCTGCCTCAGGCATGGATGTGTGTGATGTCCTTAGGTTAGTTAGGTAGTTCTAAGTTCTAGGGGACTGATGCCCTGAGATGTTAAGTCCCATAGTGCTCAGAGTCATTTGAACCATTTTTTTCTCGTTTCAAATTTTTTTCGAGCGGATGGGTGTGTTCGGGAATGGAGACAACCTCATAAATCCGTGGGCCATGCATGTCAGCAGGGGACTGTTGACGCTGGTGGAGGCTCTGTGCCCGCATCTCGTGGTCGTGCCGTAGCGTTCTCGCTTCCCACGCCCGGGTTCCCGGGTTCGATTCCCGGCGGGGTCAGGGATTTTCTCTGCCTCGTGATGGCTGGGTGTTGTGTGCTGTCCTTAGGTTAGTTAGGTTTAAGTACTTCTAAGTTCTAGGGGACTTATGACCACAGCAGTTGAGTCCCATAGTGCTCAGAGCCATTTGAACCATTTTTGGAGGCTCTGTAATGGTGTGGGGCATGTGCAGGTGGAGTGATATGGGTCCCCTGGTACGTCTAGACACGACTCTGGCATGTGACTCGTACGTAAGCATCTTATCTGATCGCCTGTTTCGATTCATATCCACTGTGCATTCCGACAGACTTCGGTAATTCCAGCAGGACAATGCGACACCCCACACGTCCAGAAGTGCTACAGAGTGACTCGAGGAACACTCTTCTGAGTTTAAACTCTTTCTCTGGCCATCAAACTCCCCACACATGAACATTATTGAGCATATCTGAGATGCCTTGCAACGTGCTGTTCTGAAGAGATCTCCACCCCTCGTACTCTTACGGATTTATGGACAGCCCTGCAGGATTCATGGTGTCAGTTCCCTCCAGCACTATTTCAGATAGAAGTCGAGTCCACGCCACGTCGTGTTGCGGCGCTTCTGCGTGCTCGCGGGGGCCATTCACGATATTAGGGAGGTGTACCAGTTTCTTTGGCTCTTCAGTGTTGTTTGTAATAAACAACTGAAATCTATTCCTTTTTTTTTTGTAATCACCCTGTATATTAAGAATAGATTCGGATGCGGTAAACTCGTCGATAAACGCGCATAACAGTACTGACGTCCGTGGGGAAGGTGCTCTGGAGAAGCCTTACGAGCGACTAATCCTATTTTGAGGGGAAGCCATCGCTCGGCGACTTTTATTCCTGTGGCAGTCCTCAAGCTGCAGCCAACACGCACGCTGCTCGTTGTTCGCGACGCCCCATGGATGCGTGGCGCCCGTCAGCGAATTCTGTGGGGCGGTAACTGTCAACAGCGGCCAGCGCAGAGGCGGAAGCAGCTGACTTACTCCGGCTGCTGCGTTCACTCGCGGTATCTGGCTGGTCTCTGAATTAACTGCGACACGAACTTCAACGTAGTAGCTTCAAAGCGAAACCTCAGTGACATGCCGATACTTTTTGTAAAAGACAAGGCTCGGTAGAAAAGAATTGTACAAAGCTTACTCCGAGAATGTGACAGTACTTTCCCATGCAAATGAGACAGCGCGAATGTTATTTGAAGATGAGATACTGGTTTACAAGTATACAGTATTGCACTTTTTACTTGCTTACAGATCAAAAATTTTAGTTGAATTTGTGCTACCACTTGGTTTGTAAAGACAGTTCATATTTGATGCCAGTTTTTAGCTTTTTGCGAATTTATCATCGACAGCCTTTGTATTAATAAAAAGTATCTCTTCTAGCTCCGTCATCCCATCGGTTCTTTTTGAAACCTTCTTCTGTTCACATAGCGACGCCTTCCTGTTTCAGGGTTAAGTAACATTCGTTTAAATTCAGTCGTATTGTTGATTCGGTTTTCTCCGATATAAGGGTCATAGATATTTTTGATACCTTCGAAAAC
The DNA here is from genome assembly GCF_023864275.1 of Schistocerca cancellata. Taxonomy (NCBI): domain Eukaryota; kingdom Metazoa; phylum Arthropoda; class Insecta; order Orthoptera; family Acrididae; genus Schistocerca; species Schistocerca cancellata. The sequence continues at coordinate 42,014,458 of NC_064633.1, read as the reverse complement.
ATATTCAGATTTTTTTCTTTTGTCTTGTGAAATCCCAGCTTTCCATAGGTCAGTCAGTTACCCTTTATTATGAAAATGTATCCGTAGAACCGTATCTATTTCTTTCTGATTGTCTATGCTCTGTTTATATATCGATTAGATGTCAGATATATCTGCCCATCAACATACCTGTTTTCCAAAATCTTTTCCAGAATTTTATACTCTCTGTTTGCTAAATTAATAAGTGACAACCGATTTCTTGTCTGAGTAGGATTCATCACAAATAATAGATCACTGGTAGTTTTTTTGGTAGAGTTATCGCTCACCATAAGCTTCCCGAAATTAGTGTCTTTTCTGTTTACTCACTGATTTCGCTTGGTCTAGTCAGAATCAAAGTGTCTGACGTATTGCGTCCTTATGATATTACTAACACTCCAGACAAATAGGACAACATTCTTCCATCTTTCTGTGAATTTCTCTGTTACTTAAATTATTTCTGAAAAGTTTTTATTGTCTCTTTCTAGCTAGTTTGACCACATCTATTCAAAGTTTGTGGTGCATATAGTATTGTCGTGAACGTTTTTGATAGTTAATATAACATTATTTCTCGTTTCTTTAAACCTTCCAGTGTCCTAAAAAGGTTTTCAGAATTCTCTCTTCAATAAGTGACTGAAATTTTCTGACAGCTATAGTTTTTCATATTAGACTAGCATATTAGACAAAGGAAGATAACAGGTATTCTTCTATTTTCCATCATTCTACCACGTAGTCTCTCCCCCCCCCCCTCCCCGCACACACCTACAGAAAAAATTTGCAAAATTCTGTATTATGATTTTACAGTTTCATTTGAAATGACTTTCCTTTTCCACAGTCAAAGTTTTCGTAGATCTACCCATATTTCTGGATGACCCACAGTGTTAGATAAATAACACCATATTACTCTTCTTTCCATTGATTTCCCGTTTTCCGCAGTTCTTTCAGGAAATTCTGTGTCTTGTTTGTGCTGACTCATTCAAGGTTTCTTAAATCTATATATACTTCTTCCAGGTCAGCTATCGTGTGAGATATATAATAGAATATTGTTTGCCCTTTCTGTTTCCATCTATAATGAAACAACACTCTCCATTTGAAGTTGTCTGTCGTCTATGCTGGCTGCCATGTAAATGCTAAAAATTCTATCGAAACGTACTCTCCTCCACTGGAGGACAGGTACACCTAATACGAGAGGAGAGGTGAAGTTTTGTTTTCGTAATTAACTAGCTTAGGATCCAGTTTACTTCCGACAATTCGTCAAAACAGAGACAGAAAGCAGCTGTGTAGTGAAAAACAAGTTTCTCTAAGTGGTTGCTGAGCCTCTAGCAAGCTGTGTGTGCTGTGGGAGACTGGAGATGAATTTTATTTCGTACTTAGCAGCTTAGGTTTGTGTTGACCTCCGACAACTCGTAAAAACAGAGGGTAGGAAGCTGTGCGCTGGAAACGGCGTTTGTCGAAAGGATTTTTACGCCTCATAGAAGACGTGTTTGGTACTAAAGAGAGCAGTGTTTCAAACAATATGTTTGCGTTCAGTTCTGAAAATTTGTAATCACAGTGAGTGAGGAGTTGTGTGCTGTGTAGCAGGGTTATCGGAAAGGTTTCCAAGTCTCTGTAAACATTGGGTGTTCCTTAAGAGCACAGGTGAACTCTTTTTAGCAGTTTACGTGTCCGCTCGCTTCCTAGAGTTCAAGAGACAGGGGAAGAGAGAATGTGTACTTGAAATCGAGTTTATCGATAAGGCTTCTAAGACTGCACAGGTAGTGTGTATTGTTAAAGAGGTCAGGAGAACTCCTTTCGCATTGGATGCTAAGGTTACTGTTGGCTTCCGACAGCTCGTCAAAATGGACTGGGAAAAAGAGAATCTGTGAGTTGAAAATCACGTTTGTCAATGGGTTACTAAGGCGGAGTGTGCTTCTGCAGAGGGCAGGAGAACTTCTTTTCGTACTTCGCGACTTAGGTTCGTTTTCAAGAGATCCACGAACAGAACAGAGAACGTGAACTGGGTACAACGTTTGTGGAAAAGGTTTCTAAGCCTGTGGGAAGTAGTGTGTGTTGCTGGAGAGGACGGGAGAACTGTTTGCCTTGCGTGGCAGCGTTCAGGTGCAGTTTACCAAAGCAGAGAGACCGAAGGCTCGAGGCGAGGCATGGAGGCGGTGCTGGACGCGTACTTCGACGAGGTGTTCCCGCGCGTCGCGCGCGACTACCTGCTGGCGCGCCACCGGCGCAAGCAGCTGGCGGACTACTTCGGTCACGTGGTGGCCGGCTGGTGCCGCGCCGGCGTGGGCGACGGCGAGGGCGGCGCCGGGCCCGTGTCGCCGCAGCTGGGGGCGGCGCGCGCCGTGCGGGCGGCCGTGCGCTTCCACCGCCGCACCAAGGCCGACAACGGCGGCTCCGTCTGCCGCATGGGCAAGTTCCACAACATCCTCTACGTGGCGGCCCGCATGTGCGTCGACTGGCGCGTGCAGGTGAGTCCGGCACCGCGAACCGCCCTCTGGCTTTCTTCACACTGCTGGCAGTCAGACTGTAGCATCACGAGGGCTACATGCAGGAAACGTCAAACTGCCATCACATGTTGGCGAAGGTAGGGTACGATATAACAGAAAGCTATTTCCTTAAATTTTGAGGACACTGTAAGACGAAAAATTGATGCACCACGAAGGAATTACCCGAATGGGACGGTAATCGGTAGATCCGATGTACGTGTACAGACACACGAATCTACATTTACATCTACATCTACATGGATATTCTGTAAATCACCTTTAAGTGCCTGGCAAAGGGTTCATTGAACCACCTTCACAATTCTCTATTATTCCAACCTCGTATATCTCTGATTTCCCTTATTTTATCGTGGAGGTCGTTTCTTCCTATGTAGCTCGGCGAGAACAAAATATTTTCGTGTTCAGAAGAGAAACTTGGTGAATGGAATGTAGTGAGAAGATATCTCCGCAACGAAAAACGCCTTTCTTTTAGTGATGTCCATCCTGTATTATTTGCCGGCCGATGTTGCCGAGCGGTTCTAGGCTCTACAGTCCGGAACCGCGCGACCACTACGGTCGCAGGTTCGAATCCTGCCTCGGGCATGGGTGTGTGTCTGATGTTCTTAGGTTAGTTAGGTTTAAGTAGTTAAGTTCTAGGGGACTGATGACCTCAGAAGTTAGGTTCCATAGTGCTCAGAGCCATTTGAACCTGTATCATTTCAGTGACACTCTCTCCCCTACTTCGCGATAATACAAAACGTGCTTCCCTTCTTTGAACTTTTTCGATGTACTCCGTCACATCTATCTGGTGAGGATCCAACACCACAGTATTCTAAAACAGGACGGACAAGCGTAGTGTTGGCAGTCTCCTTAGTAGTCCAGTTACGTGTTCTAAGCGTTCAAAAATGGTTCAAATGGCTATGAGCACTATGGGACTTAACTTCTAAGGTCATCAGTCCCCTAGAACTTAGAGCTACTTAAACCTAACTACGAGTTCTACGAGTCGGAGCGTGGAATGTCAGAAGCTTGAACGTGGTAGGGAAACTAGAAAATCTGAAAAGGTAAATGCAAAGGCTCAATCTAGATATAGTAGGGATCAGTGAACTGAGGTGGAAGGAAGACAAGGATTTCTGGTCAGATGAGTATCGGGTAATATCAACGGCAGCAGAAAATGGTATAACAGGTGTAGGATTCGTTATGAATAGGAAGGTAGGGTAGAGGGTCTGTTACTGTGAATAGTTCAGTGACCGGGTTGTTCTAATCAGAATCGACAGCAGACCAACACCGACAACGATAGTTCAGGTATATATGCCGACGTCGCAAGCTGAAGATGAACAGATAGAGAAAGTGTATGAGGATATTGAAAGGGTAATGCAGTATGTAAAGGGGGACGAAAATCTAATAGTCATGGGCGACTGGAATGCAGTTATAGGGGAAGGAGTAGAATAAAAGGTTACAGGAGAATATGGGCTTGGGATAATGAATGAAAGAGGAGAAAGACTAATTGAGTTCTGTAGCAAGTTTCAGCTAGTAATAGCGAATCACAAGAGAAGGAGGTATACTTGGAAAAGGGCGGGAGATACGGGAAGATTTCAATTAGATTACATCATGGTCAGACAGAGATTCCGAAATCAGATACTGTATTATAAGGAGCAGATATAGACTCAGATCACAATATAGTAGTGATGAAGAGTAGGCTGAAGTTCAAGACATTAGTCAGGAAGAATCAATACGCAAAGAAGTGGGATACGGAAGTACTAAGGAATGACGAGATACGTTTGAAGTTCTCTAACGCTATAGATACAGCAATAAGGAATAGCGCAGTAGGCAGTACAGTTCAAGAGGAATGGACTTCTCTAAAAAGGGCCATCACAGAAGTTGGGATGGAAAACATAGGTACAAAGAAGGTATCTGCGAAGAAACCATGGGTAACAGAAGAAATACTTCAGTTGATTGATGAAAGGAGGAAGTGCAAACATGTTCGGGGAAAATCAGGAATACAGAAATACAAGTCACTGAGAAATGAAATAAATAGGAAGTGCAGGGAAACTAAGACGAAATGGTTGCAGGAAAAATGTGAAGACATCGAAAAAGATATGATTGTCGGAAGGACAGACTCAGCATACAGGAAAGTGAAAACAACCTTTGGTGACATTAAAAGCAATGGTGGTAACATTAAGAGTGCAACGGGAATTCCACTGTTAAATGCAGAGGAGAGAGCAGATAGGTGGAAAGAATGCATTGAAAGCCTCTATGAGGGTGAAGATTTGCCTGATGTGATAGAAGAAGAAACAGGAGTCGATTTACAAGAGATAGGGGATCCAGTATTAGAATCGGAATTTAAAAGAGCTCTGGAGGACTTACGGTCAAATAAGGCAGAAGGGATAGATAACATTCCATCAGAATTTCTAAAATCATTGGGGGAAGTGGCAACAAAACGACTATTCACGTTGGTGTGTAGAATATATAAGTCTGGCGATATACCATCTGACTGTCGGAAAAGCATCATCCACACAATTCCGAAGACGGCAAGAGCTGACAAGTGCGAGAATTATCGCACAATCAGCTTAACAGCTCATGCATCGAATCTGCTTACAAGAATAATATACAGAAGAATGGAAAATAAAATTGAGAATGCGCTAGGTGACGATCAGTTTGGCTTTAGGAAAAGTAAAGGGACGAGAGAGGCAATTCTGACGTTACGGCTAATAATGGAAGCAAGGCTAAAGAAAAATCAAGACACTTTCATAGGATTTGACGACCTGGAAAAAGCGTTCGACAATATAAAATGGTGCAAGCTGTTCGAGATTCTAAAAAAAGTAGGGGTAAGCTATAGGCAGAGACGGGTCATATACAATATGTACAACAACCAAGAGGGAATAATAAGAGTGGACGATCAAGAACGAAGTGCTCGTATTAAGAAGGGTATAAGACAAGGCTGTAGCCTTTCGCCCCTACTCTTCAATCTGTACATCGAGGAAGCAATGATGGAAATAAAAGAAAGGTTCAGGAGTGGAATTAAAATACAAGGTGAAAGGATATCAATGATACGATTCGCTGATGACATTGCTATCCTGAGTGAAAGTGAAGAAGAATTGAATGATCTGCTGAACGGAATGAACAGTCTAATGAGTACACAGTATGGTTTGAGAGTAAATCGGAGAAAGACGAAGGTAATGAGAAGTAGTAGAAATGAGAAGAGCGAGAAACTTAACATCAGGATTGATTGTCACGAAGTCAATGAAGTTAAGGAATTCTGCTACCTAGGCAGTAAAATAACCAATGACGGACGGAGCAAGGAGGACATCAAAAGCAGACTCGCTACGGCAAAATAGGCATTTCTGGCCAAGAGAAGTCTACTAATATCAAATACCGGCCTTAATTTGAGGAAGAAATTTCTGAGGATGTACGTCTGGAGTACAGCATTGTATGGTAGTGAAACATGGACTGTGGGAAAACCGGAACAGAAGAGAATCGAAGCATTTGAGACGTGGTGCTATAGACGAATGTTGAAAATTAGGTGGATTGATAAGGTAAGGAATGAGGAGGTTCTACGCAGAATCGGAGAGGAAAGGAATATGTGGAAAACACTGATATGGAGAAGGGACAGGATGATAGGACATCTGCTAAGACATGAGTGAATGACTTCCATGGTACTAGAGGGAGCTGTAGATGGCAAAAACTGTAGAGGAAGACAGAGATTGGAATATGTCAAGCAAATAATTGAGGACGTAGGTTGCAAGTGCTACTCTGAGATGAAGAAGTTAGCACAGGAAAGGAATTCGTGGCGGACCGCATCAAACCAGTCAGTAGACTGATGAAAAAAAAAAAACCTAACTAAGGACATCACACACATCCATGCCCGAGGCAGGATTCGAACCTGCGACCGCAACGGTCGCGCGGTTCCAGCTGTAGCGCCTAGAACCGCTCGGCCACTCCGGCCGGCCAAAATCGACGCACCACGAAGGAATTACCCGAATGGGACGGAAACCGGTAGAACCGGTATACATGTATCTACATTTAGATCTACATCTACCGGGTGATCAAAAAGGCAGTATAAATTTGAAAACTTAATAAAACACGGAATAATGTAGATAGATAGTTAAAATTGATACACATGCTTGGAATGACATGGGGTTTTATTAGAAACAAAAAAAATTCAAAATTCACAAAATGTCCGACAGATGGCGCTGGATATCAAAACGTCAGTAACTGCTACCGTGACGGGTGAGAGGTACGCCGATATGTTACAGAATCGCATCATCCCCGGCCTGGCTGATAAACACCTGCTGGAACTTACGATGTTTATGCAGGATGGCGCTCCCCCCCATATTGCTAGACGCGTGAAAGATCTATTGTGCGCGTCTTTTGATGATGATCGTGTGCTCAGCCGCCACTTCCGTCATGCTTGGCCTCCCAGGTCCCCAGACCTCAGTCCGTGCGATTATTGGCTTTGGGGTTACCTGAAGTCGCAAGTGTATCGTGATCGACCGACATCTCTAGGGATGCTGAAAGACAATATCCGACTCCAATGTCTCACCATAACTACAGACATGCTTTACAGTGCTGTTCACAACATTATTCCTCGACTACAGCTATTGTTGAGGAATGATGCTGGACATATTGAGCATTTCCTGTAAAGAACATCATCTTGGTTTTGTCTTACTTTGTTATGCTAATTATTGCTATTCTGATCAGATGAAACACAATCTGTCGGACATTTTTTAACTTTTGTATTTTTTTTTTTTTTTGCTTCTAATAAAACCCCATGTCATTCCAAGCATGTGTGCCAATTTGCACCTCTCTATCTACATTATTCCGTGATTTATTCAGTTTTCAAATTTATACTGACTTCTTGATCACCCGGTACATGGATACTCTGTAAATTACATTTAAGTGCCTGGCAGAGGGTTCATCGAACCACCTTCACAGTTCTCTGTTATTCCAATCTCGTATAGTGCGCGGAAACAACGAACACCTATACCTTTTAGCCGGCCGGGGTGACCGAGCGGTTCTAGTCGCTACAGTCCAGAACCGCGGGACCGCTACGGTCGCAGGTTCGAATCTTGCCCTGGGCATGGATGTGTGTGATGTCCTTAGGTTAGTTAGGTTTAAGTAGTTCTAAGTCCTAGGGGACTGATGACCTGAGAAGTTAAGTCCCATAGTGCTCAGAGCCATTTAAACAATTTGAACCTATACCTTTCCAAGCGAGCTCTGATTTCCCTTATTTTATCATGGAGGTCGTTTCTTCCTATGTAGCTCGTCGTCAACAAAGTATTTTCGTGTTCAGAGGAGAAACTTGGTCACTAAAAGAAAGGCGTTTTTCGTTGCGGAGGAATCTTCTCACGACATTCCAGTGTTGTCCATCCCAAACCCACTATCATTTCAGTGTCACTCTCTCCCCTATTTCGCGATAATAGAAAACGTGCTGCCCTTCTTTGAACTTTTACGATGTACTCCGTCAATCGTATCTGGTGAGGATCACACACCAGGCAGCAGTATTCTAAAAGAGGACGGACAAGCTTAGTTTAGGCAATCTCCTTAGTAGGTCTGTTACATTTTCTAAGTGTCCTGCCAATAAAACGCAGTCTTTGAGTAGCCTTCCGCACAACGTTTCCTTTGTGTTCCTTCCAGTTTTAAGTTGTTTGTAATTGTAATTCCTAGCTATTTAGTTGAATTTACGGCCTTTATATTTGACTGGTTTATCGTGTAACCGAAGCTTAACGAGTTCCTTTTAGCTCTCGTGTTGATGACCTCACACTTTTCGTTATTTAGGGTCAACTGCCACTTTTCTCACCATTCAGATATTTTTTTTCTAAATCGTTTTGCAGTTTGTTTTGATCTTCTGATGATTTTATTAGGCGATAAACGACAGCATCATGTGCAAACAACCTCAGAGGCTGCTCAAATTCTCTCCCAAATCGTTTATATAGGTAAGAAACAGCAAAAAGGCCTATAACACTACCTTGGGGAACGCCAGATATCACTTCTGTTTTTTCGATGACTTTCTGTCAGTTACTATGAACTGTGACCTCTCTGACAGGAAATTACGAATTCAGTCACATAGCTGAGATGATATTCAATAAGCAAGCAATTTCACTACACGCCGCTTGTGTGGTACACTATTACAAGCTGCAACTAATTTTCATAAGGAAGTCTTCGATACCACAAGATGGCTTTTGAGTTATCAATGGACCTACAGTCTGTTTCAAGCAGATACTACGACGTTTTACCGTTTGTGCGTGTGCGGGGTCGTCAGCGTGGTACTGTGTTTGGTCTCACTGAGTCTGCTTCCACATAACTTCTCGCAACAGTGACATTATTGCAACGATCCAACGAAAGTTTGATCGTTTCTGACAAGGACACTCCACTACCTACTTTTTTCTTGCAAATTACTACTGCCGTGTGTGACTGTGCTTCATAAATAGAGACCTTGTGTGATATAGACACTCGGACCTACTTCCTGTGTGCAACAAAAACAGTGAAGATCACCATTACTACTTCAGTACAAAATATGACATGATTACAATTTTACAAAAATTTGATGATTTATTCCAGGGAAACAGATTCACAAATTGAGCACTTAAATAACACATTGATCCACCTGTGGCCCTAATGGAAATTTGGCGTGGGATTAATTGATAAGAGATGTTGCATGTCCTCCGCCATTGTAGAACGGTGCGCCAAGTTCTGTGCCGGTCGCCATTCGCCACAGTACGCCGGTCGATCTGAGAGACCAGGCTGACTCATCGCTGTTTACCCGAAGCACCTGATGTGTTTTATTGTTAAGCGCATTGTTGCAGGCGATGAAAATTGTTAGGACAACGGTTGTCGCTGTTTCGTGATAACGCACCACCCCATACCGCAAATGTCACAATGCATAAATGCTATATAGCTAGAGAAGGCCGATATGCGCGCGTCAACTCACGCAGGCTTGCGTTAGGTCTGAAACAGGATACGTAATGAATGCTATAACGAAAAGTACGTAGCTGCTGGAATACTTAACTTTAATCCATCATTTGTATACAGCATTCTTGATGATACAAGTGAGACTCTCTCTAGAAATGGTTAATGGCGCCTTGCTAGGTCGTAGCCATGGACTTAGCTGAAGGCTATTCTAACTGTCTCTCGGCAAATGAGAGAAAGGCTTCGTCAGTGTAGTCGCTAGCAAAGTCGTCGTACAACTGGGGCGAGTGCTCGTACGTCTCTCTAGACCTGCCGTGTGGTGGCGCTCGGTCTGCGATCACTGACAGTGGCGACACGCGGGTCCGACATGTACTAATGGACCGCGGCCGATTTAAAGCTACCACCTAGCAAGTGTGGTGTCTGCCGGTGACACCACAATAAATTACGCCAACTCAAGATGGAGACATTCGACCACCCGCCCTATAGTGCTGACCTCACCCCATGCACTTATCACGCCTCCGGTCAGTTAAAAAGGCCTTGAATGGTCGGCGGTTTCTGTCGGACGAGGATGTTCAGCAGGAAGATACGGACGTCTTCGCACAGCAGCACACTCCGTTTTACCAAACGGGTATCTTCAAGCTACTGCGTCTGTGAGATGTCTGCCTCAGTGCTCAAGGCGATTTTGCCTGATTGGCATACCTATTCTGGACTGCAACTACGAATGGGAACGTTTTGATCATCCCTTATAAAATCGACATATAAATTTCTAAGACAATTTTTATAGACTCTCAGGTGTGGCAACAATCGAAACAAAAGCAAGGAAGCGAATCAGCTCACAGGGCGTCTTATAACGTACTATGGCTGAGAGAAGACAGAATATAGAAAACGATATATGAAAGCAGCACCGAACGTCTCAATGACTCAGTATCCGGTTCAACATAGATCGTACAAAAACACATGTTTATATTTGTTTGTCATTAACTAAACATTAGTTATCTGTCATTATCATAGCAGATGTTAATCTAGACGTAAAGAAAGCTTCAGATATGAATCTTTCATTGGCTTGATGTCCACTCCGACAGCTGAGTGGTAAAAAAAAAATAAAAATAAAAAGTGGTCAGCATGACGGATTGCCGTCCTACGGGCCCGGTTTCGATTCCCGGCTGGGTCAGGGATTTTCTCCTCTGGGGGACTGGGTGTTGTGTTGTTTTCATCATCATTTCATCCCCATTTGGCGCGCAGGTCGCCCAATGTGGCGTCGAATGTAATAAGACCTGCACCGTAAGGAGCCTCTCGGCTAATGACATCTATTTTCATTGACATGATGACATGTAGATGCACTGTATTATTAGCAAAACTGCCATTTTCAGACCTACAAGGTAACTAAAATTACAAAAATATTGCACTGCTTTAGCTGTAACCGTAAATTAACAATTTTGCGTACTTATTTTTGACATATCCACAGTGGATAGATTATGGAATCATGCTGTGCGGCCGGCCGGTGTGTCCAAGCGGTTCTAGGCGCTACAGCCTGGAACCGCGCGACCGCTACGGTCGCAGGTTCGAATCCTGCCTCAGGCATGGATGTGTGTGATGTCCTTAGGTTAGTTAGGTTTAAGTAGTTCTAAGTTCTAGGGGACTGATGACCTCAGATGTTGGGTCCCATAGTGCTCAGAGCCATTGGACCATGCTGTGCGACAAACAACACGTTTGTTTTTGTACCGTTGCAACGGACTGTGGATCTGAAATAAAAATAAAATTACGTTAACATAAGTTATTACAGAAACTGTACAGATTCCAATATATGCCTAAGATAACACTGCCTCAGGATGAAAAGAAAGCAAACACTGGATGACAACATAGATAACAGTATGAGAATCGTCCACTTTATAGGCCTTGACGCGGTTCATTCAACCTTTAACAAATGTTTAATGTTAACTGCCTTATTACAAATAATTTTTCCGATCTTAAAAATTGACGTAATATATTGTATTTTCCATTTTGTATGACTGACATTGCACTACTTTCCGTTTTAAATGATTCACATTGTATGCTCTCACATGCTGTTACATGTACGTATATAATGTTAAAAAACATAGAAAATATTTGTTGTTATTCACGAAACTATTGGCGTCTTCTGGTACTCCTCTGTATTACTCTATTAGCCAAGCTGGTATCCGGCAGTATGTAATCGACAGTCAACTGGGACACATGCGACACTTCATGTGCCACGCCTATATGACTCTGTGTCGCCATGCGGATAGACTTCTATTTCGTAACGTTTTTCTCTCTTTTCACCATGAGGTAATGTTATCTTAGGCATAAAATGGATAATAACTATACACAATAACTTACATAAAAGGACTTTTATTTTTTATTTCAAATTCACACATTACGACGGTACAAAAGAAAAAGCGCGGTTTCTCACATCATTTCGTAACCAGTCCGATGCGAATATGTCAAAAAGAAGTTATGTAAAATCGTTAATTTACTATTACAGCTACAACACTGTAATATTTTTGTAATTTTTGTAACCTAGCAGATGGCACCTTATCAGCTCGTGGTCGTGCGGTAGCGTTCTCGCGTCCCACGCCCGGGTTCCCGGGTTCGATTCCCGGCGGGGTCAGAGATTTTCTCTGCCTCGTGATGACTGGGTGTTGTGTGCTGTCCTTAGGTTTAAGTAGTTCTAAGTTCTAGGGGACTGATGACCATAGATGTTAAGTCCCACAGTGCTCAGAGCCATTTGAACCATTTTTTTGATGGCACCTTATCCATGCTGAAACTAGTAGCACAGGGTACCTACATATGATCAAGGTAATAAACGTTTCATATCTGAAGCTTTCTTTACACTGAACTCATGATCGCTCTCTAGATGACATTATGAAGTACTTATGTTTATGAATTTGGTTATCTGATGTCTTGCGTGACACCTGATCTCTCAGCAGTAATTGCCTCAGAAACGTCGAGAATCACTGTGTTATACGCTACGGTGGTGCTCGCAGTCAGGCATCCTGTGTACTGTTAAGAGTCACAGTGGACCACTGCCAAGTTATGGCTTCGGGTGTTACTGATACTACACACAATGATCCTGCACACTGACAAGGGAACCTCCCCATCGCACCCCCCTCAGATTTAGTTATAATTTGGCACAGTGGATAAGCCTTGAAGAACTGAACACAGATCAATTTAGAAAACAGGAAGAAGTTGTGTGGGACTGTGAAAAAATCAAAATATACAAACTGAGTAGTTCATGGCAAGATAGGCAACGTCAAGGACACTGGGAACGCAGGAGCGCCGTGGTCTCGTGGTAACGTGAGCAGCTGCGGAACGAAAAGTCCTTCGTTCAAATCTTCCATCGAGTGAAAAGTTTAATTTTTTATTTTCAGTTTATGTGACAAACTCTTATGTTTCCATCACTTTTTTTGGAGTGATTATCACATCCACAAGAACACCTAAATCGGGCAAGATAGAAGAATCTTTTTACCCATTCGCCAAGTGTACAATTTAGGTGGGTCGACAAGATATTCCTGTCATGAGACGCACATGCCGTCACCAATGTCGTGTAGAATATATCAGATTTGTTTTCCTGTGCAGAAATCGGTTGACCTATGACCTTGCGATCAAATGTTTTCGGTTCCCATTGGAGAGGCACGTCCTTTCGTTTACTAATCGCACAGTTTTGCGATGCGGTCGCAAAACACAGACACTACACTTATTACAGTGAACAGAGACGTCAATGAACGAATGGACAGATAATAACTATGCAAAAATAAAGAAAGTAAAATTTTCACACGAGGGAAGACTTGAACCAAAGACCTCTCATTCTGCAGCTGCTCACTCTACCACGGGACCACGGCGCTCCTGAGCTCATATTGTCCATGATGTTGCCTATGTGTCCCATGGACTACTCAGTTTGTTTATTTTGCTTATTTTTTCACAGTTCCACACAACTTCTTCCTGTTTTCTCAATTGATCTGTGTTCAGTTTTTCAAGGCCTATCCACTGTGCCAACTTATAACTAAATCTGAGGGGGTTGCGATGGGAAGGTTCCCTTGTGAGAACAGTGTAAACAGTAACCGCTAACTAGAGAAGTCTTAGGTCTGAGAAACTGCCCCCTGTCAGGCATTTCCACATGCCGCCGATCAGGTTAGCGACGGCAGGCCAGGAAAAGAATAGGGAATCCCTTTTCGAAGAACGACTGGTACCGCCGCTCCCCTCCTTGTACGCACGTTCATTTTGTGGGGCCCTTCCCACTCGTCTTTTATAGAGTGCCTGAAGGATGCTTCTGTCTCGGATCGCTATACAACAGCTCAAGTAAATGACATTAAGGGGCTCCGGAACGCCCTATACTAGCAATGTTAAAATAACGATTATAAATTACATCTTTCCTCACAAAGTGTTTGAGGTAGGAAGTTGAACTTTTTACAGATTATTTATTGGAATATGGGCTACAACTTAACACAGGGATTTTACAAAATTTTAGTTCAGTTATTAAAGATGATTTTTTTTCAATTGTAATGAAAATTCACAACATTTTTTTGCAATTTTTTTATTTATATATTCAAAAATATACAGTTTTTTGGAAAAAGGCTGTGTTAAATTATGCAGAAGGTACTGTGTAACATTTACTGAAAGTTTGAAACAAATATGTTTGGAAGATCCTTAGAAAACATGTAATTAGTATGAGAAAATAAAAGTTTTGGGAATCGAGCGACAAAGATTGGATTAACTTTTTAGTGCATTCCAGGTCCATAGGATGGATTATCTTCATCCTGTGCAAACTCCTCCTCCAGCTTCCTCTTGTTCCTCCTCCTGTTTACTCTTGCTTGTATTTCTAGACTCTTTACAGCCCTGTCTGCAGCCCGAAGGCGTTCCTTGTCTAAAGCAAGCATCGCTCGTACCATGTTAGAACCTATCTTCATTCCCATATTTCTAAATACCTTGCACCTTACAATGTTGCCATCATTGAAAGTCGCAACAGCATCATACACGCCAAAGTGAAGTGTTTCTATTCCAACAAATACAGTCTTGGTGATTCTCGACCATATAACACTATTTACACCTTCATTGGGGTTTTGAGTTTTTCCGTGAATACACTTTTTCAACACTTCAGGTGCTGCTAAGTCTCTGAAAATAGGTTAGCCACAACACATACTTTATCTCACATCACTAAAATGTACCTGATGATCACGGACGTTAATAATAACACCATTTGACAGCAGTTTAACAGCGCCACAGTGGGTCACGCCCATGTAGAACACATTTCAAAAAAAATTTAAAAATAGTTGTAGTCTTCGGAATTGAATAAAAGATATATCTATTAAAGGGTAATAGTCTGCAGATTCAGAAAACACAAAAAAGTAAAAATTGAACTTTTCGTGATTTTGAGCCTTTCCGGAGCCCCTTAATGGTTTTTATTACATTAAAGTAGATTGACAATGTTGTATAGCTAGAGAAGGCCGAAATGCACGCGTTAAACTCAAGCAGGCTGGCGTGAGCTCTGAAACAGGATACGTAATGAATGCTATAACGAAAAGTACGTAGCTGCTGGAATACTTAACTTTAATCCATCATTTGTACACAGCATTCTTGATGATACAAGTGAGACTCTCTCTAGAAATGGTTAATGGCGCCTTGCTAGGTCGTAGCCATGGACTTAGCTGAAGGCTATTCTAACTATCTCTCGGCTAATGAGAGAAAGGCTTCGTCAGTGTAGTCGCTAGCAAAGTCGTCCGTACAACTGGGGCGAGTGCTAGTCAGTCTCTCTAGACCTGCCGTGTGGTGGCGCTCGGTCTGCAATTACTGACAGTGGCGACACGCGGGTCCGACATGTACTAATGGACCGCGGCCGATTTAAAGCTACCACCTAGCAAGTGTGGTGTCTGGCGGTGTCACCACAGACAATACTTAGGTTTACAAGAACGCGTCGCAAGCGATAGGCGACATGCTAACAGCCAGTGTCCTTCACTATATACAATGTTCATGTAAGCAACTGATATAAAGGCACAAGTCTCGATATAACAGTTAGGATGACGGCTTTTCTAGTCTGGGTCTGCTCTGCTAGTGCTGGTCTACTACTGTCCGGCCAAGGCTGGCAGGAGCGGCGCTTTAGTCTCTTCTTGTAGAGGCCACTCCTGTCGTGGTGACGTCCCGGTCAGCGGGCTATTCTACATCTACATCTACATTTATACTCCGCAAGCCACCCAACGGTGTGTGGCGGAGGGCACTTTACGTGCCACTGTCATTACCACCCTTTCCTGTTCCAGTCGCGTATGGTTCGCGGGAAGAACGACTGAAAGCTTCCGTGCGCGCTCGAATCTCTCTAATTTTACATTCGTGATCTCCTCTGGAGGTATAAGTAGGGGGAAGCAATACATTCGATACCTCATCCAGAAACGCACCCTCTCGAAACCTGGCGAGCAAGCTACACCGCGATGCAGAGCGCCTCTCTTGCAGAGTCTGCCACTTGAGTTTGTTAAACATCTCCGTAACGCTATCACGGTTACCAAATAACCCTGTGACGAAACGCGCCGCTCTTCTTTGGATCTTCTCTATCTCCTCCGTCAACCCGATCTGGTACGGATCCCACACTGATGAGCAATACCCAAGTATAGGTCGAACGAGTGTTTTGTAAGCCACCTCCTTTGTTGATGGACTACATTTTCTAAGAACTCTCCCAATGAATCCCGACCTGGTACCCGCCTTACCAACAATTAATTTTATATGATCATTCCACTTCAAATCGTTCCGCACGCATACTCCCAGATATTTTACAGAAGTAACTGCTACCAGTGTTTGTTCCGCTATCATATAATCATACAATACAGTACAATACAGTACAGTACAGTGACGTCCTCTCGCACAGCCTTCTCTGCTCTTGCGTTCTTCATCTTTGTGCCAGCGTTAGTCGTCACACTGGAACACATTTCACTTCTTGGCTATAGATCTTGTCTGAGATCTTATTCGTCACGTCAGGCGGCATCCACTTGCAAACAGACAACGTGGAGAAAGTAGCCCAAGGACATTATTTTATAAGTGGCAGTGGAATGGAAACGAGACTTATGGAAGAAAGTAAGTAAACGTTTTACTGTCTCAAATGTAATCACCGTAATTGTTAATACATTTATCGCACTGTGAGACTAGGCAGTCAGTGTCTTCTTGGAAAGATGTTAGCAGTTGCCTACGAAAACATGATTGTTGCCAGGCATGCACCTCTTAGTGCGAACTAAATAGTCGGCCACGAGTGTCTTTCCTCAGGGCCCCATAAACTTAATCGCATGAGGAGGGATTGGACTGTATGCAGAATGTGTGAGGGCTTCAAATGGTTGAAATGGCTCTAAGCACTATGGGCCCTAACATCTGAGGTCATCAGTCCCCTGGACTTAGAACTACTTAAACCTAACTAACCTAAGCACACCACACACAACCACGCCCGAGGAGGGATTCGAACCTGCGACCGTAGCAGCAGCGCGGTTCCGGACTGAAGCGCCTAGATCCGCTCGGCCACAGCGGCCGGCTGTGAGGGCTTCCCAGGCAAACTTCTGCAGCGTAGTCTAAACAGCAGGCTCGCCATCTCCGGGAAAGTCATGGTCGCATTTTTCTCTGACTATTTGGAACGCAGCGTCACAGTTAAAGCTCAACGGCACGTGGACACTCTGCAAAAATTGCAATGCGCCATGATGTCCAAACGCCCATGAACGTTGAAGGATATCATCATTCTGCTGCAGGATAATGCCCGCCAGCATGTTGCCAAGATTCTCTCGGCTATGCTGTAAGAGTTTCGCTGGGAAGCTCTAACGTCTAACACATCCTGCATACCGCCCCGACCCATGCGATTTGCGTATTTTTGGAGCCCTGAGAAAGACATTCGTGGCCATCAATTTGCTTCAGACAAAGAGGCAAAGTCATGTTTCCGTAGGTAACCGCTACACTGTTCCATGAAGACACTCGGTGTCTTGTCTCACAGTGGAATAAAAGTTACGGCATTTACTTTTGAAATAATAAGTAGTTTACTTCCTATTTTGCATTTCTCTAAATTTGCTATACATACTACGAATTTTATTGGAGGACATAGACAGGATGTTAAAGAAGTCTCAAATATTTTGAGATGTAGTAGTACTCAACAAAAAAAGGAAATAAAATAAAATAAAGATAAAAGTGGAGACTGGGTCCTGATCGCCTGTCCTTAGGAGAAGCTCGCTTTTGTGTCTGTCATGACATTTGTTTATAGGAGACGTTCAACATGACATCCATTATGGTCGGCTTCGTAAATAGTACACTCTTCGAAGCTGACCCAGTTGTTGTTGTATGAGTTGGAATATACTGGAGATGCTATGTTGTAATGTCTGCTCAGCGTTGACTGGAGTGGCGTAATTCAATTCCTTCCAGTGTCCTGATAACCAAAAGTCTATAGGGCTGAGGTCTCGAAGCGAGAGGTCCAAGGTGTGGGGCCTCCTTTATCATCCTCTATTATCAGCGTTAAACGTTGATGCACACTGCATTGAAAATGTGCTGATGTCCCGTCTGTGCCTCTGCTGACATGGCACGTTCTTCAACATGGCAGACGACAAATGTCTGAGGTTGAAACGTCCCCTTAGAACAATTTATACAAGACTGTGCTTATAAACCTCTTACACTATTTGCTTTTCAAACAGCTGAGCAAAACTGAACGTACTCAAACATTCACTAAAGTGACACACAATATTTTTAGCGCAACGCAATCTGACTATCAAAGATCCCTGCAAAAGAATGGCCCTGAGTAACATTAAACTACACCTTTCAGAAATCACTTACCTCACAAAAATCTTCATTACTCGAACTCCTGCAATACAGCGAGCACCACTACTGCCAGCTAAATAAAAGATTCAAACTACGGAAGGCACTAACTACTGATAGGGATAGTTAGCAAATGAAAGATATTAATAGAGAACAAACAATGTATTTACCTTAATAGTCATAATATATATAGCAGTTCATGACAAATTACAAAACTCTGCCATCTCTCTCCCCACATCCACCACTGCTGGCGGCTCACCTCCAACTGTGCAATGCTACGCGCTGTTCACATCCAGCTGCCGCTGCCTAACACTACAATGGCAGACAACAATGCAAACTAGCCACAGGCTGCACACAGCACAGCCAGTGATTTTCGTACAGAGCGCTACGTAACGTTGCCAATATGAAAACATAAACAGCCTACTTACATAAAGAAAACATAAATAGCCTACTTACATAGCCCCCATGCTCCCCACAAAAAATTTGACAAATTTTTTTGGGCAGTGACCAATAAAGATTTGAAAAATTTTTTCATAATTACAGTAAGAAAGATATCAAATGCACACACTTATTAATACAATGTTGGTCAAAAGCTAAAATTTTCTCACAGTCCATAAAGACAGTCCAGATTGTTCATCACAGTAAAATTTCAGTGTTTTTTTTTTTTTCTAAGTCTGAGCAGTAAAAGACAATGCACACGGAAGTAGTGGATTTCCATGCAGTCTTGAAGAAGTAGTGTTGTCCTTCCAACTGAAACACTGTGCTGACTCTTGACATGCTGACAGGTAATGGGCCACAACAGAGCAAACCCACAGCAGAGTCATTCAACGTTTTGAAGAATAAAGACATGTTGCATAAGAATCAGTATCTTTCAAACCCATACAGCCCCTCAGAACTCATCCGCATTTGCTTAATCAAACTACCTGAACATTTACGGCATATTATTTTGGCAGGACGTTGCAAAGACGACATTGAAGCTTCTATGTAAGTACGCTGTTTTATGTTTTCTTATTGGCAACGTCACGTAGCGCTCTATATGAAAATCACTGGCTGTGCTGTGTGCAGTCTGTGGCTAGTTTGCATTGTTGTCTGCCATTGTAGTGTTAGGCAGCGGCAGCTGGATGTGAACAGCGCGTAGCGTTGCACAGTTGGAGGTGAGCCGCCAGCAGTGGTGGATGTGGGGAGAGAGATGGCGGAGTTTTGTGGCTGCCAGCGGTGTGAGTCATTGCCTATTGTCTCTTTGTTGGCGCGCGTCGTTATTGGGATTTGGAGACCTAACTTCTACAAATTCACGTTGCCCAGAGGGCCCAGCCCTGTTTAAACCCCGCCAGTTCTGATACAATTCAGGTCTGTCGTTACGATCATATCGTCTGTCGTCATGTCGGTAGATTCCATAGTTTCTTTCTTGTCGGTCTTTATTCTTTTGTAAAGCCTGTGTTACTACAAATGTTATCTGTATTGTTATGTTCTTTAATGATGTATTTTGTACCTTTGTAATTGTATTCTCATGTTATAAAATTGTAATTGACACCAGTTCATCAAATTAAGTAAGTTGTAAGTTCCATTTCACTGCACACGTTTCTGTTGGTCATAGTATATGGACAAAATGTGAGAAGTAGGGACTGTTAGTGTTTGCACGTGTGTTGATAATTCAGCGAGGGACTGGATAACAGCATTGCTCGTTCTAAGGACAATTCCACAAACTTTGTGAGTGCACAAGTGGTGGTTTATGGACTTGCTATCTTCTCTGCAAGACTCTTCGATGGTGATTGTGCACCTGCACAGTTGCAACAGATGGCTGCTGGCCGTCTCTACGAGGACTACAGTGGGTCTGCATCTTTGATGGCAAACCAATACCACAATCTCTACCAGGACTACAGTGGGTCTACTCTGTGATGACCTACCTACCAATCTTCTTCAAAACGTCGAATGACTCTGCTGTGGGTTTGCTCTGTTGTGGCCCATTACCTGTCAGCATGTCAAGTGTCAGCACTGTCTTTCCGTTGGAAGGACAACACTACTTCTTCAAGACTGCATGGAAATCCACTACTTCTGTGTGCAATTTCTTTTACTAATGAGACTTTGTGAAAAACAACTGTAATTACTATTATGATGAATGATCAGGACTATCTTTATGGACTGTGAGAAAATTTTAGCTTTTGACCAACATTGTATCAATAAGTGTGTGCATTTGATTTCTTTGTTATTGTATTTATGAAAAATTTTATCAAATCATTATTGGCCACTGGCCAAAAAAATTTGTAAAATTTTTTGTGGGGAGCATGGGGGCTATGTAAGTAGGCTGTTTTATGTTTTCTTATTGGCAACGTTACGTAGCGCTCTATATGAAAATCACTGGCTGTGCTGTGTGCAGCCTGTGGCTAGTTTGCATTGTTGTCTGCCATTGTAGTGTTAGGCAGCGGCAGCTGGATGTGAACAGCGCGTAGCGTTGCACAGTTGGAGGTGAGCCGCCAGCAGTGGTGGATGTGGGGAGAGAGATGGCGGAGTTTTGTAATTTGTCATGAACTGCTATATATATTATGACTATTAAGGTAAATACATTGTTTGCTCTCTATTAATATCTTTCATTTGCTAACTATCCCTATCAGTAGTTAGTGCCTTCCGTAGTTTGAATTTTTTTTTAGCTGGCAGTAGTGGTGCTCGCTGTATTGCAGGAGTTCGAGTAATGAAGATTTTTGTGAGGTAAGTGATTTCTGAAAGGTGTAGTTTAATGTTATTCAGAGCCATTCTTTTGCAGGGATCTTTGATAGTCAGATTGCGTTGCGCTAAAAATATTGTGTGTCACTTTAGTGAATGTTTGAGTACTTTCAGTTTTGCTCAGCTGTTTGAAAAGCAAATAGTGTAAGAGGTTTATAAGCACAGTCTTGTATAAATTGTTCTAAGGGGACGTTTCAAGGTATCATGTGTGTAATTAATCTATCCGCCAAGAACGCCTGCCCAAAAGTTAATTGAGATATGGTTCTGGTGATCTCTTTCTGCTATTCCTTGGAGATTTTAATCGCCCTCTGAACACAGGTGAACTAACTGAGATGAAAACAATGATATTTTGTGATATTAGTGATATTTTAATTCACTGAACATACTCTGAAGATGGCTCGTTCGCTCACTCACAGAGGAGACAAAATTCTTTAATATCACCAAAGGACACACTCAGGAGATTCTAAATATACTTATCACACCGTCCACAGTGATCTGATCTAAATTTGCGAATATGTAATTCAAGGAGCGGTTGTATAAGACGTCATTGTAAATTAATTATTTTCATTTTGGGCAGTTAAGGCTGGTGACATTAATGGCGAATAGAAAATTCATGCATGTTATAAAAATGGACTGTGTATGTGTGTGTGTGTGTGTGTGTGTTTGGTGGGGGAGGGGAGGGGGGGTATTCTGCATCTCTTTCTAAGCCACTTAACCGATTTCAACCAAACTTGGTACACTTATCCCTTACTATCGGGCAACAATCGCTGTGAGGTCAGAACAACCTACCTACCACAGGTCAGGAGCTGACGTCGTAAACACCGAGACGCATAAAAAACTGCCGTATCATGCTTGACATTCAAACTTTTCACTTCTGTGCTACTAACTCTATTTGCAGGAGGAGATTAGTGTTCAACATCTGGTCGACAACGCCCCCATTAGAGATGGAGCGCAAGGTAAGATTAGGGAAGGATGGGGATGAAAATCGGCCGTGCCCTTTCAAAGGAACCATTCCGATGTTTGCCCGAAGCGATTTAGGGAAATCTCGGAAAACCTAAATCTGGATAGCCGCACGGGGGATTGAACCGTCGTCCTCCCGAACTCGAGTTCAGTGCGCTAGCCACTGCGTCACTTCGCTCGGTAACTCTGTGAACAATAAATTTCGTAGACAGCGTCCACATACCCCGCTAAATGCACCTACAACATTGTATCGTGTTACCAAACTAAGTTCAGGCGATGTGACGTCATAACACTGAGATCCGTGAAAAACTGCCGCGTTGTGCATGAACGTGTAATACCAGAATGAAATTTTCACTCTACAGCGGAGTGTGCGCTGATATGGAAATTCCTGGCAGATTAAAACTGTGTGCCGCACCGAGACTCAAACTCGGGAACTTTGCCTTTCGCGGGCAAGTGCTCTACTCTACACCGAGTGTCTTCATGGAACAGTGTAGCGGTTACCTACGGAAACATGCCTTTGCCTCTTTGCAGAGTGGGCAGGGGTCGTACTTGGAGGCCTGGCCACGGTGTCCCCGTCTCCTGACAGGATAAGGGAGAGGCAGCGGGAAAGGACCATTGTCCATTAATGTAATTTTTTTTATTAGTAACAATAATATTTTATTTAGTCATTTAATTTTAATGTCCCAAAAGAAAAATCACATATGAAGAAGAAGGGAAAGAAATATAGGGCCGAAGTGACATCCTCGACACTTCACTGGGAGTAAATCCTATCCCTCGAAACAACGTAAACCTGGGACTCCCCACCGCTCCGGGGGGTTGTGAAACAAGCTGCCTAGAAAGTTCCCAAAATGCGTTTTATATTTAGAGTGGCGTCGGATGATTTCGTGTTGTTCTAGTAGATAATGCCAATAGTCCATGCCCGATATCAAGGTACGCGAGAGCACGTAGTGCGATGCGTGTCCTCCAATCCATCGGATTGCCGATGTTTTTTGTGAGGGGAGAAAGACAGCGTCAAGGAAAAATAAAGCGTCCGTCGTGATCGTAGATTCGTCGATGCATCGGAGGAGGGCCATGATGCGTTGCGTCAGCTGCCAAACATCCTTTGCCTCGCCGCACTGCAGAGAATGTTCGTCGGTGTCCTGCATGCCACATATAAGGCAGAGTGGGGAATCTACCATGCGAATGTCGTACAATCGTTGGCGGTTGACTGTCTTGCGGTTGATGAATGTATACCATGACGATCTCGCTGCCGTGGTGGTGTATGGACAGCTCGCCAAATCTGTCGCCAGTCTCGCGTTGGGTATTTAAGTTCGACAACATTGCTACCATGATGACGTCGCAAGTATCGATATATCTCACGGGTAATGGGGAGTCTTGTAGAAGGTATCTGGAACTGAACATAACTAAAATCAACAAAGAATCGCGCGACGTGAGAAAAAGAGGGCGAAATTGTGCCTACCGCCACCGGCGGTTCAAAGGACGTGGGAAGAAGCACATCCAGGATGGCCGATGTGATGGCGTGTTGCCGTTGGTTCCAAGTTCGTAGCGTCGCTCGCAGGTATAGAACTAGAGCCTTTTTCCGCACATCCGTGAGGTTAAGTCCTCCAGAATGGTGTGGGAGAGTTAAAGTCCCGTATTTGATCTTAAACAACATTCCTTGGCTGACATAGTATCCAAAGGCCGCCATTAATCTGTCAGCAATACCATGTGGCATTGGCAGTACCTGTGCCAGGTGCGGCAGTCGCGAGGCCAGGTGAACATTAGTGTAGTCCACCCTTTGGAGCAGGTCGTGCGTCCGGAGTGAATTGTTGCGTATGTGCAGTCGGACGTTCTGGAGGAGACGTCGATAGCTCGCCGGCGCTGATTGCCGTAGCGATCGGGTGAATAATACACCTAAGCAGCGCAAGATGTCCACCGTCGTAAACGGACTGTGCAGAGCGTCCAGCCCTCGACCGATGTGCATGATCTTGGTTCTATTCATGTTGACACTGCTTCCCGCAGCTACTCCGTACGTAGTAAGAAGGGTAACCACCTGACTTACTTCGTTCTCCGACCGGACGAGTATCATCAAGTCGTCGGCATATGCACGACACGTGAAGGAGCTCGCACGGAGTCGGACGCCTGTTTGAGTTAGTCTAAGAGTCTGCATCAATGGTTCGAGCGCTATTGTAAACAGTATCATCGACAAGGGACATCCTTGCCTAACTGAGCTGCAAATAGGAATCGTTCCTACCTCCCTGCCATTGACTCTCACCGTGGAAGAAGCACCGCGAAGGAGGCGCATGGGGACGGTAATAAAATCCTGAGGGATCGCCATGCGTCGCATGGTCGAGTCAAGGAAATCATGGTTGATCCTGTCAAAGGCACGATCAAAATCCACCGATACGAACGCCGCTCCCATGCGACAAGCTTCCGTTAGGGAAATTACGTCACGGTATTCGCCTAGGATAGAATGTATGTTGCTCCGAATCCCTAGACAAGCCTGGTCTGGTGGTACTGTCTTGGATAGTACAGTCTTGAGCCTTGCCGCCAACATTCGCGCAAAAATCTTGTAATCAGTATTGAGCATCGTGAGCGGTCTAAATTGATGGACGCTGACACTCGCTGTCGATTTCGGTATTGGTATAAGCAGTCCCGCCGTGAACTGCGACGGAACGTCCGTGTCATGGCTTAGTAACTCATTATACACTCCTGGAAATGGAAAAAAGAACACATTGACACCGGTGTGTCAGACCCACCATACTTGCTCCGGACACTGCGAGAGGGCTGTACAAGCAATGATCACACGCACGGCACAGCGGACACACCAGGAACCGCGGTGTTGGCCGTCGAATGGCGCTAGCTGCGCAGCATTTGTGCACCGCCGCCGTCAGTGTCAGCCAGTTTGCCGTGGCATACGGAGCTCCATCGCAGTCTTTAACACTGGTAGCATGCCGCGACAGCGTGGACGTGAACCGTATGTGCAGTTGACGGACTTTGAGCGAGAGCGTATAGTGGGCATGCGGGAGGCCGGGTGGACGTACCGCCGAATTGCTCAACACGTGGGGCGTGAGGTCTCCACAGTACATCGATGTTGTCGCCAGTGGTCGGCGGAAGGTGCACGTGCCCGTCGACCTGGGACCGGACTGCAGCGACGCACGGATGCACGCCAAGACCGTAGGATCCTACGCAGTGCCGTAGGGGACCGCACCGCCACTTCCCAGCAAATTAGGGACACTGTTGCTCCTGGGGTATCGGCGAGGACCATTCGCAACCGTCTCCATGAAGCTGGGCTACGGTCCCGCACACCGTTAGGCCGTCTTCCGCTCACGCCCCAACATCGTGCAGCCCGCCTCCAGTGGTGTCGCGACAGGCGTGAATGGAGGGACGAATGGAGACGTGTCGTCTTCAGCGATGAGAGTCGCTTCTGCCTCGGTGCCAATGATGGTAGTATGCGTGTTTGGCGCCGTGCAGGTGAGCGCCACAATCAGGACTGCATACGACCGAGGCACACAGGGCCAACACCCGACATCATGGTGTGGGGAGCGATCTCCTACACTGGCCGTACACCACTGGTGATCGTCGAGGGGACACTGAATAGTGTACGGTACATCCAAACCGTCATCGAACCCATCGTTCTACCATTCCTAGACCGGCAAGGGAACTTGCTGTTCCAACAGGACAATGCACGTCCGCATGTATCCCGTGCCACCCAACGTGCTCTAGAAGGTGTAAGTCAACTACCCTGGCCAGCAAGATCTCCGGATCTGTCCCCCATTGAGCATGTTTGGGACTGGATGAAGCGTCGTCTCACGCGGTCCGCACGTCCAGCACGAACGCTGGTCCAACTGAGGCGCCAGGTGGAAATGGCATGGCAAGCCGTTCCACAGGACTACATCCAGCATCTCTACGATCGTCTCCATGGGAGAATAGCAGCCTGCATTGCTGCGAAAGGTGGATATACACTGTACTAGTGCCGACATTGTGCATGCTCTGTTGCCTGTGTCTATGTGCCTGTGGTTCTGTCAGTGTGATCATGTGATGTATCTGACCCCAGGAATGTGTCAATAAAGTTTCCCCTTCCTGGGACAATGAATTCACGGTGTTCTTATTTCAATTTCCAGGAGTGTACATCAATACCAACTGGGACTTCATTAAATCCGCAAATGCGCGATAAAATTCGAATGTGAACCCATCTGGCCCAGGGGATTTATGCACCGCACCCTTCGCGAGTGCGCCCCGGATGTCATCTTCCGTTAGGGGTTCCAATAGCGCCTCTGCCTCCGGACCATCCAGCTCCGTTTGCATCTGTCGCAAAATTTCTTCTCCTGTTCGATTGTCCGTCGGCGTCCCAGTGAAAAGGAGGCGGTAATGCTCCAGAAACTCAGCAATGTCCTGTTGTGAAGTCAAAGGCCGACCATCGTCATCATGGAGCACTGTGATCAGGGATAGGCGATCACGCGCATGTCCCTTGGACACATGATGCATGCTAATACGTTCTCCATCGACGTTGTCCAAGCACCGAGCACGGACCGAAAGTCCCTCCAGTCGACGTCTCGTGATCGATAAAATGCAGGCCTGAATGCGATGGACTTCCGCTTGACGCTCGGGCGATGGGGCCTTGGAGGACAGGTCGCGGAGCACCATGTAGTAATAATCAAGTGTATCTCGGCGCCATTTTGCTTTTTCCTTGCCATACATTATGAGAGCTCTGCGTATCGCCGGTTTTGCACATTGTAGCCACCATGAAAGAACCGTACGGTGCAGCGGCAGACGGCGAGTGCATGTCTGCCATGTTTCTTCGATCCGCTGGCGACATTCGAGATTCACCAATAAGGATGAATTAAGTTTCCAGGAACTACGACTCCGCCAGACCCGCTGCCGTGGGAGGGTTAACGTGCATAAATATGCAAGGTGATCCGTAAAAGCTGTGGGCCAACGTTCAGCAGCCAACACGTGATCCCGTAATCTGTCAGAAACATAAATCCGATCCAGCCTGCTCGCCGAGTGGTTAGTAAAGTACGTGTAGCCCTTTCCCTGCCCCTACCAAGATGTGGTCATACCTCCCATGGAATAGGGGGGGGGGGGGGCAATCTCCTCCGAGTAGAATCGTGCACGCGCCTGTCGATTGTCAGATCCGGAGGGTGCATAGATGTTGACGATACGAATGCCGTTCGCGGTCATAGCCAAACCCCGAGCCGAAGGAAGGTAATCGAGGTCACACATCGGAATCCCTTCCCGGACTAGTATCGCTGTGCCACGTCCTCCATCTGTAGTCGGCGCTAGATAAGTGTTGTATCCATGCACGTCTGGAAAAGCAGCATTGCATGTTTCCTGCATCAGCAGAATATCAACGTCTGTGGCGTAAATCATGTCCCGGAGAAGTTGCGTCTTTGCAAGCGAACGTGCGGTGTTAATGTTCACTGTGCCCACCTTATATGCTTGGTCCGTTGTCGTTGTCATGCTCGTGTCATGTCATTGAGAACTCCAAGGGCTTCAGTCCACTATTCGTGCTCAGAGGGGTGCCGCCAACGGGTTGCCCTCCGTTGTTGTCGTTCCGTGGTGTGCATTCTGTAAGTGAGTTGTCAACATTTGGGGGTGGCAATTCCTGTATGCCTTCGACTGGTTCCGCCCAGTCGCAGTGGTCATCAATCCGAGAAACGTCCTCTGATGTGTTTCGATGTGGCTGCCGGGACATTGGCGTCCCTGACTCCTTCGTCGACAGCGCTGGATCAGTCGGTGTCAATGAAGAGGGACCGTCTGAAAGGCAGGACATTCGGTGACCATCCGACGGAATCCTGTCAGCGTCCTCTAAAGGCGTGTGTTCCGTGTCAGACAGTTCTTCGGCTAGGATAACTTCTGTGTCCCCTAGGCTAGGGGGGGGGGGACGCGTCACCCGAACTATGGCGACGCTATTTGCGACGCTTCGGCGGTCGCTGTTTGCGTGCCCTGCCCTCTGTTGTCTCACTGTGTTCGTCAATCGTTCGTTAGTCCGTTGCTGGCGCCACTGTCTCGACCTCTACTTCCACGCCGCGTACTACATGTGAGTTTTGGGAGGGTTCCTCCCTCATCTGACGTGACGTGGGTCTAGGGACATTCTCCGAGTCACCTCCATGCTCCCGTAACTCGGTCTGCTCTTGCAGAAACACGTCCTTGTCACGCTCCGAACTTGGCAACACCTCCTGGCGGGCCACCGACACGTGCGTCATCGGCAGTTGCGTGGGAACTTCTCGCTGTGACGTTTCTCCGTGTGGCAGTTGCACAACGTGGCGTTGTATGCACTCCGAGCGGATATGTCCTTCTCCACCACAGCCAAAACAGGTGCGTGGCTGGCCATCGTAAATCACAATGCTCGACATCCTCCAATGTATAAATAAGAAGGGATATGTTTAGTAAGGACGATCCGCACCTGTCGCACGCCGTTTAGCACAGGATAGGTACTAAAACTTGCCCAGCGCTCAGGCGTATGACTGAGTACCGTTTCATATGGTCGCAGCGATTCAGTAACCATCGATTCTGGCACCTCAAACGGCAATTCAAAGATCCGAATGAGCCTCACACCCAGTCCTGAAGGAGCTACTGCGACATCGCTGATATGGCCATCAGAGTGTCGAAATTTAAATCCTCTTTGAGCAGCGGAGAGAGTTCTTTCACACGCAGCTTCTTCGGTCATCTTTACGTACATTGTACTGCTTACAATGGACAGGTGTATTCCAATTATGTCTGCAGCAGGTAAACGAACTTCTTTCCTCAAAAAACGCTCTATTTCGAAAGCTTTGGGTCTGGCATATTCGTTGTCGAACGTAAGCTGGATCGTAGTCTTTCGAAAATTGTGTGCCATGGCGATCGAGTCAGACAACAACACGCGCGAGTACCGGCGGTGTAAACACTTCCTCGTCCACGCGCGCCCGCGGCCGGGACAGCAGGTCCGTGCCGCGCCACCGCCGAAAGCAAACTGCCCGACTGAGCTACCCAAGCACGACTCACGCCCCGGCCTCACAGCTTTAATTCCGCCAGTACCTCGTCTCCTACCTTCCAAACTTCACGGAAAGCTCTCCTGCGAACCTTGCAGAACTAGCACTCCTGGAAGAAAGGATATTGCGGAGACATGGCTCAGCCACAGCCCAGGGGATTCCTCCAGAATGAAATTTTCACTCTACAGCGGAGTGTGCGCTGATATGAAACTTCCTGGCAGATTAAAACTGTGTTGCTCAGTTGGTAGAGCACTTGCCCGCGAAAGACAAAGGTCCCGAGTTCGAGTCTCGGTCCGGCACACAGTTTTAATCCACCAGGAAGTTTCAACTTTTAATGCATTTATTCTTTACTACTAAGACAGTTTTGCAGTCGAGTCAACTTAAGGAAATCCCTGACATCTGTAGGCGAAACCCGTAGCCGAGTTATGAGGAGGCGTTGCCACAGAGAGCTTTACAAAATCACGCTGTGGGCAAATGAAGCAGCTGTGCTTACACATTTGTACATTATACATATATCTTTATATGACTGTCTACTAATTTGTAAGGTGTATTAAAAAAAAACATGGAAATGAAATTTTTTCGCTATCACAGTACAGACACAGTTCACTTTTTGTTTTGGTTTCCAGTAGAAAATTGGCAAAACGAATACCTGGGCAATGCCAGATTTGTCAGCTAGTATTAAACAAGTGGTGTTGTCTTTACAGCGAAAAGAGAATAGTTTTTGTCGACGTTCGTAAGTTAGATACGAAAGTATTACAGAAACTCTAAGTAGTCCTTTTACTAACTACGAGACAAAGCAAGAAACATGTTCACAGTAGTTTTCCAATTATATTCTGCAAAATTGTCTGTAAAATTCAGCGTCTGCCACAAAACTATGTCAACGTATTCTCCATATGTGGAGCCATTTGTGAATAAATTGCTGTCTGTATATTTTGACTTGATTTCTGTGCAGTATCTTGTAAAGAAAGTCGAATCACAAGGTGAACTTACTGAGATTTTCGTTGCAGTAAAAAATAAATGTTATCTTCTGGAAACTGACATCAACATACACAGAAATTCTGCATGACAGTCTTATAACTTGAACATTCCTGTGAGTCCTCAACATAATTACTATAAAGTAGTCCATTGTATTCCCTAATTGTGCTCCCTGGTTCTGGCACTTGAATCAACAACAAGATGTCTTTCAAAGCATTTTTAAATCATTCCAATGCTCTGTAAAATAGAAATGAAGCCGTTCCCGTCGAAGCTACACTCCTGGAAATGGAAAAAAGAACACATTGACACCGGTGTGTCAGACCCACCATACTTGCTCCGGACACTGCGAGAGGGCTGTACAAGCAATGATCACACGCACGGCACAGCGGACACACCAGGAACCGCGGTGTTGGCCGTCGAATGGCGCTAGCTGCACAGCATTTGTGCACCGCTGCCGTCAGTGTCAGCCAGTTTGCCGTGGCATATGGAGCTCCATCGCAGTCTTTAACACTGGTAGCATGCCGCGACAGCGTGGACGTGAACCGTATGTGCAGTTGACGGACTTTGAGCGAAGGCGTATAGTGGGCATGCGGGAGGCCGGGTGGACGTACCGCCGAATGGCTCAACACGTGGAGCGTGAGGTCTCCACAGTACATCGATGTTGTCGCCAGTGGTCGGCGGAAGGTGCACGTGCCCGTCGACCTGGGACCGGACCGCAGCGACGCACGGATGCACGCCAAGACCGTAGGATCCTACGCAGTGCCGTAGGGGACCGCACCGCCACTTCCCAGCAAATTACGGACACTGTTGCTCCTGGGGTATCGGCGAGGACCATTCGCAACCGTCTCCATGAAGCTGGGCTACGGTCCCGCACACCGTTAGGCCGTCTTCCGCTCACGCCCCAACATCGTGCAGCCCGCCTCCAGTGGTATCGCGACAGGCGTGAATGGAGGGACAAATGGAGACGTGTCGTCTTCAGCGATGAGAGTCGCTTCTGCCTTGGTGCCAATGATGGTCGTATGCGTGTTTGGCGCCGTGCAGGTGAGCGCCACAATCAGGACTGCATACGACCGAGGCACACAGGGCCAACACCCGGCATCATGGTGTGAGGAGCGATCTCCTACACTGGCCGTACACCACTGGTGATCGTCGAGGGGACACTGAATAGTGCACGGTACATCCAAGCCGTCATCGAACCCATCGTTCTACCATTCCTAGACCGGCAAGGGAACTTGCTGTTCCAACAGGACAATGCACGTCCGCATGTATCCCGTGCCACCCAACGTGCTCTAGAAGGTGTAAGTCAACTACCCTGGCCAGCAAGATCTCCGGATCTGTCCCCCATTGAGCATGTTTGGGACTGGATGAAGCGTCGTCTCACGCGGTCTGCACGTCCAGCACGAACGCTGGTCCAACTGAGGCGCCAGGTGTAAATGGCATGGCAAGCCGTTCCACAGGACTACATCCAGCATCTCTACGATCGTCTCCATGGGAGAATACCAGCCTGCATTGCTGCGAAAGGTGGATATACACTGTACTAGTGCCGACATTGTGCATGCTCTGTTGCCTGTGTCTATGTGCCTGTGGTTCTGTCAGTGTGATCATGTGATGTATCTGACCCCAGGAATGTGTCAATAAAGTTTCCCCTTCCTGGGACAATGAATTCACGGTGTTCTTATTTCAATTTCCAGGAGTGTATAAAGAAACTGTCCGAGTTTGACGACTCAGCAATTCTAAAGCTCAATGCAGAAGCTGATGTGCTTACAGAGAAACGAGGACTGTGACAAAAGACACAAGTGATCTCTTTTCGGAAATAAAACTTTTGCTGTGCGTTAAAAAGATTTTCCTGAACTATGTAACAATTCCATCAGCATGTTCACTGCAAAAAGATCATTTAATACCCTCAGGCGAGTGATGAAGTAGCTGGATAGTGCAACTGGTGAAGATTGCCTTTCAACTTTATGATAATTGAAAGTTCAGAGAGGATGGGCAGGAGGGGGTGGGGATTCAAAGAGACCAATTTGGAAGGTTTAGCCATAGATAAGTTCTCTAAAACCAGACGAAACCTTCAGTTTGATTTTTATGAAGTACTGTATATCTTACGGGTAATTATCGTTTCCCATCACAAAAGCACTCCGTCTTCAGGCCACGAGTAGCGTACCGGGGCCATCCGACCGCCGTGTCATCCTCAGTGGAGGATGCGGATAGGAGGGGCGTGGGGTCTGCACACCGCTCTCCCGGTCGTTGTGATGGTATTCTTGACCGAAGCCGCTACTATTCGGTCGAGTAGCTCCTCAATTGGCATCACGAGGCTGAGTGCACCCCGAAAAATGACAACAGCGCATGCCGGCCTGGGTGGTCACCCATCCAAGTGCCGACTACACCCGACAGCGCTTAACTTCTGTGATCTCACGGGAACCGGTGTAGCCACTGTGGCAAGGCCGTTGCCATCGTTTCCCATCAGAATACTCTAAAAAGTTAACTAAATATTTAATTTTATTGGTGAGTTGTAGTTTCTACCAAAGAAAATCGGCACAACATTCTAATTACTTCCACATTTATAAGAGGCAGTCAAAGGGAAACGAGACAGACTAAAAAATGTAGGTAAACTGTTCGCTACTTCAAAAGTAATCGAAATATCTGTTCATACATTTATCCTACTGTGAGACAAGGTGGTCAATGCCTCGATGGAAAAATGTTTACGGTGGACTACGGAACTATGACTGTACCCCACCTCTTCGTCCGAAGCAAATCGCCGATCACGACTGTGTTGCTTCGGGACGCCAAAAAAATGCAGTTCGCTTGGGGAGGGATCGGGGCGGTATGGAGGATGTGTAAGGGCTTCCCAGCGATACATATGCGGCGTAGTCGAGGCAACTTTGGCAACATACGGGTCGGCATTACCATACAACAGAATAATGCCATTTCTCAACATCCCTGAGTGTTTCGACGTCTTAACAATCGCCAATTTCTCTGCTTGCGCGCCGAGTAGACTTTCGCGTACTCCGTTCAAATTTTTGCCGAGTTCTTTCCACCAGGTCATCAGAAGTGCGAGGTCGAACTGGACTCTTACCTTTCCACAAGCATCTTCAAATTGGCGATATGAACGACGGATGTTTTTGGGTGCAGGTGGATTAATGCTAAAACGCTGACGAAAGCACGCTGGACCGAAATCGTTGACTAACTCTTTGCAAACTGCATCACACGAAACTCCTTCTGTTGAGCAGATTTCGTCTTACTTCTGATTGACTGCAAACTTAGTAGACGCAGTGACATCTAACGGGAATTTTCTGAAACTCTAGGCCACGCCCATTTCCTTGCCGGCATGTAACGTGTTTCATAATTATTACCGTCCAGAATCAAGTCACTCTTTTTGAAAGATCCTGTATGATCCCTTACTCATTCTGCCGGCCAGTGTGGCCGAGCGGTTCTCGGCGCTTCAGTCTGGAACCGCGCGACCACTACGGTCGCAGATTCGAATCCTGCCTCGGGCATGGATGTGTGTGATGTCCTTAGGTTAGTTAGGTTTAAGTAGTTGTAAGTTCTAGGGGACTGATGACCTCAGATGTTAAGTCCCATAGTGCTCAGAGCCATTTGAACCTCACTCATTCTTTCATTTTTAACAAAAATCTGCTTGTGTCAACACATATACTGTCTAATGGAATCTTTTAAGTCACTGTAGCAAAGACAACGAGAGTCCTTCTTTTTAACTATCACAAAACATACTATGCAATGCAGATAGAAATCTGCGCTAATATCTCAAGAAATATTTTGTATCACTTTTTCACATTCCTTCACGCACATTTTCTGTGGTTCAAACAAGACTCTCAAAAGAATAAAGCCGGTTTCACATATTCATTCACTCCTTACAATACTTTGAAACTTATACCTACTTCATTCAATCCCTATAGTTATTGTTAATCAATTTCTCTTCTCTCCTTGTACCTTGGATATCATAACTCTATATAATTATTTCATTAAACGTCTCATCTCCCTAATATTCCTCTTACCACTGTTCGCCTTTCATTGCTATCACACTTGCCAATGGAAGGTTTTTAAAATGATTTTACTTTCACACATTATTGCTTTTGTGGAGTCTCCTTTCTTGACAATGAACTGCACTATCTACAAGGTAAGTTTGACACAGTGTCCCACGCTGACTGTTAACAAAGTTCCGAGCATACGGAAAAGGTTCTCAGATATGTGAGTGGCTCGAAAAATTCTTAAGTATTAGAGACCAGTACGTTTTCCTCGACGGCGAGAGTTCATCAAATACAAAGTTATCGTCAATAATATCCGAGGGAAGTGTTAAAGAATAACTCTTATTACCTACACACACAAATTGTGTGACAGGCAGCATTCTGTGTCTGTTTGCTGATGACGCTGTAGAGTACGTGAAGATGACGTCGCTGAGTGACTGTAGGAGGGTACATCATTTCTTAGACAAAATTTCTAACTGGTGTGATAAATGATAGTGTTTCAAAATGTAGAAAAATGTAAATTAATGCAAATGAAATGGGGTATCAACCCTTGACACAGTACTCTGCTGCTTGACAGCCATGGCGGTTAAATGTCTAGATGGTTCAAATGGCTCTGAGCACTATGGGACTCAACATCTTAGGTCATAAGTCCCCTAGAACTTAGAACTACTTAAACCTAACTAACCTAAGGACATCACACACACCCATGCCCGAGGCAGGATTCGAACCTGCGACCGTAGCAGTCCCGCGGTTCCGGACTGCAGCGCCAGAACCGCTAGACCACCGCGGCCGGCTAAATGTCTAGATGTAACGTTGAAAAACGATATGAAAGGCAACGAGCCGCTAAGGACGGTAATGGGGAAGGCGAATGGTGTAATGATTGGCAGAACTTTAGGGAAGTTAGCATATGCAGGGTGATTCACAAAGATATGAAACATTTTAATACTGGTATGTTATTCTACAAGTAAAACTAAAGAAAAAGTTCATATAAACACCGGTCCATAAATGTTTAGTTACGGAGTTACGGCTAATAAAAGACTTTGCCTGAAATTTAGCAACTTCGCTAATATGAAGCCGTCACAAACTGTACGAGGTTACATTAAAACACGATTTCCACTTATTTGATTGTTATTGATGTGTTGATTCTAATAAAACATGTCCAAGACGTGTATCTACAGTAGTTTTCCAGAACATCCAGAGAAGCAAAGAAGTAATTTCGCAAAATTTTTAATTTATTAACTACTTGGCCCAATTTGCTTTTTATATTCCAGACAATTGCACAAAGCTTTCAAGTATTTCTCCTCCGTAAATTTGAAAGGCATCCCTATATCATAAATAATGTACAAACTACAACAGTTACTATGTGGCTTCACTTTAAAAAAAAATGGTTCAAATGGCTCTGAGCACTATGGGACTCAACTGCTGAGGTCATTAGTCCCCTAGAACTTAGAACTAGTTAAACCTAACTAACCTAAGGACATCACAAACATCCATGCCCGAGGCAGGATTCGAACCTGCGACCGTAGCGGTCTTGCGGTTCCAGACTGCAGCGCCTTTAACCGCACGGCCACTTCGGCCGGCTGGCTTCACTTAAATATTCTGTTGTTACTATATTCTTTCACTGAACAATGCAGAAAACTAACTTGTTTCAAGGTTAGGAAACGACTGAATCAATTCACTAACGGTTGCCAACAATCACATAAATGTTTCTACATTCTTAATGGAAGGTAAACAAATTTACTTGTATAATAATTCTTGCTTCTCTGGATGTTCTGGAAAACTACTGCAGATACACGTCTGGGACAAGTTTTATTAGATTCACCAGATCAATAGCAACAAAATAAATGGAACTCGTGCTTTACTTTAACCTCGTACAGTTTTGCGATGGCTTCATATTAGCGAAGTTACTAAATTCCAGGTACAATCTTTAATTAGCCGTACGTCTGTAACTAAAGATTTGCGGACCTACGTTTATAGGAACTTTTTTCTTTAATTTTACTTGTGGAATAACATATTAAAATATTTGCATATCTTCGTGAATCACCCTGTACATAAAAGATACCACATATATAGGTCGCTGGAGTGACTGATGGTTGAGTACTGTTAGAGTGTTTGGAATGCATACCAGATCATGTTAAAGGAAGATATCGATGCAATTCAGAGGCGGGATGCTAGATTTCTTACTGGCAGATTCGATTAACGCTCATGTATTGCCAAAATTCTTCGTGAAATCGAATGGGTATTCCCGGACGGAAGCGACGTCCTTTTCGCGTAACACTATTGAGAAAATTTAGAGAAGCAGCATTTGAAACTAATTGCAGGACGATTCTACTGTCGGAAAAATACATTTCGCGTAAGGACAAAGAAGATAAGACAAAGTAGTGCTCGTATGGAAGCGAGTGGGACGGGATACGAAATGGCTAGCAGTGGTACAAGGTATCCACCACCATGCACCATACGGCGATTACGGCGGTTACGTATGCCGTGCAGATGTAGAAACCTACTTTGCATGTCAAGGCCTCGATGTCCCAACAAAACGGCCAAAACCGCGGCACGTGGACCCCGGTTGACTCACTCGAAGGTCGCCCACCGATCAGTAAACAAAGTGTCTTATTTCTTCGCCAGGCATCAGCTCTAGCTGCGGGCCATTAAATTCCACAAAATCTTTCTGGGTTATATATAGCGCCGTATTGTAATGGCTTGGGCCAACATTCAGGACACTAGTACGTAATAGCCTTTATCAGAGTATATAAATACTAACGAGACAATGCAAATTATCTCTTGTACAGTGTCTTCTCTTCTGCCCGTACAATTACTTGAAAGCAATGTTATTAAAATCTCCCTCCCCCCCCCCCACTCAAAACACACTATGGTTGATGCTGCATGTCTGTACGATCCAGACAGCCGTACCGTAGGTGCAACGACATCGAAGGGGTGTCTGTGGAGACGCCAGATCAACAAATTATTACTGAAGAGGGACAGCAGACTTCACAGTGTCAGCACGGGCAACGGTCTCAATGGCTGACTGACCTGGCCTTCTAAAAATATGTAAGATGTCCTTGCTTTGTTGTTAAACCGAGGGACTGAAAGCAAGGGAAAACTTCAGCTGTTAAATTTCACGAGGGGAAGCGACTCTACTGTAGGGTCTCATGATGACGACATCCTCTTGGTTAAAATATTACGGACGTAATACAGTCCCCCACTCATCTCGATCATAAGAACAAATACAGCTCATGTTCTACGGCTCAGAGAGTAGAATGTTAGCTACCTTAATCGGGAAGGTATGTTAGAGACCTTGCAAAGGGAACGGATGCGTTGTAGTTACGCATAGTGCGAACTAGTAAAATACAATGGTGGGAAGAACTAAACAATCAAATTGAGGTAAACCATGTGTGTAATAATGTGTAAGAAAATAGGAATGCAGACAAGCTACTATGAACAGCACGGTGAACGCATCACAGTCGCTAAGGTAGGCACAAATGAAAGACCAAACGCAGTAGTACATGTTTACAAGTTCCGCTTATGATGAGGAGTCTGAAGCGATGTGTGATGAGATAAAAGTAATTATTCAGTTCATTAACGGAGACGAAAATCTAATTTTTGCGTGGGGATAAAATTCCATATGGACTGGAGGAAAGGGATGAAAGAGGAAATCGCCAAGTAGAAATTTACACTGAGCACAAATAAGTTACTGAAAACGCTTGTTCTAAGAATCAAGCAAGAAGAATGAATAGATGGAAGAGCTGTGCATAGACAGGAAGGCTTCAAATAGAACACACAATCATTTTCTTCATATAGGGTACCCCAGCCGTGAATTTTTTGGAGGTCAGTGTCATGGTTCCACCTCGGCTGTTGGTTAACTAACAAGTATTTACTTTATTACGTTTCGCACGATTGTAATGCCGACATTGACCAAAAGTGCGGAAAGTAATAAAGTAAATACTTGTCAGTTAAGCAACAACCGAAGTGGAATCATGATACCGTCCATTAGGTTAGACAGAGTGCCTCAGAATGACGTTTTAAAAATTTGGGGACATATTCATTACACTAAAATAAGAAGTTCAGCGAACATAGTCTCTAAAATGCTTACCTTCACCAAGAGTTATGAGCACTTTTTCATACTCGATAATGTGAACCACATTTCTTCTACTGAAAGCTCTTTGCTTTCCATATATATGAAGTAGGTATTATGGACCAAAACAAGGAAAAAATATCCAGTAAACATGCGCTCTAAAATGCGTAACTTAAAGAGCTATTTGCACTTGTTCAATGGAGGAGATGTGTTTTACTGTAAGCCGGCCGCGGTGGCCGTGCGGTTCTGGCGCTGCAGTCCGGAACCGCGGGACTGCTACGGTCGCAGGTTCGAATCCTGCCTCGGGCATGGGTGTGTGTGATGTCCTTAGGTTAGTTAGGTTTAAGTGGTTCTAAGTTCTAGGGGACTTATGACCTAAGATGTTGAGTGCCATAGTGCTCAGAGCCATTTTTTTGTTTTACTGTAGCGAAGATGAAAAAGTGCTAGCAACTCTTAAGGTATGGGTTTTAGAGTCCATGTACTTTTTCCTTGTTTTAGTGCAAGAAAACTATCCCCAAAATTTTTAAACGTCATTTTAAAACAGCTTCTATAATGTAAAGGCAGAGATTTTGAATTGCAAAACAATGCAGGGAGAGATAGAGACCCTGGCTGTAATTTATTGGTTATAAACTGCCGATATATATCTGAAGAAATTGAAGAAAGGTAGGAAATTAAGGAGTTGGGACCTGGATAAATTGAAAGAATCATGGATTATTGAGAGTCTCATTACGTAACGATTGATAGAAACATAGAATGTGAGTACAAAAGAGGACGAACGGATAGCTTTGAGAGATATAATAATGAAGGTAGCAGAGCGTCGATAAACAAAACATAAGGCTCGATAGAAATCCTTGGATAACACTTGAGATATTGAATTTAATCGACTTGAAGCAGGTAAAACGGAATACAGACGTTCAACAAATTAAGAGTTACAGGAAGTCCTCAATGGCCAGGCAGAAATAGATAGAGATGACATGCAAATCAAGTATGACTATGGGAAAGGTAGATGCCAGCTATTGGAAAATTAAAGAGCTTTTCGACAAAAGGGAAGCATCTGTACGAATATCAAGAGTTCAGATGGTAGGCAAGTGCTAAACAGAGGAAGAGAAGCTGGAAAGTGGAATATACAGAAGGGTTACATAAAGGAATCAAACTTGAAGATAATAGTATCGAAATGGAAGATGAGTTGATCAAGACGAGAAGAATTTGTCAAAGGCCTGAAAGACTTTTTTTTGTAAAACGTCATTCTAAAACATCTTCTAAACTTTAGTCCCTGGACTAAATGACATTCCTTTAGAATTAATGACACTCTTGAAGAGCCAAGCATAACAAAACTATTTCATCTGGCGTGCAGGGATGTGGGACAAGCGAAATACACTCAGACTTCAAAAAGAATGTAATAACTGCAATTCCAGAACAAGCTGTTACTGACAAGTGTAAATATTGGCGAAGCACCAATTTAGTAAGACATTGTTGCAAAATACAAAGTATTTACATAATAATGGAAAGACTAGTAGAGGACGACCTCAGGGAAAATCAGTTTGGATTCCAGTGAAGTATAGGAATATGTGAGTCAGCCTGCCGAGCTAACTCTTAGAAGTTAGACTGACCAAAGACAAACTTACAATTAAAACATTTCTACGTTTAGAGCAAACTCTTTGCAATAATGACTGGAATATTGAAACAGTATCAAATAATGTAGTTCATGAAATAAGTTCGTGGCTTGTGGAAAATAATTTGATGCTAAATCACAATAAGACTCAGTTTTTACAGTTTCTAACTCACAATACAACAAGAACCGATATTTTGATCAGACAGAATGGGCATATTATAAGCGAGACGGAACAGTTCAAGTTCCTAGGCGTTCGGATAGATGGTAAGCTGTTGTGGAAAGCTCATGTTCAGGATCTTGTTCAGAAACTAAATGCCGCTTTATTTACCATTAGAACAGTATCTGAAATAAGTGACACTTCAACTCGAAAAGTAGTCTACTTCGCATATTTTCATACGCTTATGTCGTATGGTATTATTTTTTGGGGTAATTCTTCTGATTCAAAAAGGGTATTTTTGGCTCA
The DNA here is from genome assembly GCF_023864275.1 of Schistocerca cancellata. Lineage (NCBI taxonomy): Eukaryota > Metazoa > Arthropoda > Insecta > Orthoptera > Acrididae > Schistocerca > Schistocerca cancellata. The sequence goes on along the minus strand of NC_064633.1, from coordinate 41,974,552 downwards.
AAAACGGGCTGTTCGAGCTATGTGTGGTGTAAGTTCGAGAACCTCTTGTCGACCCCTATTCAATAGTCTGGGAATTCTGACATTGCCCTCACAGTATATATTTTCTTTAATGTCGTTTGTTGTTAGCAATATTAGCTTATTCCCAAGAGTTAGCAGCTTTCACTCAGTTAATACTAGGCAGAAATCAAATCTGCATGTGGAATGCACTCCCTTGACTCTTGTGCAGAAAGGAGTGCAGTATTCTGCTGCATCCATTTTCAATAAGCTACCACAAGAACTCAAAAATCTTAGCAGTAGCCCAAACACTTTTAAGTCTACACTGAAGAGTTTCCTCATGGCTCACTCCTTCTATTCTGTCGAGGAGCTCCTGGAACAGCTGAAAAATTAAGCAAATTCCAGTGTTACATTGTTGATTTTCTTTATTTAAACTTATGAATTGTCGCCTGAATATGTTACTTATATTTCATTTTATCTGTTTCTACTATCGTGTTATAATTTCATGTATTGACTCGTTCCATGACCATGGAGACTTCTCCTAAACTTGGTCCCGCGGAACAATAAATAAATAAATAAAGACATTCTTCGAAATTCTGAAGATACCAAGGATAAAATTCAGAGCGCAAAAGGTTAACTTGCACAAAAACTAGACTGCAGATATGGAAGTTGATTCACATGAATGGGAAGCAGGGCACTGTTACATAATTCAATCTGTACACTGAGCAAGCTGCGAAGGACACAAAGGAGAAAGTTTATAGGGCTCAGACAAAGTAATTGGAAGATCAGTTGAACTGAATAGATAGTGTCTTGAAAATAGATTATATGACGAATATTAACGAAAGTAAAACAAGGATAATTAATTAATTAAATCAGGTGATGCTGAAGGACTTAGATAAGGAAACGAGACAGTAAAAGTAGTCGATAAATTTTGCTGTTTGGAAGCAAAGCAATTGATGATGGCTGAAGCAGAGATAATACAAAATGCAGACTGCCAATAGCAGGAAAACCACTTCCGGAAAAATTAAATTTATTAATATCTAATACTGAAACGTGGACGATAAGCAGCTCAGCCAATAAGTGGATAGAATTTTTTTGAAATGTACTGCTACAGAAGAATACTCAGACGGGAAGATCTAGTAACGAATGAAGAGGTATTGAATCTCATCGGGGAGAAAAGAATTGTGACAAAAAGAATTTTGCGATACAACCTGACTAAATTAAGAGGTGATGTGACAAATCTTGAAGCGTAAAGGAATCTAACTGAAACCCTCTGCTGCCGACAGGTGTTGTTGATATACCTCGAAGCGGACAGCTGAAAATGTGTGCCCCGAGCGGGACTCGAACCCGGGATCTCCTGCTTACATGGCAGACGCTCTATCCATCCTTTTTTAAAATCTCATTTTGTTGACTTTTGTTCGTTGCATCTGCTCGGGGTGGACGTCGTAAGACATCCATTTAAGTTCGTTGTTGATCGATTAGCTCAGTTTTTTTTTTTTTTTTATTACAGAGGGCTGCTAACCCTCTGACCGAACACGCTGAGCTACCGTGCCGGTTTATGAGCCACCGAGGATACAGATGAATAGTTCGACTGCAGGGACTTATCCCTTGCACGCCTCCCGTGAGACTCACATTCCCAACTGTCCACAATTCTACATATGTAATGTACACTATAGACATTTGCCCATCCACTCATTACTCGCGCACGCTTTGTCGATTCCTGTAAGAATTTGGGCAACCTGTGTGCATTCGCACAGACGAAGGTCAATGGCTGGGTAGCCTTTAACTATATCTATGAAGACAGTAACTGGTCTCGAAGGAACAGTTACTGTTGATGAGCGTGCAGCTTTTCCCAGGAATAAATGATGACTAACTGAAAACCCTCAGGTGCCGACAGGTCTTGTTGATATACCTCCAAGTGGACAGCTGAAAATGTGTGCCCCGACCGGGACTCGAACCCGGGATCTCCTGCTTACATGGCAGACGCTCTATCCATCTGAGCCACCGAGGAGCGTCTGCCATGTAAGCAGGAGATCCCGGGTTCGAGTCCCGGTCGGGGCACACATTTTCAGCTGTCCACTTGGAGGTATATCAACAACACCTGTCGGCAGCTGAGGGTTTCAGTTAGTCATCATTTATTCCAGGGAAAAGCTGCGCGGTCATCAACAGTATCTGTTCCTTCGAGAACAGTTACTGTCTTCATATATATCGTAAAGGAATCGTCATTTAGGCAGTGGAGGGAAGGGTGGGACAGAAATTGAAGAGGTAGATCAAGGTTTAACTGTAGTAGGCAGATTCAAGTGGATGTGCACTGTAATTCTCATGCAGAGATGAAGAGGCTTGCACATTAAAGACTAGCGACGGAAGCTGCATCAAACCAGTCCTCAGACTAAGTATTATGACAACAAGTTTACTCCATTACTTTAGTGTTCTTCCAGGGCGAATCTATGACGTTATCTGAGATGTACTTGACGCTCGTGCTCTGTTTGCCGTGTTCTGATGGGTCGCCTCATCTCTCCGATGTAACCTACCCCACACTCGCAACTCATCCCTGCCGGCCGGGGTGGCCGAGCGGTTCTAGGCGCTACAGTCTGGAACCGCGTGACCGCTACGGTCGCACGTTAGAATCCTGCCTCGGGCATGGATGTGTGTGATGTCCTTAGGTTAGTTATGTTTAAGTAGTTCTAGGGGACTGATGTCCCATAGTGCTCAGAGGCATTTTGAACAACTCATCCAGTAAATTGTCGGCGCGTGCAGCGTGTTGACGAGAACCTTCGCAGGCTACAACAGCTCTCTAATTTTGCTGCTGACCCCATAAATTGATTTAATGCCCACTCGACAACGAATTTTCCTCGCATCTGTGCTAACCGCCATCGGATATCGCGAAAGCAGGATTACGTCACGAAAGCAGATCCCTCCAGATACGCCAATTGCATGAGTAAAATGCAGTCTTAGTTATTATTATTATTATTAATGAACATCAGACCCCATAGATTTCACTTCTAACATCACTTCACTCCTAACATCGTACCTTACAACGAATTTTATTTACACTCTTTTCTAAAGAATATCGCGCAGGAATGAAGACAGTATATAAGAGTTATGTTACATAGCCCCAATTGTGTTCACATCTCGGAGAAGGTCACTTCCAGTAATATCAGAAACATTGAGTCAGTATTATACAATGTGACTAGCTGAGTACACGTTGTTGCCCAGGTTTGTATTTATTCCAGTCTTCTATTACTTTATCTCGTCCTTCACCTTCTCTTTGTCCAAGTCCTCCTTCAGCCTCCACCACCCCTCCGTCCATCTTCTCGATCCCCCCTCCCCACTCAATACTCTCCTGCCCCTCTCTCTGTCCATGTTCTCCTCCCTCCCTGTGTCCTTACTTTCCCCTCTATTCGTCTCCTCCTCCCCTCTCATTTCCCATCTCCCCCTTCCCCTCTGTTCATGTCCTCTTCCCCTCCCCTGTTCATCCTCTCATATTTCCTTTCTCTGTCCACCTCTCCCTCTGCTCTCTTTCCATTCATCTCTGCCTCTTCTCTTTCACTCCCCAATTCCTCCTCCTCCTTTGTCTGTCGATCTCCTCCCCTTTCTTTTCCCATTTCCTCTTCCCCTCTCTCTGTTCATCTCCTCCCTCTCACAGCCTCTCTCTTCTTCCTACTGCCTCTGTCCATATCCCTCCTCTCTGCTCTCTCTGTCCTCCTCCTCTCCCCCTTCTCTGTCCCTTTCCACCCCATCTCAGAGTAGACTCACTTCTTTTTTTTTTTTTTTTTTTGTCATCAGTCTACTGACTGGTTTGATGCGGCCCGCCACGAATTCCTTTCCTGTGCTAACCTCTTCATCTCAGAGTAGCACTTGCAACCTACGTTCTCAATTATTTGCTTGACGTATTCCAATCTCTGTCTTCCTCTACAGTTTTTGCCCTCTACAACTCCCTCTAGTACCAAGGAAGTCATTCCCTCATGTCTTCCAGATGTCCTATCATCCTGTCCCTTCTCCTTATCAGTGTTTTCCACATATTCCTTTCCTCTCCGATTCTGCGTAGAACCTCCTCATTCCTTACCTTATCAGTCCACCTAATTTTCAACATTCGTCTATAGCACCACATCTCAAATGCTTCGATTCTCTTCTGTTTCGGTTTTCCCACAGTCCATGTTTCACTACCATACAATGCTGTACTCCAGACGTACATCCTCCGAAATTTCTTCCTCAAATTAAGGTCGGAATTTGATATTAGTAGACTTCTCTTGGCCAGAAATCCCTTTTTTGCCATAGCGAGTCTGCTTTTGATGTCCTCCTTGCTCCGTCATTGGTTATTTTACTGCCTAGGTAGCATAATTCCTTAACTTCATTGACTTCGTGACCATCAATCCTGATGTTAAGTTTCTCGCTCTTCTCATTTCCACTACTTCTCATTACCTTCGTCTTTCTCCGATTTGCTCTCAAACCATACTGTGTACTCATTAGACTGTTCATTCCGTTCAGCACATCATTTAATTCCTCTTCACTTTCACTCAGGATAGCAATGTCATCAGCGAATCGTATCATTGATGTCCTTTCACCTTGTATTTTAATTCCACTCCTGAACCTTTCTTTTATTTCCATCATTGCTTCCTCGATGTACAGATTGAAGAGTAGGGGCAAAAGGCTACAGCCTTGTCTTACACCCTTCTTAATACGAGCACTTCGTTCTTGATCGTCCACTCTTATTATTCCCTCTTGGTTGTTGTACATATTGTATATGACCCGTCTCTCCCTATAGCTTACCCCTACTTTTTTCAGAATCTCGAACAGCTTGCACCATTTTATATTGTCGAACGCTTTTTCCAGGTCGTCAAATCCTATGAAAGTGTCTTGATTTTTCTTTAGCCTTGCTTCAATTATTAGCCGTCCCTTTACTTTTCCTAAAGCCAAACTGATCGTCACCTAGCGCATTCTCAATTTTCTTTTCCATTCTTCTGTATATTATTCATGAAAGCAGCTTCGATGCATGAGCTGTTAAGCTGATTGTGCGATAATTCTCGCACTTGTCAGCTCTTGCCGTCTTCGGAATTGTGTGGATGATGCTTTTCCGAAAGTCAGATGGTATATCGCCAGACTCATATATTCTATACACCAACGTGAATAGTCGTTTTGTTGCCACTTCCCCAAATGATTTTAGAAATTCTGATGGAATGTTATCTATCCCTTCTGCCTTATTTGGATCCCCTATCTCTTGTAAATCGACTCCTGTTTCTTCTTCTATCACATCTATCACCCTCTCTCCTCTGCATTTAACAGTGGAATTCCCGTTGCGCTCTTAATGTTACCACCGTTGCTTTTAATGTCACCAAAGGTTGTTTTGACTTTCCTGTATGCTGAGTCTGTCGTTCCGACAATCATATCTTTTTCGATGTCTTCACATTTTTCCTGCACCCATTTCGTCTTAGCTTCCCTGCACTTCCTATATATTTCATTTCTCAGCGACTTGTATTTCTGTATTCCTGATTTTCCGGGAACATGTTTGTACTTCCTCCTTTCATCAATCAACTGAAGTATTTCCTCTGTTACCCATGGTTTCTTCGCAGCTACCTTCTTTGTACCTATGTTTTCCATCCCAACTTCTGTGATGGCCCTTTTTAGAGATGCCCATTCCTCTTGAGCTGTACTGCCTACTGCGCTATTCCTTATTGCTGTATCTATAGCGTTAGAGAACTTCAAACGTATCTCGTCATTCCTTAGTACTTCCGTATCCCACTTCTTTGCGTATTGATTCTTCCTGACTAATGTCTTGAACTTAAGCCTACTCTTCATCACTACTATATTGTGATCTGAGTCTATATCTGCTCCTTACAATCCAGTATCTGATTTCGGAATCTCTGTCTGACCATGATGTAATCTAATTGAAATCTTCCCGTATCTCCCGGCCTTTTCCAAGTATACCTCCTCCTCTTGTGATTCTTGAACAGGGTATTCGCTATTACTAACTGAAACTTGTTACAGAATTCAATTAGTCTTTCTCCTCTTTCATTCCTTGTCCCAAGCCCATATTCTCCTTTAATCTTTTCTTCTACTCCTTCCCCTACAACTGCATTCCAGTCGCCCATGACTATTAGATTTTCGTCCCCCTTTACATACTGCATTACCCTTTCAATATCGTCATACACTTTCTCTATCTGTTCATCTTCAGCTTGCGACGTCGGCATGTATACCTGAACTATCGTTGTCGGTGTTGGTCTGCTGTCGATTCTGATTAGAACAACCCGGTCACTGAACTGTTCACTGTAACACACCCTCTGCCCTACCTTCCTATTCATAACGAATCCTACACCTGTTATACCAGTTTCTGCTGCTGTTGATATTACCCGATACTCATCTGACCAGAAATCCTTGTCTTCCTTCCACTTCACTTCACTGACCCCTACTATATCTAGATTGAGCCTTTGCATTTCCCTTTTCAGATTTTCTAGTTTCGCTACCACGTTCAAGCTTCTGACATTCCACGCCCCGACTCGTAGAACGTTATCCTTTCGTTGATTATTCAATCTTTTTCTCATCGTAACCTCCCCCTTGGCAGTCCCCTCCCGGAGATTCGAATGCGGGACTATACCGGAATCTTTTGCCAATGGAGAGATCATCATGACACTTCTTCAAATACAGGCCACATGTCCTGTTGATACACGTTACGTGTCTTTAATGCAGTGGTTTCCATCGCCTTCTGCATCCTCATGTCGTTGATCATTGCTGATTCTTCCGCCTTTAGGGGCAATTTCCCACCCCTAGGACAAGAGAGTGCCCTGAACCTCTATCCGCTCCTCCGCCCTCTTTGACAAGGCCGTTGGCAGAATGAGGCTGACTTCTTATGCCGGAAGTTTTCGGCCGCCAATGCTGATTATTTATCAAAATTTAGGCAGTGGCGGGGATCGAACCCGGGACCGAAGACGTTTTGATTATGAATCAAAGACGCTACCCCTAGACCACGGGTATGCTTCCCGAACTTCATCTCCTTGTATGTGTCCATCTTCTGCCTCCTACTATCTGTCCATCGCCTCCCCCCCCCCCCCTCCCTTCTCTGTCTCCATGTTATCACCCCCACCACGATAGATGACTTATGGTTTTTACTCCCGCACCATTTCTTTCCAGATGGTAGCTAAAAGTATACTAAATTGGCTTGAAATCACTCCAAGGGTTCAGGATGGTCCTTTTACCCGTGATTTGACTGGAGTACGCAATTGCTGAATATTTTTCACACACGTTTAAAGTGTTTCATAGGTATTTGTAAATATATTTCACCTGTATCTAGCGAATTTCGCCCTGCAGTCCCGTTTACTCGTAATCTCCTGAACTATGTGCTGTACAATGATGTAATGTTGCGTATACATTCAGTGGTGTACGTGACTACTGTCTGCGAGACGAGTTGTGAATAGAGTTAGCAGTAAAGAAGTAATAAATTAATAAAGTGTCTTGCACGACGCCACAGTTTTTCACCCGTCTCAAAGCTTATGACGTCGTACCTCCTGAACTATGTACTGTACAGTGACTTTATTTGTTTATTGTAAATTCAGTGGCACTTGTATGTACGATCGGTCAGTGAAATGTGTTGCGCACAGATTTAGTAGTTAAGAAGTAATACATCAAAACGCCATACGAGATGCAGCAGTATCTCAGAATTTGACGTCATACTTCCTGAACTACGAGCTGTAAAGTGGTATATTTTTGTAGGCACAGTCAGATATCTACGTGGATACTGTGTGCGAAATGTGTCGCGAATGGAGTTAGCAGCAAAGAACTTATAAATTAAAACGTCATGCACCATGCGGCAGTTTTTCACGCATTTCCGTATTTGAAGTCATATTTCGTGAATTCTATGTCGTACATTGATATGTTTTCGTAGATACATTTAGTGACATATGTGGATATTGTCAGCGAAAAGTATTGCGAATAGTATTAGTAGCAATGAGGTAAGAAATTTAAACCTCTTGTGTGATGCGGCAGCTTTCTACACATCTCAGTGCTTATGAGGTCGTAGCTTCTGAACAATGTATTTTGCTGGTACATTCAGTGGTATGTGTGAATACTTTCTGCAAATTTTCCACGAGTGCAATTAGTAGTAAGAAAGTAATAATTAAAACGCCATGTTTCATGTGGCAAATTTACTGTATGAACTGTGAGAATGTGGCAATCAATAAACTTTCTTCCTTTCATGAATCTGTAGGGATAAACAGCGAGAAAAAGTTTGGTAAAACTTGTTGCAAGTCACTGAGAGGCGTGGCAGTGGGCGGGGGGTGGAGAGGAAGGAGGAAACCAGGGGGTGGGGGGGATCAAGCCTGTGGACAATTCTCACATACTGGACTCCTGAAGTATAGGTGTTCACTCATCATAGGGTACACTGCTTATCAGTCCCACCCATTTGATAAGTAGGTGGGTCTTACCCTACAGGGATTATTACCAGACTGTAAGTGAGATGTGTACCAAGTTTGATTGCTATTGGTCCAGTGGTATAAGAGGAGATTTTATTTTTCTTTATTGAATTTTACTTCCCCATCTTGGGTGGGCTGGCAGCAGCATATGCGCTGCTGTTCAGCCAAAAGACAATAATGATACAACAGAAGACATTTAAAATTACAAAGGATAAAATATGGCAGACAAAAATATAAAAAAGGGGGAACATAATGGACGAGAACAGACAAAAAGGGGGCGACTGTAACATGAAGAAAAAAACCTTAAAAAGTATTGAGCACAAAAAACCTCACACTAGGACAATTAAAAGAACACAAGGCGAAGCATGGCTGCAGCATAAAAGTATCGATGGATCACGTAGCACATAACGATCACTGACAGTAACACTATGTACAAGTCCGGCACACAAATTAAAATCACAGCTCTTGACGCACCGGAGAACAGCACCAAAGACAACACTGATGTAGCACAGGAGGGAAGGATGTGGGAGGGACATGGTTGAGGAGTGGGTGCAGAGACTCGGGGGGGGGGGGGAGGAGAAAAATCCGCTCTGGGAGAAGGAGGGGAGAGGAAAAGGGGGGCCCTGGGGAGAGGAGGGAACAAGGCCAGGTTACAGTTGGAAGGAAGGGTAGATGTCAAAGCGAAGTTCAACATCCTGGAGGGGGAGGTGCTGGAAATTGCCCTGATGAGGAGGGTGTAGTAGTGGAGGAAGGGAGGGATACAGCGACAGAGGTGTGGCAGTGGGTGGGGGGTGGAGAGGAAGGAGGAAACCAGGGGGTGGGGGGATCAAGCCTGCGGACAATGTAAAGGATGCAGCGATGTTGGAGGAAGTGGGGGAAGGGGTTGAGGCCGTACATGAGCCATGTGGGAGAAGGAAGGCAAATACAGAAGGCTAGGTGTTTGAGGATTTGGAGGACCTTGTAAAAGCAGGTGGGTGTGGAGATCCAGGCAATGCTGGCATAACAGAGGATAGGACAGATGAGGAATTTTTAAGAGGAGATTTTTTTTTCTTTATTGTTATTTTAAACCTGTACAACAGGCAGGCTGTCAGCTGCATTCTACGCTGCTCTTCAGCCATAGGATACACAATGAGAAAAAAAAACACTGAGGAGACACATAAGTTACAGAACGGCTGGCAGTAAAACAGGAGACACATTAAGACAAACACGGAGCCGTTCACACTCGACGATAATCCACACTGCAAACTGTTGATACGACGCACAAACACTGAACAAGACGATGGTACTGGTGAACGATGGAGTATGACGGTGAACACTGAACGCGAAACATGACGGCACACACGAGACGCTGATGGCGGTGATCTCCGGCGCGCGAATGTCCACTTAGCGTGTGCGAGTCCGGGGACCTGCCAAGAGGGGAACAGGGGTGAGGTGGGGGAGAGGGGAGAACAAGGATGCCAACGGCTGAGGATACGGAGGCAGGAGGAGAGGGACAGGGGAGGGGAGGGGAGGGGAGGGGAGGGGAGGGGAGGGGAAGCCAGGGGGAGGAGCGGGGAGAAATGGAGAAGGGAGGGAGGGTGCCCAGAGGAGCAAGCACAGGAGGAGTGTGGGAGGATCAAAGTTGGTAGCAGGGGTAGATGGAGGGGAGGAGGACATCATCAGGGAGGGGGAGCCGGCGGAAGCCACCTTGGGAGAGGGTAAAAAGGAGATGTGGAACGTACACATATATATACTTATATAGGGTGTTCATTTTAACTGAAGGCATTGAAATATCTCGAAGACTACGTATTGTATCAAAAAAAGCTATAATTCCAAATTGTTTATTTCGGAGGGGGACATCCAATGATACCATACTCGACCCGCCACCCCACCCAGTGCGTGGATGGAGGGCGGCAACTTTGAAATCTTCAGTGGTAACCCCCGTTTCTTACCGAGATCACGATTCTACGGAAAAATCTGCAAACGAACTTTCTTCGTTTCGCCACAGATGGCGCTGTCATCAGAGGAATAGAAATGCGTTAACTATCGTAATTTACGACCTGTTGCACAATTGCTCTTGGACATCCAATGGTAGGTGGGACTTCTCCTCCATGCTGCGAGGATAGGACTGGCCAGTATTTCATAGCTTCTAACTGGAAACCCTATTCTCAACGTTGTATTTCTCTGACGTATCGAACAGGGGACTACTGGACGCGCCGCCGTGGCCGAGTAGCGAACTACGACGTATCGTAACAGGCGGTACACTGCAACCAGGGCCAGCGTACCGTGCAGACGTGGAGCTGATAGCGGCTCTAAGCATTACAGTACTTGCGCAGTGTTTATTTCCTTCTCACTTACGTATCATTTGGAATACAGACGTCCAAGTGGACGATGAATGTTGCAACTACAGGAGAAAAAATTGAAATGATCTTGATTTACTGACAACGTAGGTGAAATGTTGAGCCTTGTATGCCGAGCGTTTTCCAGAGAAAGCTAGCTCTCGTCCGTTCTTTTACAAGGTTGTGAACGCCTTTGTGTCTGAAGACACCTTACGTACGGGCAAAAGGAAACGTGGAAAACGTGTTACAGGAGAAGTTAATGTGAAATAGCTGTACTAGCGGCAGTGCACCACAACCCACGGACAAGCGCCCGGCAATTAGCCTACACCGCGATTCCGGTATGTCCGTAGGTAGTATCGTTACTATACTCCGTCATCATAGGAATCAGCCACGCCACGTGTTACTGCAACAAGGACTTAATGGCGCCGATTTCTACATCCAGGTAATGTCTTGTCAATAGGTACGTCAACTAATGCAAGCGTCCCCCACGTTCTTTGCCAGGGTACTATTTTTCGATGAGCTTATATTCATAAACCATGGTAGCGTTAAACGGCATACCATGTAGACAATGCCCACAGGTTACGGCGAGTTGACCATCAACGTCCTCGGTCGGTTAACGTAGGGTGTAGCATCATAGGGAACGAAGTTATAGGTCCGCATTTTATCGACTGCCCGTTGAATGGACGCAAATACAGAACTTCTTGGAACACGAACTACCGGAACTACTGCAGGACGTTGCTCTGGACGTTCGACAACGTATGTGGTTTCAGCATGACAGTTTCCCACCGCATTACGCTGTTGAAGCACGGCAGGTATTCAGAAATGTTCAAAGGTGTGTAAATTACTAAGGGACCAAACTGCTTAGGTCATCGGTCCCTAGACTTAAACACCACTTAAAATAACTTACGCTAAGATCAACACACACACACACACACACACGCATGACCGAGGGAGACTCGAACCTCCGACGTGAGGGGCCGCGCAGTCCGTAACATGACGCCCCAAACCGCGCGGCCGCTCCGCGCGGCACGGGAGGTATTAGACACTGGTCGGAGGATCGGCAGAGGTGGACCTATTAATTGGCCCTTTAGGGCTCCCGATTTCTGGGGATATTTAAGAGATAAGGTGTTCCAGTAGGTCCCAAAGGCTTAAAGATATGGTCAACCGCATCAGAAACGCCTGTGCTGACATTCCCGTAGATAAGTTACTGGTCTCTGTATGGTCATTTGAAAAGCAGATTGAAGTTGGCGGTACTACGTTTGAACACTTGCTCTAATTGGAAAAGTGGAGTAGCGATCGTCTCGAGCCACGGCCACAGCAGCGCGTTGAGTAGCCTCCTGTTCGATACGTCGCAGTAAAGCGTTGCTAATGGGGTGTTTAATTAGAAGTTATGAAATGTTGGCCTGTTCTGATCTCGCAGCATGGTAAGTGAGGAGCCATGTGCCACTGCATATGCAAGGACCATTTAGTAGCACGTCGTAAATTAGGATTGTGTACCCATTTCTATTCCTCTGATTACAGTGCCATCTGTGGCTAAATGAAGAAAATGCTTCACACAAAACGAATGCAGATTTTTGCCTACAATAGTAATGCGAAATAAAAAATTGCGAGTTCCCATTGAAGATTTCAAAGTTGCTCCTGCCACCCATGGACGGAGTGGAGAGGGGGGGGGGGGGTCGAGCGTGGTATCATTGGTCGTCCCAGTCCGAGACAAACAAATTGAAATTATAATTTTTTTTTTTATTTTTTTATCCGATGTGCAGTTTCCGAGAAATTTCAATGTCCTCAGTTAAAATGAACAGCCTGTATATGTACATTCATTTTTACAGCATGTGTTGATGTGATCTACAAGCCAGAAGAATGTGGGTGCCTGACGTTTGGGATATCCCATCTCCAAGGTAGTATAATCTTCTTTTCATTGTTACTTATTTTTCATTACAATAACATACTTTAAACAGCAGACTTCAGCGGTTCTAGTGCCTTAAATATCTGCAGCCTTGATCTTCTTACAGTCTGTACATTTCTAATCGCAAAATTAAAGTTCCAAGTGAAGATCATTTTTTGTACATTCCCTGCTTCACCATGTCTGATCATCCACACCTCATTCCTTCTGGTTCTCAGTTAGCAGCCTTCCTGGGACCATAAGTTTACTATCTGGCTCACTCCAAGTGCGCTGACATCACGAATCTTGTCAACACTGCACTGTCTTCTACGTTGTGGGGCTCATACACTCCACAAACACTTCTACAGTGCCTAGTGGATGTAACGTCGAAGCTACATCAGCCACGTCGTGACTCGTTGTATTCGACGACGATAAGAGAAATTTGTGTGCCTCCTGAGCGCTATGCTCACTCTTATCTATTTCTAACGATTCATACGTGAAATATGCCATGGAGGCAGCAGGATTATTACACAATTAACTTAAAAAAATTTCTAATTTTATCCAGTAGGGTAACCGAGAATAATCTCACCGTATTCCCAAAGATTCCCGTTTAAATTTCCTGAGAATCACTGTCAGACTATCGTATCGTCTCTATCGACCTGTTACAATTCTAACTGTAAATTCTCTGAATACTTTCGATATTCGCAGTCAGCTGTCTAGATAACGTCATCAAACAGTACAGTAATCATACGGAATGGATTTCACTAGAGTCTCATGTGCGATGTTTTTAAGAGAGGGTCTGTACATTCTCCGAATTCTGTCAACAAACGTAGGCCTTGCATTAGCTTATTTCACTATTGGTTTCGGTCCCTTTCGTAAAGCTTCCTATTATTATATAAAGTATTTAAACAAAGTGACAGGTTCGAAGAAAGTTACCATGAGTCTTGAACGATCGCAGGTTAACATTTATCGCCCTGACACAGAAAAATTTATTTTTCATAATATTTTGTTTCCTGAATGTTATTATATGCCATACAGAAATTTAAGACGTGTTTTGTGTGTTTTGTTCAACTTCATAAGCTGGTACAACGAGAGTTACAGGCGTATGTTATGCTAACTGAAGAAACCTTCGTTGAAGACGGCTGTTGTAAGTGTTGAATGCTTACGAAAATCAGATACGAAAACGGTTTTCTCAGCAATGTTTTGAACATTCTAGACTGTGGCAATCAGAAGATAAAATGGAATTCGGTAACCCTGTACCAAAGATTGGCGAAGTTGTTCCCCAGCCAGAAAACATATAGCCGATCTTTTTTGGAATAGAAAAGCGACTCTCATCGTTGATTAGTTCGAAAATCGAAAAGCAACAGCTGGGAAATATTATGTTAGTTTTCTGAAGTAATCTGGTAAAGAAAGCGTAAGAGGAAGCCCATACTTATATTAAAAAAAAAAGAAAAAGAAAAGAAAAAAAGGCTTCCACCTGCGCAATATACAGGTATACAGGGTATTTACAACAAAACCTTCGCTATTTCAGAGGGACCCCTTCGAAAACCAGTGATCGTAGGACAATGAAGCTTTGTGGAAACATTTTTAAGCATACGTGGAAGACAAATAAGGAATAAACCGCTGGAAGAAACACATTTTAATTCCCATCTGAGAGGGCAACATCTGTTAATTGCTGACCATGTTTGCGTTCCAGGGTACAAACGTTGCTCAGTGTGAGGACCATCTGTATCCACGTCAGACAGGAACCTCACTAGAGACTACTCTATTGCTGTCCGAAACGTCTCAGGTGGGATGTTGGCCACCTCTGTCGTTATGCTCATCTTCAACGTCCAATGTGTGTTAGGGTCCCGTTGATAAAACTTGTCCTACAGGAACAGGCAGGAATTGCACAGATCCAAACCTGGTGGCCAGGCAGTTTAGAATCGACCGATGATCCTATTTATGGTGTAACTGAGCAACCTCACGAGCAGTGTGAGTTGGAGCTCCATCGTGGATCACAACAACTGAGTCCAAAGCACCTCTCTCCCATAGAGCAGGGATGGCATGTTGGCGGGGCAGATAACAACACGCTGCAAGTCTTTGGTCCTTGCTCCTTGGGGTCCGAACTCTTCAAACAAAAATGGACCAATTATGGTGCCGTGAAGTCATACCACTAAATGATGCATCCGCTATGTAGGAGAATTTCATGAACGTTCGTTGGTGGTAACGATCCCCAAATGCCACAATTGTAAGTGTTCACGGTCCCAGTGAGTGTAATGCATGCTTCATCACTCCACAAAATATTCTAAGGTCACATGTTGTCAACTTCAACCCTAGCAAGAAACGTAAGAGCGAAGTCTACTTGGATGTCTGCGTCACAGGGCAGAAGTTGGCGAGTAATGTGAAGTTTGTATGGATATCATTCCATAATTGTTCGCAGCACTTTTCGAACGGTGCACCATGGAATTTTCAGATATCGTGAGACACCTCGCACACTGCTTCGGCATCCCACGTTAGCATTCTCAGCCACGGCAACAGTAGCTTCTTCAGCGATTGGTGGCGCAATTGGCCGTCGGCTTCTCCCACGAGCAATTCCCAAATCGTGAGTTAATTCGAATTACTAAATCGTGTT
The DNA here is from genome assembly GCF_023864275.1 of Schistocerca cancellata. NCBI lineage: Eukaryota > Metazoa > Arthropoda > Insecta > Orthoptera > Acrididae > Schistocerca > Schistocerca cancellata. The sequence continues at coordinate 41,959,342 of NC_064633.1, read as the reverse complement.
CTTCAACACCAGTGTAGTAAGAGAACCTCTCCGTACTCCTTTAAGGGGATCAGGAAAGGCTGAAAGTCATGAAAAGTTCAATTTTTACTTTTTTGCGTTTTCTGAATCTGCAGACTATTACCTTTTAATAGATATATAATTTATTCAATTCCGAAGACTACAACTATTTTTAAATTTTTTTTGAACTGTGTTCTAAATGGGCGTGACCCACTGTGGCGCTGTTAAACTGCTGTCAAATGGAGTTACTATTAGCGTCCGTGTTCATCAGTTACATTTTAGTGATGTGAGATAAAGTATGTGTTTTGGCTAACCTGTGTTGGTTCAATATATATCGCTGGTGTGATTGTCGATTGTTTCATGTTTATTTACTCTGTCGTTATCTCGAAAATATTCGTAATTAATTCTGTTTCTTGAGTCTCTGTTTTGTTGAAGTATAATAATGAGTAAAAGTAAAGTTGCTGTTGCGACTTTCAATGATGGCAACATTGTAAGGTGCAAGGTATTTAGAAATATGGGAATGAAGATAGGTTCTAACATGGTACGAGCGATGCTTGCTTTAGACAAGGAACGCCTTCGGGCTGCAGACAGGGCTGTAAAGAGTCTAGAAATACAAGCAAGAGTAAACAGGAGGAGGAACAAGAGGAAGCTGGAGGAGGAGTTTGCAGAGGATGAAGATAATCCATCCTATGGACCTGGAATGCACTAAAAAGTTAATCCAATCTTTGTCGCTCGATTCCCAAAACTTTTATTTTCTCATACTAATTACATGTTTTCTAAGGATCTTCCAAACATATTTGTTTCAAAGTTTCAGTAAATGTTACATAGTACCTTCTGCATAATTTAACACAGCCTTTTTCCAAAAAACTGTATATTTTTGAATATATAAATAAAAAATTGCAAAAAAATGTTGTGAATTTTCATTACAATTGAAAAAAAATCATCTTTAATAACTGAACTAAAATTTTGTAAAATCCCTGTGTTAAGTTGTAGCCCATATTCCAATAAATAATCTGTAAAAAGTTCAACTTCCTACCTCAAATACTTTGTGAGGGAAGATGTAATTTATAAGCGTTATTTTAACATTGCAAGTATAGGGCGTTCCGGAGCCCCTTAATGCGTCGATATTCGCGAAGAGCAGCTACACTATTGGCATTGTTTCGATAAAACGGCTTCACGAGCAGAGCTACGCTACCTCGTCCAGACCCATGTTAAGTCCCTGCACACTGATGCTTGTGTTTCAATCCAACGTCGCCGTTGCCTAGTGACAAGTCCTGACACTAACACTATCAACAATGCAAATCCTGCAGCGCACGGACTGAACGTCATTCCTCTAAAGTTGGGTACTCTCTGCCCGAACTGGCCATGAAGGCCCAATCGTACCGACCGGCCGCCGTGTCATTCTCGTCCCGAGGGTGTCACTCGATATGGATGTGGAGTGACATGTGGTCAGCACACCGCTCTCCCGGCCTTATGTTACTTTACGAGGCCGGAGCCGCTACTTCTCAATCAAATAGCTCCTCAGTTTGCCTGACAAAGTCTGAGTGCACTCCGTTTGTCAACAGCGCTCGGCAGACCGGATGGTCACCCATCCAAGTGCTAGCCCTGCCCGACAGCGCTTAACTTCGGTAATTTGACGGAAACCGGTGTTACCACTGCGGCAAGGAATGTTGGGTACCAATACAGTAAATAGTTTCCCATCTACATTGGTTCAAATAGCGAAGGTTTCATTATAACAGCGCTGCACAATGATGAACTACAGCGCTATGACTACCTGCCCGACAGCCCGTTCCTCCACCTCTGGAGCACAATACAGCAGCCATTCACGATGTCATGGAATCTACAAGCCCTTGTGTGGCACCAGAAGTGTACGCAAGAGTAGATTAGATTAGAGTAATACTAGTTCCATGGATCATGAATACGATATTTCGTAATGATGTGGAACGAGTCAAATTTTCCAATACATGACATAATTAAGTTAATTTAACAACATACTTAAGTTAATATAACAACTTTTTCATTTTTGTGTTTTTTTTATTTGTATTTTTTTTAATTTTTTTATTAATATTTTTGTTTTTTTGTTTTTTTTAATTTATATCTAAAAATTCCTCTATGGAGTAGAAGGAGTTGTCATTCAGAAATTCTTTTAATTTCTTCTTAAATACTTGTTGGTTATCTGTCAGACTTTTGATACTATTTGGTAACTGACCAAAGACTTTAGTGCCAGTATAATTCACCCCTTTCTGTGCCAAAGTTAGATTTAATCTTGAATAGTGAAGATCATCCTTTCTCCTAGTATTGTAGTTATGCACACTGCTATTACTTTTGAATTGGGTTTGGTTGTTAATAACAAATTTCATAAGAGAGTATATATACTGAGAAGCTACTGTGAATATCCCTAGATCCTTAAATAAATGTCTGCAGGATGATCTTGGGTGGACTCCAGCTATTATTCTGATTACACGCTTTTGTGCAATAAATACTTTATTCCTCAGTGATGAATTACCCCAAAATATGATGCCATATGAAAGCAACGAGTGAAAATAGGCGTAGTAAGCTAATTTACTAAGATGTTTATCACCAAAATTTGCAATGACCCTTATTGCATAAGTAGCTGAACTCAAACGTTTCAGCAGATCATCAATGTGTTTCTTCCAATTTAATCTCTCATCAATGGACACACCTAAAAATTTGGAATATTCTACCTTAGCCATATGCTTCTGATTAAGGTCTATATTTATTAATGGCGTCATACCATTCACTGTACGGAACTGTATGTACTGTGTCTTATCAAAATTCTGTGAGAGTCCGTTTACAAGGAACCACTTAGTAATTTTCTGAAAGACAGTATTGACAATTTCATCAGTTAAGTCTTGTTTGTCAGATGTGATTACTATACTTGTATCATCAGCAAAGAGAACTAACTTTGCCTCTTCATGAATATAGAATGGCAAGTCATTAATATATATTAAGAACAACAAAGGACCCAAGACTGACCCTTGTGGAACGCCATTCTTGATAGTTCCCCAGTTTGAGGAATGTGCTGATCTTTGCATATTATGAGAACTACTTATTTCAACTTTCTGCACTCTTCCAGTTAGGTACGAATTAAACCATTTGTGCACTGTCCCACTCATGCAAAGGTCACGCAATTCCCGTAAATTAGTATCGTTGGTTTGCGGGCGCAGAGTTGGCACCCGATAGCATCGAAATGTGTTCCATCGAGTTCGGATCAGGCGAATTTGGTGGATAAGGCTTCAAACTGAGTTGCACTTGAATCCCACTGTAGCACTCTTTTGGCCTTGTGACACGGACAGTTATCATGATGGAAGACTCAATCGACGTCGGAGAAGACATTAAGCATGAGGGGATGCAGGTGGTCCGCAAAAACGTTCACGTAATCTACAGCTGCCGTGGTGCCTTCGATTACAGTCTCCGGTCCTACGGCTGTGAATGTCCCTCACAGCGTAATAGTGCCCCTAGCGACCTGCGTCCGAGCAATCGTGCACGTTTCGAGGAGGGATAGCCCGGACAACGGCGTATCTAGACAATCCATCGAACTGGTGTAACAAGAAACGTGATTCATCCGACCAGATGATACGTTACCGTTAATCCACTGTCCAATCTCGATGCTCCTGTCCTCACTGTAACCCTAACTGTCAATTTCGTTCTGTCAATATGGGAACACATAGATGTCCGCTGTGGAACCCCAAGTTTAGCAATGTACACTGAACAGTGTGCTACAAAACACTTTTACCTGCACCAGAATTGTTTAAGTTGGCTGTAATTAAACTTAAGCTACTTGAGCCAGTGTAAACGGAAAACTGTTCACCGTGCCAAAGTTTATAGGAATGATGTTCAGACTGCGCACTGCAGGATTTGCGTTGTTAACAATGTTGGTGCCGTGACTCGCCACCAGACGCCGGTACTGGTATGACAACGTAGGGAGGAGCACTGATCCCAAAGACCAAGGACACGCAGCGTGTACGGCACAAAAGCTTTCGGCTGAACTGTTTTGATACATGATGGAGCTCCACCTCACGTTGCTTGTGAGGTCACTCGGTTGCTCCATAATTCATTTGGAGAAAACAGAATCACTGGATGATCGTTCCAAACTGCGCGGTCAGCAAGATCACCAGATGAGACCCTGTGAGATTTCTGCCTGTGGGGTTACTTCAAGGACGCCGTTTGCCACCTGATACTAACACAGTTTGGAGGTTGAAGATGAGCGTAGCGAGGGAGGCAGTCAACGTTCCACTTGACATGTTTCAGGCAGTAGTAGAGCAATACCGATTCCGGACTGTTGTGGATGTAGATGGTCGTCGCATTCAGCAACGTTTGTAACCTGGAACATAAAAATAGTACGCAATTAAGAAATGTTATCTTCTCATGTTGAAATTAAAATGGTTTTTCAGTGGTTTATTCGTTATTTCTCTCCCGCATGCCATTACAACTGTTTCCACGAGGTTTCAACGTCTTATGATCACTCGTTTTTCATAGGGGCCCTCTCAAGTAGCGAAATTTTAACTATAATCACGCTGTACCCTGTAGTCAGATCAGCAACAGACATGACCGTCTCTCCTAGTTTATACTGTAGGCAAGTCTCCCGCCGGCGAGAGTGTCCGAGCGGTTCTAGGCGCTTCAGTCTGTAACCGCGCGACCGCTACGGTCGCAGGTTAGAATCCTGTCTTGCTAATGGATCTGTGTGATGTCCTTAGGTTAGTTAGGTTTAAGTAGTGCTAAGTTCTAGGGGACTGATGATCTCAGATGTTAAGTCCCATAGTGCTCAGAGCCATTTGAACCATTTTAGCAAGTCCCCCGACCGCCGTGTTCTGTCATTGGACATGGAAGTCGAACACCTTCTCGCTTACTCTTGGTTTCATCATCCTCCAGCGACTTACCATCGGTGCTCAAGACAGCAGCATGAGAACACGTGATCAGTCTCGCCATTTCCGAGATGTTCGTTCGCAAGCTCTGGGCCATAACAATCTGTCCTTTGTCAGAGTCACTAATGTCAGTGGATTTCCCCAATTTGCAGCGCGTATCGTCGCTCGAATGGTCTTCCGTTTCTGAACTGATTCTGTGCTTCCCTTGCCACATCACTTTCCCGCTTTGCTACCAGGCGGCATTCGATACCACTGTGGGCAGTGCTCATAAGGTTTTGGCTCATTAGTTTTTATACCCAGAAAGATGCTTTCGGGATGTGCAAACTGAGGGCTTTGAAAAAAAAAATGTCTGAACATCGACCCTATTCACGAGGTTTTACCTACAGGTTGTTAGGAGTATAACTTCAGATATTCTGATTGTTGGTAACTTAATATGTACCCATTTTGGTGTGTTTGTTGCTTTTCTCTGTGTCTTCCCAGGAAAATGTGCCACACTTTACTACCTGATATTTTCTGCACAATTGTAATTGCACCATTAAGCGGACTACACTCGTCAGTGTAGACTAACCACCTTGCATTCAAGTAGAAACACTTCAACACCTGATCTACTGCCCAGCGGAAAATAAGCATTAATGGCTTACTCTTGCCACACATACTTGGAAGTACTAACCAACATAAAAATATGAAGTACATACTGCATAATGATCCTCATTACACTGTCCTCAGTCACCAACAAAAATATTGGCACCTACATCCCTAACATCCTTCATATTAACTTCTACGTATTCTCATATCTAAATAATTTTGTGGAATTAGAAGAGTTTTGTGTCCAACAAAGAGATCATGAACATATAGAAGAATCATTTTTCGCACTTTCCACAATAAAAAATTGCATGATGTAAACTATACCTCCTAAAAACAAAAGATAGAATTCATAGACCTAAAAGAAGGCTGCATTAAAAGTAAGTACACTTTTAACAAAAACACGCCTAGCCTTACAATGGCAGGTCACGAAAATTTTACCTGTCTGCTGTCGTCAAATACTATGATGTCCATTATTTTGGATGTGGGCATCATGTAGCAAATAGATCTGATGTGCTTCATTGATCAGGGTTGACTGAAACGTTCCTGGCTTTCCACAGAAAAATTATAATCAGAGTTGTGAAGTACAAATTTATTCAACGTTTCACCATATCCCATACCTTCACCCCCTAAGACTGAGCCACTTGTTGCATAATTTTTTTATGTTTACCTATATCATTCAAGGAGAAATCATGAAATAAGTAATCAAATCAGTTCTCAGCAGCATGTTTGACATCTCTGATGTCATCAAAATGATGACGCTCCAGGTTTTTTCATCAGGTTATGGAGCACATGATTCTCCACAGGGGTCAGGTCAGATGAATACGGATATCATCGACTAATTGTAAACGCAAGACATTCAGCTTGACAGTTACAACTTTGGGGCGTCTAAAAGTACATAGTCCTACAGCAAAGCGATCCCTTTGGTTAACTTTTCCGGGATTTCGTCTAAACTGGTCTTTTGGGTGATTAAAGAGTATTTTGTAATACTAGCTAATTGTTCTACAGTCACGTAATCCACCAGCAGAGTACCGTATTTGTTCCAGGGGACGGACGCTTTTACTTTTTGGATGATTACTTGGTGCAGAACTTTTTCAGTCGCTGAGGCGCTCCGTGCCGAGACTCCTTCAGCTGTTCCTTGGTTTCAGAACCATAAAAGTGGAGCCAGGTTCCATCCTCGGCCACTCGCTCGGCCAGCGTATCCTTTGCAGGTACAAAATAGGCTGGAAACTGTTCTGTAAGTGTCAACTCGTCTCACATTTTGTTTGCTGTTCAAACATTTTGGTTCTCACATCCTTGAAAGCTTCCTCCAATTTAGGACATTGTTAATAACAAAACAAGCACGCTCCTATGAAATATCCACTCTCTCGGCTATCTCTCTGCTAGGTATTCGCTGTACTCAAGGATGAGCCTATGGGGCAGCGACCCTCGTTGCCAAGAGTGTTCACATTACATTGTAAGGCACACCCACAGCAGATATAGACTCAGATCACAATTTAGTCATGATGAAGAGTAGGATGAAGTTAATGAGACTAGTCAGGAAGAGACAATGACCAAGAAGTGGGATACAGAAATACTTTGGCATTCATTTTCATTGGTGAAACGTCCATTATTGAAACAAGGCACCAAGTTTACAACAGTGTTGTATTAAGAACATATCCCTCCTGGTGTACATAACATCGCACTGTCAATGTCTTTTGTAGAACTTTCCTTGAGGGGTGGTACGTCATCTTACGCTCTGCTGAAAACGAAAAATAGTTACACAGGGCGTATTCTTGGAAGAATACAAGTTATTTTATTGCAGAGCGACTGTACGTCGTTGTGCATTCTGACCGTTTGTGCCAGAAAGGGGAGGGGAAGGTGCGGACGTTTGGCTACAAAACGCGTCCAAAGTTAGGATGTCCATTCCAAGCAATGATTGCATCAGAATCTTTGCTTTTGTAAAACATGTCTTGGAGACTGTAACGACTCGCGATGGACAAGCGATCGAACAGTTCTCAAATTTTAGCCCAAACTCGGCAAAAGTTATGCCGATACCAATCATTTGATCTAGTAATCTTACGTGGACGCAACTCTATCGCCCTGAAGGTTTCAAGGTGGTTGAAAATGTTTAAGTGGGGCCAGGAAGAGACGGCTGACGAAAATACACTCCTGGAAATTGAAATAAGAACACCTTGAATTCATTGTCCCAGGAAGGGGAAACTTAATTGACACATTCCTGGGGTCAGATACATCACATGATCACACTGACAGAACCACAGGCACATAGACACAGGCAACAGAGCATGCACAATGTCGGCACTAGTACAGTGTGTATCCACCTTTCGCAGCAATGCAGGCTGCTATTCTCCCATGGAGACGATCGTAGAGATGCTGGATGTAGTCCTGTGGAACGGCTTGCCATGCCATTTACACCTGGCGCCTCAGTTGGACCAGCGTTCGTGCTGGACGTGCAGACCGCGTGAGACGACGCTTCATCCAGTCCCAAACATGCTCAATGGGGGACAGATCCGGAGATCTTGCTGGCCAGGGTAGTTGACTTACACCTTCTAGAGCACGTTGGGTGGCACGGGATACATGCGGACGTGCATTGTCCTGTTGGAACAGCAAGTTCCCTTGCCGGTCTAGGAATGGTAGAACGATGGGTTCGATGACGGTTTGGATGTACCGTGCACTATTCATTGTCCCCTCGACGATCACCAGTGGTGTACGGCCAGTGTAGGAGATCGCTCCCCACACCATGATGCCGGGTGTTGGCCCTGTGTGCCTCGGTCGTATGCAGTCCTGATTGTGGCGCTCACCTGCACGGCGCCAAACACGCATACGACCATCATTGGCACCAAGGCAGAAGCGACTCTCATCGCTGAAGACGACATGTCTCCATTCGTCCCTCCATTCACGCCTGTCGCGACACCACTGGAGGCGGGCTGCACGATGTTGGGGCGTGAGCGGAAGACGGCCTAACGGTGTGCGGGACCGTAGCCCAGCTTCATGGAGACGGTTGCGAATGATCCTCGCCGATACCCCAGGAGCAACAGTGTCCCTAATTTACTGGGAAGTGGCGGTGCGGTCCCCTACGGCTCTGCGTAGGATCCTACGGTCTTGGCGTGCATCTGTGCGTCGCTGCGGTCCGGTCCCAGGTCGACGGGCACGTGCACCTTCCGCCGACCACTGGCGACAACATCGATGTACTGTGGAGACCTCACGCCCCACGTGTTGAGCAATTCGGCGGTACGTCCACCCGGCCTCCCGCATGCCCACTATACGCCCTCGCTCAAAGCCCGTCAACTGCACATACGGTTCACGTCCGCGCTGTCGCGGCATGCTACCAGTGTTAAAGACTGCGATGGAGCTCCGTATGCCACGGCAAACTGGCTGACACTGACGGCGGCGGTGCACAAATGCTGCGGAGCTAGCGCCATTCGACGGCCAACACCGCGGTTCCTGGTGTGTCCGCTGTGCCGTGCGTGTGATCATTGCTTGTACAGCCCTCTCGCAGTGTCCGGAGCAAGTATGGTGGATCTGACACACCGGTGTCAATGTGTTCTTTTTTCCATTTCCAGGAGTGTATGACTAATGAGTGTGATTTTTGGAACTCAAATGGGTGTTAAATGAGTCTAATGAGTGTTAGGATGATTGCACAGACACTCTGAACCGCCAAACAGCCCCTGCAAACACCACATAAACAGACGATCTCAATGTGCGAAAGGCCTGCGCCAAGCTGGTCCCCAAAATGACGACGAACGAGCAAAAGGTCAGTCGAGTAGAATAGCGGCCGAACTTTTCGAATGTGTTCACCTTCAAATTTATAGACACACACGATTCCCCAAAGGGGACAGGTCAGATGAATAGGGATATGATTAATTGTAAACGCAAGACATTCAGCGCGACTGTCACAAGTTTGGGGTGTGCAAATGTACATAGTCCTACAGCATCACAGAACATGGACATTTGAGTACAACTCAGATATAAAACTCAACAGTGACGAATGGTATGCCCCACTGACCTCCAAACAACAGAAGGCAGGACTGGGCAAGTGAAAAGTTTCCGTCGCTAAGGGTGTGGTCCACAAGAGCCATGTACTGGTCCACTAGAAGTATGTACCTCCAGGACAGTCTTTCAACACTCCTTCTACGTGGATGTTTTCGAAAAATTGAGAAAGAAGGGTCCTACTCACAGGAAAGGAGATCGCCGCTTCTTGAGTGCTCTATCATGACATAGCCCGCAGGCACACAGCTCTGAACATCTGTGAGTTCTTGCCGAAGTTCAACTTGGCAACGTTGCATCAGCCCCCTTACAGTCTCGACTTGGCTCCTGCAGATATCTTTTGTTTCCGAAAATCGCCCTCATAGGACACCGTTTTTATGGCATTAAGGTGATCCAAGCCTCTCTGAACGAGGCTCTCATCGACGTCTCCAGGGGTGAGTACAATGCATGGGAAAATCGCTGGAAAAAATGTGTAAATGCACAAAAAAAAAATTCAAGTATGTATGAATTCCTAAGGGACCAAACTGCTGAAGTCATCGGTCCCTAGACTTACACACTACTTAAACTAACCTAAACTAACTTCTGCTAAGATAAGTACACACACCCACGACCGAAGGAGGACTCGAACCTCCGTCGGGAGGGGCCGTGCAATCGATGACATGGCACCTCAAATGCACAAGGAGAGTACTTAAAAGATTTCTAAATATTTGTAACTAAAGGGTAAGGAAAATAAAATTGATCCAAAAAAATTACACTGTAAGGCAGAAAAAACGACGCACCATGAGGAAATTATCTGAATAGGACAGAAATCGGTAGATGTGGTGTATCCTGGGCCAACATTTTCATCTTAGAGTAGCACTTGCAACCTATGTCCTCAATTATTTGCTGGGGTATCTCTATACCTGTCCTCCTCTGTAGTTTTTACCCTCTACAGCCACCTCTAGTACCATGGAAGTTATTTGCTGATGTCTTAATGGATGTCCTGTCATCATGTACCTTCTTCATGTAAGTGTTTTCCATATATTCCTTCCCTTGCCCATTCTACAGAGACCTCCTCAGTCTTTACCTTAACAGACCACCAAATTTTGAATATTCGTCAATAGCGCCACGTTTCAAATGCTTCTGTTCTGTTCCAGTATTGCCACATCCCATGTCCCACTGCCGTAAATGCTGTGCTCAAAACGTACTTTCTCAGAAATTTCTTCCTCAAATTAAGACCCATATTTCATACTAGTAGACTTTTATCACCAAGGAATGCCCTTTTCTCTAATGCTAATCTCCTCTTTGTGTCCTCCTTGCTCCATCTGTCATGGGCTATTTTGCTGCCTACGTAGCAGTATACCTTTACTTCATCTACTTCGTGATCACCAACTGTGATGTTAAGTTTCACGCGTTCCATTTCTGCGACTTCTCGATACTTCCGTGTTTCTTCGATTTACTCTCAGTCCATATTCTACACTCAATAAACTGTTCATTCCATTCAGCAGGACCTGTAATACTCCTTCACTTTCACTGAGGATAGCAATGGCCTCAGTGAATTTACTCCTTGAATTTTTATCTCTTGAAACTTTCTTTTACTGGTGTCGTTGCTTTTCCTATATATAGAAATACTGGAACACGTGAGGCAATACTGACCTTACGACTTATCTTAGAAGAAAGATTAAGGAAAGACAAACCTACGTTTCTAGCATTTGTAGACTTAGAGAAAGCTTTTGACAACGTTGACTGGAATACTCTCTTTCAAATTCTAAAGGTGGCAGGGGTAAAATACAGGGAGCGAAAGGCTCTTTACAATTTGTACAGAAACCAGATGGCAGTTATAAGAGTCGAGGGACATGAAATGGAAGCAGTGGTTGGGAAGGGAGTAAGACAGGGTTGTAGCCTCTCCCCGATGTTATTCAATCTGTATATTGAGCAAGCAGTAAAGGAAACAAAAGAAAAATTCGGGGTAGGTATTAAAATCCATGGAGAAGAAATAAAAACTTTGAGGTTCGCCGATGACATTGTAATTCTGTCAGAGACAGCAAACGACTTGGAAGAGCAGTTGAACGGAATGGATGGTGTCTTGAAGGGAAGATATAAGATGAACATCAACAAAAACAAAACGAGAATAATGGAATGTAGTCGAATTAAGTCGGGTGATGTTGAGGGTGTTAGATTAGGAAATGAGACACTTAAAGTAGTAAAGGAGTTTTGCTATTTGGGGAGCAAAATAACTGATGATGGTCGAAGTAGAGAGGATATAAAATGTAGACTGGCAATGGCAAGGAAAGCGTTTCTGAAGAAGAGAAATTTGTTAACATCGAGTATAGATTTAAGTGTCAGGAAGTCATTTCTGAAAGTATTTGTATGGAGTGTAGCCATGTATGGAAGTGAAACATGGACGGTAAATAGTTTGGACAAGAAGAGAATAGAAGCTTTCGAAATGTGGTGCTACAGAAGAATGCTGAAGATTAGATGGGTAGATCACATAACTAATGAGGAAGTATTGAATAGGATTGGGGAGAAGAGAAGTTTGTGGCACAACTTGACCAGAAGAAGGGATCGGTTGGTAGGACATGTTCTGAGGCATCAAGGGATCACCAATTTAGTATTGGAGGGCAGCGTGGAGGGTAAAAATCGTAGGGGGAGACCAAGAGATGAATACACTAAGCAGATTCAGAAGGATGTAGGTTGCAATAGGTACTGGGAGATGAAGAAGCTTGCACAGGATAGAGTAGCATGGAGAGCTGCATCAAACCAGTCTCAGGACTGAAGACTACAACAACAACAGACTGAACAACAAGGATAAAAGCCTATATCCCTGCCCTATACGCTTCTTAATCCGAGCACTTCATTCTTTGTATTCCAGTCTTATTGCTCCCTCATGGTTCCTCTACAAATCGTGTTCTTCATAGAATTTCGAACATCCTGCACCAGTTTATACTACTGAACACTTTTTCAGGATTGATGAACGCTATGAGCATGTCTTTTTTTTCAGCATTGCTTCCATCATCAAGCTGAACATGAGAACTGCTTCTCTCGTGCCTTTCCTTTCCTAAAGCCAAACAGACCATTATCTAACAGATCCTCAATCTTCTATTTCATTAAACTTGAAACAAATGAGCCATCGGTCACAATGTTATAGTCTTATTAACCAGGTTTCAACACTTCTAAGAGTGCCTTCATCAGAATATAAAGTGGTCTCTAACATAATCGCCAACGGCCTTGCCGCAGTGGTAACAACGGTTCCCGTCAGATCACGGAAGTTAAGCGCAGTCGGGCTGGGCTAGCCACTTGGATGGGTGACCGTGCGGTCTGCCGAGCGTTGTTGGCAAGCGGGATGCACTCATCTCTTGTGAGGCAAACTGAGGAGCTAAGTGATTGAGAAGTAGCGGCGCCGGTCTCTGAAACTGACGTACGGCCGGGAGAACGGTGTGCTGACCACGTGCCCCTCCATATCCGCATCCAGTGACGCCTGTGGGTTGATGATGACACGGCGGCCGGTCGGTACCGTTGGGCCTTCATGGCCTGTTCGGAAGGAGTTTAGTTTTTAGTTTTATAACATAATTACAAATTTGTGTGAAGAAGAAAAATTTTTATATAAAATTGTGTAAGTACTGACTAACGATACAAGACAGCGACAGTATTTACATGTTACGTATAAAATACATAACAGGCCAGAAGGGCTTTAGTCACAAAATATTGAAAAAGAATGTGTGAAGGGGAGCCTCTAAGGGCTGCTCATACCTTTTAAATATTTTGTGACTAAAGCCCTTCTGTCCTGTTATTCATTTTATACGTGACATGTAAGTACTGTCTCAGTCTTGTATGGTTAGTACTCACACCTTTTTATATGAAAAAAAATTTTCTTCCCACAAATTTGTAATTATGTTATAGACCACTTTAAATGTCTAAATTCCGATGAAGGCAGTCTTAGAAGTGTTGAATCCTGGTTATGAAGACTGAACAATTGTGACCGAGGGCTCATTTGTTTCAATTTTAATTTAAAAACGGTCACTGAACTAAACAGCCATGTTCAAAACTTTGGTCTTCTATTTCATTCTTCTCTATATTATTATTTTCAGCAGCTTGGATGCACGAGCTGTTAAGCTGATTGTGTGATGATTCTCGCACTTATTGGCGCTTGCAGTCTTGGGAATTGTGTGGATTATGTTTTTCCGAAAGTCTGATTGCATATCGTCAGTCTCATATATTTACACGTGAATAATAGTTTTGTTGACACTTCCCACAATAATTTTAGAAATTAGAATGCAAGTTATCTACCCCTTCTGTCTTATTTGATTTTAAGTTTACTAAAGCTCCTCTAAATTCTGATTCTAATTCTGGATTCCCTATCTCTTCTCTGCCGACTCCTGTTTCTTCTTCTAGTACGTCATCAGATAAGCTCCCTCCCCCCCCCCCCTCCCCCCTTTCATAGAGGTTCTCAATGTACGCTTTACACCAATCCACTCTGTCCGCTGCATTTACCATCGGAATTCCCACAGCACTCTTAATGTTACTGCTCTGATTTTAATTTCACCGAAGGTTGTTTTGAGTTTTCCATATTATAGGGGACTGGTCGCAGACTCCTACAGTCGGCAGGAGAGAGACGGGTAGGACGCGGTGGTGAGACCTAGTTACGCTTGAGAGCGCCAAGAAAACTTTGTCAATGACTCATTTGTTAGGCAGTAATACAGGACCGTCTTCCATAGCGCCGTGCCACAGCCGAACCTGAGGATTAGCGCCTCGTCTGCAGCTGAATGACGGCGTACGATCGACTCGCAGTACAGCCAGCAGAGCGAAGTGTCGGGTGGCGGCTGTTTCATCACTGGGTGGCTGTCGACCCGACAACTCTGGCAGCCTTCTGCTCTATGAATCGATCTCCAAAGTGCACTCGTTCACGTAAAAAATTTGCACCCAGGTGTTGAGTGCCAGGTCCACCTGAAGTACTAGCTGGCTCACAGGGGTCGGTTGTCAACGCCCATTCAGGAAACATGAGCCAACCGCATCGGTATTTGCCACAGGAATAGGATTAGTAGCAACAGCGCCCACCCACTCGAAGCTTAATGACAGTGTCCAGGTCACACGGGTCAAGCCACCAGAAGACCTGCAGGGTAACGGTGACCTCCATGCCAGTAATATAGGAATGTCTTCCAGAGCACTGTGCCTCGTCAGCGGCGGAATGTCGGCATGTGATCGACTTGCAGTACGCCCAGCACAGCCAGGTGTCAAGTGGCGGGTGTTTCGTCATGGGGGGGGGGGGGGGGGTTCGTCATGGGGTGACGTCGGTCCGCGAAGTCTAGCAGCCTCCAACTCTACATATCAATCTCCAAAGTGCACTGTTTGACGTCGAAGATTTGGACTCAGGAGTTGTGCCTCAGGTGCACCTGAAGCACTCATTGGCTCACAGGGACCAGCTCTCAGCCCCCGTTTAGGAAACAGGAGCCAGCTGCATCGGTGTCTGCCACAGAAACAGGATGAGCTGCAGCGGTGCTCACCCACACGAAGGTGGATGATGGACTGCGTCCAGATCACGCAGGGTGATGGTGGCCTCCGTGCTTCATCACCTCATCAGTGTGGCCTCGGATGGCAATGCAGCCGGCACCAGCAGCGTCCTTCCAGCCGGACTCGAGGTTCCACAAACGACCAGAGACAGCTAGGTATTCTGAGGATCTACCTCCATGACAGCTCCTCTCACTGGATAGGTGCAACTGACACAAGGGCTGAGACCACACACTGGTCAGTCGGCAATCAGTAAAAAATTTGCTACGATGGTTGGGGTACTTGTGTTGGCGCTTCCCATGCGCTCTGCGGCGGTGGGGATGGTAATGACATCATGTGTCCTCGTTTTACTTCGTAGTCAGCTCTCCTAACTATTTCAACTTTCGGAACTTCACCTTTCAGAAGTTCACCTTCCAGAGTCTCCTTTCTGCTAGTTCAGTGCCTGAATACTTAAAGTTGCTTTCTACCTAGCCTTCCTTACAAACCTCTGCTTTGTCACTAGTATGAGGATATCTCTCGGCTTCCATGCTTTCATTATGCCTCGCTTGCAGACTTGGGTGCTCGGTTTTTTCTCCTGTTTCGACAGCTTCCGTGTTTGCCACAACGTACTCAGCATTTTTCCCTAGCAGTCTTCTGGTCATTGACACATGCGGGTCGCATTCTGCGAGCTGCCAAGTTAGACATTGGACGAATTTTTAGTGTCCTCCAGGGATACAATCCTAGGGCGTAACAGTATTCCGAGTCAGCCCTCCAACATTCATCTCTTTCTCGACTTCTTCACATTTTTTAAGTAGTCATTTCACCTTAGCATCCCTGCACTTCCTGTTTATTTCATTCGTACGTGACTTGTATCTCTGTGTTCCTAAATTTCCCTGAACATTTTTGTGCTTTACTCTTTCGTCGATCTAGTGAAGTATTTTTTCTGTTACCCATGGTTCCCTTGCACTTACCTCCCTCGTACCTACCTTTTCCTCTCCAACTTCTGTGACTGGCCTTTTTAGTGATGTCCATTCCTCTCCTGAGCTGCCTACTGAGCTTTCATTGCCGCAGTGCCTATAGCCTCAGAGAACTTCAAGTGTATCTCTTCATTCCTTAGTACTTCCGTACTTCTTGGCGCACTGATTCTTCCTGACTAGTCTCTTAAACTACAGCTTAGCTTTCATCATTAAAAATTGTGAACCGAGAATATGTCTGCCCCTAGATACGCCTTACAATCCAGAATCTGATTTCTGAATCTTAGCCTGACCATGATGTAATCTAACTGAAATCTTCCTGTATTTCCCGGCTTTACCTCGTCCTCTTGTGATTCTTGAACAGAGTATTCACTATCACCATCTGAAATTTATTGCAGAACTCAATTAGACTTTCACTTCTCCCATTCCTACTATCAAGCCCATATTCTCCGGTAACCCTTTCTTCTACTCCTTCCCCATAACCGCGTTACAATGCCCTATAACTATTAGTTTTTCATCTTTCTTTACTAACTGAATTACCCTTTCAGTATCCTCATATACTTTCTCTGTCTCTTCATGTTCTGCTCGTGGCGTAGACTTGTAGACCAGAACTTTTGTTATCGATTTTGGCTTTTTTTAGATTCTGATGAGAACGATCCTAACACTGAACTGTTCACAGTAGCTCTCTTCCCACTCATAACGAATCTTGCTCCAGTTATACGATTTTCTGCTGCTCGTTGATTCTACCCCACACTCGTCTCATCAGAAATCCTTCTCTTCTGTCGATTGCACTTCACTGACGCCCAATATGCCTATATCGATCAGTAGCATTTCCCTTCGCAGAACGTTATCTTTTAGTTAGTTATTCAATATTTTTCTCATCGTAACCTCTCACTTGGCGGTCCCCTCACAGAGATCGGTATGGGCGACTAATCTGGAATCTTTTGCCAATGGAGAGATCATCATGACACTTTTTTTGTTACAGGCCACATGCCCTGTGGACACAAGTTGTTTGTCTCTAATGCAGTAGTTTCCACTGCCTTCTGTAGTCTGATGCCATTGATCGTTGCTAATATTTCCGCCTTTTACGCGCTGTTCCCCGCTCCAAGAGCAAGAAAGTGTACTGAACCTCTGCTACACCATCCTATTCGACAAGGCCGTTGGCAGAATGAGGGTGACTTCTTATGCCAAAAGTCTTCGGCCGCCATTGCTGATGATATTTGTTCAAAAGTTAAGCAGTGGAGGGATCCGAACCTGGAAACAAGGACGTTTTGTACATGTACAGAGGAACAAATGATTACAATTTCAGAAAATCTGGATAACTGATTCAAGTGAAAGAGTTTCACATATTGAGCAAATCAGTAATACGTTGGTCCACCTCTGACTCTTATGCAAGCAGCTGCTCAGCTGCTCAGTACTAACTAGGGGGGCCGGCCGGTGTGGCCGTGCGGTTCTAGGCGCTTCAGTCTGGAACCGCGTGACCGCTACGGTCGCAGGTTCGAATCCTGCCTCGGGCATGGATGTGTGTGATGTCCTTAGGTTAGTTAGGTTTAAATAGTTCTAAGTTCTAGGGGACTGATGACCTCAGATGTTGATTCCCATAGTGCTCAGAGCCATTTGAACCATTTTGGTAGTAACTGATACAGTTGTTGGATTTACTCCTGACGGACATCCTGCCAAATTCTGTCCAACTGGCGCTTTAGGTCGTCAATCGTCAAACTCCCGAGCTGGTTAGAAGGGCCTGGCCATAATGCTCCAACTGTTCTCAATTGGGCAGAGATCCTGCGACTTTGCTGGTCAAGGCAGGGTTTGACAAGCACGAAGACTAGCGGTAGGAAGTCTTGCCGTGTGCAAGCGGGCTTACCATAAAGGGCTTACCATAAAGGGCTTACCATAAAGGGCAACAAGACGGGGCGTAGAATATCGTCGACGTACCGCTGTGCTGCAAGGGTTGGTTGGTTGGTTGTTTTGGGGAAGGAGACCAGACAGAGTGGTCATCGGTCTCATCGGATTAGGGAAGGATGGGGAAGGAAGTCGGCCGTGCCCTTTCAGAGGAACCATCCCGGAATTTTCCTGGAGTGATTTAGGGAAATCACAGAAAACCTAAATCAGGATGGCCGGACCCGGGATTGAACCGTCGTCCTCCCGAATGCGAGTCCAGTGTCTAACCACTGCGCCACCTCGCTCGGTGCTGCAAGGGTGCGACGGATGACAATCTAAGGGGTACTGCTATGAAAAGAGAGAGCACCCAAGACCATAACTCCTGGTTGGCGGGCTGTATGGAGGACGAGAGTCAGATTAGTATACCGCCACTGTCTGGAGCGTCTCTAACACGTCTTCGTTTGTCGTCCGGGGTCAGTTCATTGCAGCACTCGTCAGTGAAGACAGATGTACTCCGGTGAAGGAGATGGCAGGCCGAAGACGTGTTTGGAGACGCACTGGGCAGCAATTGGATACCAGGCTGAAGTCGCCCGCCACAAGGTCCAACAACTAGGAGTGCTGGCGTGATGCGCCATTTCTTTCCATAGCAACATCCCTTACATCCATGTATACATATACGTGATTACTCTGCTGTTCATAATAAAGTGCCTGGCAGAGGGTTCAATGAACCACCATCATGCTGTCTCTCTGCCGTTCCACTCTCGAATGGCGCGCGGGAAAAACGAGCACTTAAATTTTTCCGCGCGAGCCCTGATTTCTCTTATTTTTTCGTGATGATCATTTCTCCCTATGTAGGTGGGTGCCAACAGAATGTTTTCACAATCGGAGGAGAAAACTGGTGATTGAAATTTCATGAGAAGATCCCGTCGCAATGAAAAACGCTTTTGTTTTAATAGTTGCCACTCCAATCCACGTACCATGTCTGTGACACTATCTCCCCTATTTCGCAATAATACAAAACGAGCTGCCCTTCTTTGTACTTTTTCGATGTCATCCGTCAGTCCCACCTGATGCGGATCCCACACCGTACAGCAGTACTCCAGAATAGGGCGGACAAGCGTAGTGTAAGCAGTCTCTTTGGTAGACCTGTTGCACCTTCTAAGTGTTCTGCCAATGAATCGCAATTTTTGGTTTGCTCTACCCACAATATTACCTATGTGAGCGTTCCAGTTTAGGTTATTTGTAATTGTAATCCCTAAGTATTTAGTTGAATTTACAGCCCTCAGATTTGTGTGACTTATCGCGTAATCGAAATTTAGCTGATTTCTTTTAATATTCATGTGAATAACTTCGCACTTTTCGTTATTCAGGGTCAATTGCCACTTTTCGCACCATACAGATATCTTATCTAAATCATTTTGCAAGTCGTTTTGATCATCTGATGATTTTACAAGACGGTAAATGACAGCATCATTTCTGTTTTACTCGATGACTTTCCGTCTATTACTACGAACTGTGTCTATTACTACGAACTTTCTGACAGGAAATCAGGAATCCAGTCACACAACTGAGGCGATGCTACGTAGGCACTTAGTTTGATTAGAAGAAGCTTGTGAGGAACGGTGTCGAAAGCCTTCTGGAAATCTAAAAATATGGAATCAATTTGACATCCCCTGTCGATAGCACTTATTACTTCATGAGTATAAAGAGCTAGTTGTGTTTCACAAGAACGATTTTTCTGAATCCGTGCTGACTACGTGTCAGTAAGTAGTTTACTTCGAGGTACTTCATAATGTTCGAATACAGGTTGTCATCCGCAGCACCTTTAAAACACAGCGGCATGTCCACGATATTCTATGCCTCGTTTTGTTGTCCTTCATGCAAGCCATCCTGGGCTTGCATTTCAGCAAGATAATGCCCACCCACACACAGCAAGAGTTCCTGTCGCTTGTCTTCGTGCTGGGCGAACCCTGTCGTGGTCAGCAAGGTCGTAGGGATCCCTCCTGAATTGAGAGGGTTTGGAGCATTATAGTCAGGCCCGTCCAACCAGGTGACGATTTTGACGATCTGACTCGCTAATTGGGTAGAATTTGTACTATATCCAATGTGGTGTCACCGCCAGACACCACACTTGCTAGGTGGTAGCCTTTAAATCGGCCGCGGTCCGCTAGTATACTACGGACCCGCGTGTCGCCACTGTCAGTGATTGCAGACCGAGCGCCGCCACACGGCAGGTCTGGAGAGACGTCCTAGCACTCGCCCCAGTTGTACAGACGACTTTGCTAGCGAAGCTACACTGACAAATACGCTCTCATTTGCCGAGACGATAGTTAGCATAGCCTTTAGCTACGTCATTTGCTACGACCTAGCAAGGCGCCATTCCCAGTGTATATTGAGATTGCACTTATGTATCATTAAGAGCGATGTACACCAATTATGGATTAAAGTTAAGTATTCCAGAAGCTATGTACTATTTTTGGCTACTATGATTCCTTGTCATTTTCCAGACCTCACGCCAGCCTGCGTGAGCTTTAACGCGTGCCTTTCGGCTACCCGTCACTGTGGATTGGCTGTCTTGCCAGTCCACAACATCCAACAACTCCGTCAGTCAATGCCAAGCCTAATAATTGCTTTCATAAAGGTCAGAGGTGGACCAGCGCGTTATTGACTTGCTCAATTCGTGAAGCTCTACCCCTTGAATAAAACAAACAATTTTTCTGAAACTGTAATCATTTGGCTCAGGTACGGACGGTGGGTTTCGTGTCTTGAGGTGCATGAGATATTTTGTGTACTAGTTTTATTTTGCTTCCGCTGTACATCTTCAATATTTTATTGTATAACAACACTTGCATTACTTTATAAACACTCCCTGTAGGAGTAGGAAACGTGGTGTATGCGCAGTTACATAATAATATATCACGGTTTCATATGGTACCAAATTAAGTTTTCTATTTCAACTGGAAGCGAAAGAACCAGAAACATTTATAGCCTGCACTCTTAAGGCCGGTATTACACTATAATATTTCTTTGACAAAGATATGATCAAAGATATGGTCAAATATTCGCCAAACTTGTTTGACAAAGATATTTGAAGTGGCGCTAGAAAGGGGTATTTTGGTCAACGTTCAAGATGGCTGACAACAACAACTTTTTATTATGCGCAGCAGTTGCATGTAGCACAACTGCACTGTGTGCGCATTTGGAAGAGAAGCGGGGCAAAAAAAAAAAAAAAAAAAAGAAACGTATCTGGCTGAACCCGTGGGTCTTTACAATGAGACGACAGCAGCATTCAACAAAATTTGTTACGTGAGCTTCTAGTAGAGGGCGTCAAGTTGTACATAAATCAGTTAAGAATGGATGACATTTCAGTATCTGCTCAGTGCAGTGTCTCGTCATATCACAAGGCACAATACTCACTTAAGAATTGCTGTATCTGCAGAAGACAGGCTCACAGTAACACCCCGATTTCTCGCTACAGGAGAGAGTTGACTCTAGCTTACAGTACAGCACTCGAATACCACAGTGCACATCAACTAAAATAACACCTGAAACGTGTGAAGCGATTTATGAAGCACTAAGGGACCAATATGTGAAAGTAAATAAATGTTCAATATACTTTATGTGAAATAAGAACTATTCTTATTGTAGATCAAAGTAATAATTACATTTTGTGTCCCACAACTACAAAATTAATAGAAATGCATGAAGCTGATGAGGCGCTTTACAGTGTGAGGCATCCTGAGTACAAAAACAGAGTAGGAAGACTGGTGAGCTCACATATATAATGAAATACGAACTTATGCTCTCCCGTGAGAGTGGAGGCCATTAATTTTCCTTTTCATGTCGTCAGCAGTGCACCCGGGCCG
Organism: Schistocerca cancellata; assembly: GCF_023864275.1. NCBI lineage: Eukaryota > Metazoa > Arthropoda > Insecta > Orthoptera > Acrididae > Schistocerca > Schistocerca cancellata. Next base: position 41,937,706 of record NC_064633.1, on the reverse strand, counting down.
TATCTCACGGCTCCCTACTGTCTTCTTAATCCGTTTTTGTACTCAGGGTGCCTCATGTTGTAAAGCGCCTCGTCAGCTTCATGCATTTCTATTAATTTTGTAGTTGACGGCACACACTGATTAAACTTCGCATCCATGTTTACAAACACGGTACTGGTGACAGAACGCTGCATCGATGCTAGCGCTCCAAGTGGTAACATTTCACATTGCAGTGAACAGAAGAAAATCGACTTTTATGATCAAATCTACAGCGAAGCCCTACAATTGATGATTTTTATTTGATGACAGGCGCGATTTGACCAAGTTCCCTATTACACCATCAAAATTATTTGACATAAATACGAGGTGCATTCAAGTTCTAAGGCCTCCGATTTTTTTTCTAATTAACTACTCACCCGAAATCGATGAAACTGGCGTTACTTCTCGACGTAATCGCCCTGCAGACGTACACATTTTTCACAACGCTGACGCCATGATTCCATGGCAGCGGCGAAGGCTTTTTTAGGAGTCTGTTTTGACCACTGGAAAATCGCTGAGGCAATAGCAGCACGGCTGGTGAATGTGCGGTCACGTGTAACAATAATGTGCCTATAATAATTTTTTTTCTTTATGAATTTAGATAAATTTGTCTTTCTGAATTTATGTAAAGTAATATAAGTAATGTTTTGAATTTCTTTTTCTTTTCGTGTCATGTTAAAGAAACTGTAAGCAACTTTTAAAAATGAATGTTATTATTTATGTTAGATTTCAAGCAATTTGATAACCAAACGGAAGTGTATTTAATGTTAAAGCTATTGTAAGATGTGAAAATTGTAATTTATACACTTGGTCCATACGTAGGTAATGCATTAGGATATGTGTAGTAGAAAACCTGTGGTGAATACCCTACCTGTAGGGGAGCAGGAAAAGGTGGATGCAGGCGAGCGCGGGAAAACGCACACTGGCGCGGTTCGGCACAACGGGCTCAGTATTACAGTCGGAGTTGGGTATCGGTCGGAGGAACATGTACCGTACTGAGGAGGCTATCCAGGAAAAGTGAATTCCATGAAGCCTCGTATGGGCCGATTCCGACGACCACTTGGCATGGCTATATCCTTAGGCACAAAATTGGAAAGATTACGACGCTAAGAAGAAGGAAAGTGCCGATACTGTGAGAGCCTTAGCCGTGCTTGTATGTGTGCTGTGCTGCCCGCTATCTCGCTGCCCGCCACTCGCCGCACCGATGTGCACAGGTCAAACATTTATTTCATCTTTAGAAGTGTATCTGTGTGGACCAGTGTCGAAACTGTTTTAACTGTTCAATAATAACGTGACTTTTACCAGAATTGCCTTAGCCATCACTTATCCTTATCATTGACCTAGACAGGGTCCTTACCACATATTGTGCAACCCGAGTATCCCGAATTGAAAGTTTACATTCAGCATTAAATTATATGCAGACCAATCTATGCTATGAGGACGTTTAAAGTTAGGAGTGTTAATGTAAATGTTCGTAAAGAACAACAGTTTGATTAAATTGAAAGATAAAGTTTGAATTGAGCTCGCAATGTTAGTTAATTAATTTGAGACAGAAATAATGATAACTAATTAATTCAGAAATAATACAAAAGAGTAATTATCCACAGATTGGTAATTTTGAGTGTTAATTTACCTCCAGGACTTACTAGTTTCAGTATAACGACCATAACAGTTTCAGGGCCCCCCCCCTTCTCTTGCCCATTCTTGTACATATTGAAGTGTACTGATCAGATTTGAACAGCAAAGTTAAGTTCTATATTTAACCTAAGTGTATTAGTGTTTTTTTTAATTTAATAGTGACATTGTATGTGTGTTTTCAAAATTGCTAATTCTAGGGAAATCTATGCCCGATTTCAGTCTGATCAATATACAAAGTGCAGTTCGTAGTAATCATTGCTGTGTGGTGTTGTGTAATTTTAGCTCATACAAATTAGTACAAAAGAAGAAAACTTTAGTTCAGTGGATTTTTTTCTAGTTTCAAAATTTGCCATATAACGCAACAGTATTCCGTGTTGTTATGCTTGTACATGCACACACTTGTACAAGGAAAAACTCACCCAATGCCTAATTAGGCTGGCGACCGAATTATTAATCATTGGTAATATCTACTGTGTGTACTTCTTGTCCATGCGAACGCGTAATTATACTTTACTTTTGCTTGACGTATCACTGTAGTTAATGACTGAGTATAGGTCCGATCTTGCTTCCATTAGGTACACGCGGTCAATTTATGTACTAAATCCTCGTTTACAAGGTGAAGCCCGTGAACTTATTACAGTACAGGCTTTATTGAGCTAACGCACGTCCGACAGGGCGGTAGTGTTACACACGGAGAGTGTCTTTCATTGTTGGAAAAATCCAAAAGTCACTAGGAGCCAGGTCAGGTGAGTAGGGAGCATGAGGAATCACTTCAAAGTTGTTATCAGGAAGAAACTGTTGCGTAACGTTAGCTCGATGTGCGGGTGCGTTGTCTTGGTGACACAGCGCACGCGCAGCCCTTCCCGGACGTTTTTGTTGCAGTGCAGGAAGGAATTTGTTCTTCAAAACATTTTCGTAGGATGCACCTGTTACCGTAGTGCCCTTTGGAACGCAATTGGTAAGGATTACTCCCTCGCTGTCCCAGAACATGGACACCATCATTTTTTCAGCACTGGCGGTTACCCGAAATTTTTTTGGTGGCGGTGAATCTGTGTGCTTCCATTGAGCTGACTGGCGCTTTGTTTCTGGATTGAAAAATGGCATCCACGTCTCATCCATTGTCACAACCGACGAAAAGAAAGTCCCATTCATGCTGTCGTTGCGCGTCAACATTGCTGGGCAACATGCCACACGGGCAGCCGTGTGGTCGTCCGTCAGCATTCGTGGCACCCACCTGGATGACACTTTTCGCATTTTCAGGTTTTCGTGCAGGATTGTGTGCACAGAACCCACAGAAATGCCAACTCTGGAGGCGATCTGTTCAACAGTCATTCGGCGATCCCCCAAAACAATTCTCTCCACTTTCTCGATCATGTCGTCAGACCGGCTTGTGCGAGCCCGAGGTTGTTTCGGTTTGTTGTCACACGATGTTCTGCCTTCATTAAACTGTCGCACCCACGAACGCACTTTCGACACATCCATAACTCCATCACCACATGTCACCTTCAACTGTCGATGAATTTCAATTGGTTTCACACCACACAAATTCAGAAAACGAATGATTGCACGCTGTTCAAGTAAGGAAAACGTCGCCATTTTAAGTATTTAAAACAGTTCTCATTCTCGCCGCTGGCGGTAACATTCCATCTGCAGTACGGTGCTGACATCTCTGGGACGTATTGACAATAGACACGGCCTCATTTTAAAACAATGCGCATGTTTCTATCTCTTTCCAGTCCGGAGAAAAAAAATCGAAGGCCTTAGAACTTGAATGCACCTCGTATTTGACATATCAACTTCAACAAGGAAACTTGATAGTGTAACACCGGCCTAAGACGGCCCCGAACGCCGGGCAACACAACTCGTTGCTTTGTGTGGTGTCCGGCAGGACACGGAGGCGGTGTCGGAGCTGCTCGCCGAGATCTACGCCTGCGAGCGCACCCTGGAGCGGCTGTTCGCGGGGGCGGTGTTCGGCCCCCGGGCGACGCACTTCATCGCCGGCTGGAAGAGCGACTTCGGCGACGGAGCAGAGGGTCTGGCGTGCACGCAGTACTTCCTGCAGCACGCCGCCGCCGCCCGAATGCACTTCCCGGACGGTAAGTGATCGCAGCATATACTTCCTGCAGCATCTGCGTGGAGATGTTGAAAAGCAATGCCTCCGAATGTTTTACGTGAAAACTCTCAAAACTTTTTAAATAAAACAAGTGTTGTTAACATTCTACGCCTTTGTTCTTCATGTCCACATTTAACATTTTAAATGTTCGGATAATAAGTTGCCGTCTCTTTAATCTAAGAATAGATGATCAATGCAGCTAGCCGCTATCTCTGTGTAATGTCTTGTCTGTATAGAGGTGTATCTGTTGTCTTTAAGATCCCTTCACCTTCACACATAAGTCTATACAGTAAAGTAAGGCCCTCCCAGTTCTTGGCTGATCCGTGATAAGACAGGCGAAAAATTAGACTAATGGAGGATTATTAGTATTATCTCTATTTTCATTCGCTCTTTCTCTTTCTCTCCTTTATCTATGTATAGTTTAAAGATAAGATGTCATTACGTGATAAAAAGAATCAGCCAAATAGAATCTTTGGTGGAGTCCTTCGTCTTGGTAATCAGCGGCTGGCTTGCTGTAAGAGGTCTTTACATTTATTATTACTGTTAAACACTGCAGTCAGTCGGGAGAATCAATCGTTTGGACAATTTGTTCCTTTTACGAAAGATTGTGAATTCCAGATGTGTACGAAGCCTTTTTGGACGATTTAACACAGACTCAGTGATTGCAGGCTCTCTTCGACACAGCTAAAACTGCCCCAATAATTACAGGGCCAACGTGATCAACAAATGATTCAGAAAAAAACTCATTCGTTCATTCACTCCAGAACAAAAAAGTCCCAAACCTTATTTATGGAGGAAATCGTGTATTAAATCCATCTCCATTACATGTCCAGATCTCCGGTGATTCCACGCCTTAATTATTTTCCTTTTACAATCTCTTTCTCTTCAAAACAAACCGCCAATGGCACAAATATTAATTTTTCTCGCTTTCGCGAGAAGAAAAGCAGAATATGTATCTCTCAGAAACACGTCAATCCCTCAACAGATACTCCAGAAGCCGTCCTAGTTACCACTCTAACAACCATGGAGAATGCATATATGCATATCTATTATTTCAAAGAATAAACGCACTAGAAAATACTTTGGCGTCGACGAGCTGTCGCCGCATATATTACGAGAAAATCAGATCAGATAACTTTTCCAAAGTGAATGAATGTGGATGGTTTGATTGAAAATGATTAATTGGTGCGTGGTAGAGGGTATTTGCTGTTGGGACATTACAATGCCCCTCGCAGCGAGCGAAGTTTGTGAGCCTAATTTTGATTTACCGAACACACTTCGCGAGCTATCTATTAGTGTGGGTAACCCGGAAGTGATGAGTGTCAGTCCTCCGACTGAAAAAAAATAATTATGTTTAAGACAGACGAAGAAAAGAAACATTGAAAACAGAAGAAATGAAGAGACAGGTACCGCGGCTGTATTGCTTTTACGTGCATCAAGGTGTTATGTCTGCTGTGCACAACCAAGGAAGATGATCTTTCATGAAACTATTATCAGGGTCAACCCATTCGGGAACTTTCTTAAGCAGGGAAACCTTGGAAAACCTCTTAAGCCTAGACCCCCAGCCTACGGTACATAGAAGTTAGGAAAGCCTACAGAAAAAAAAAAAATAATTTTGAAATTGATCCCTAAAGGAAAGATAGGGATAGATTTATATAACGATTTGGAGAAGAGTGATTTGTGCCTCTAGCTAAAAATATTTTACAATCAATAACTCGAGTTTTTTTTAAGTCTTATTCCCAGGACAATATCTTGCGGTGCTGAAACTCCCCCGCTCCCCCGGATCTTGCATGTCCCCGACGTCCACATTTGTATTCGGTCTTCTACGCGGCACACAATGGGATGAGTAGAAGGGACAGGTATACCAGATTTTACATGCAACATTCATTCCAAAAGAATTAGCAATGACCGAAAGGGAAACTCTTCCTGTAAAAGAACTGGTTAGGTTGCACCGTCCAAGATTCTCCTGTATGAAAACAAAATCCCTATGGCTTCATGCATCCTTTCTCTTACGATGTACTGCAAGGAATTTAGCCATTGACTTAAGGTTTCCATTTATCCATTGACTATTGCTGTTGCCGAAAACATCATAATATTTACTCTAGTTTCAATTTTCTTTTGGACTTCGCATCATCACTTTTGCTTATAAGTCCAAAAATTCTGACACATTTTCTGTCAATGATTTATTCTTCGTAATTTAAAGGATTCATGCAACTTGCAGTAGATTTTGGATTCAAATCATCGAATAATGGAAAGTGTGGTTCATTTTATACAAAGACATAATCCATCATTTCCTTGAAAAGTCATATCATTTATCTATACTCATAAAAATTTTATTCTAAATACATATATTTCTCCGCTTGATTACTGTAATGTAAAAGTTATTAGTAGTGAGGAATGTGGATTCACTTCTTTCATTTATTCTCTGATTCATCCGACACTCATAGATACACATATATGGAAATGGATTTTCAAACAAAATTCCAAAGTGAACAAGACTCATTAAATAACTACTAATTCTATGAATATTAACTTCTTTTGACATTCAACAATAAATCAAAACCTCTTAACCTCTAATTATGATACTTTTTTGAAGTTGAACATCAATCCGTTTCCCCTCGCGTGTGATGCAAGTCTCTTACAAAGCATATCTGTGTCGTCTATATCGATTCTAACTCTCGCGCCGACGTCAGTTGTTTTGCGCGGGAAATTATCTTTGCGGCGTTAATCGTCACTCATGATTCACTGCCTAAACGCATCACTTCACACGTTTACACATCTAAGCGTGCACTTGAAATTATATATGAACATTCACTGGGAATCTCTTTTGATTATGCAGCGTCATTTTCGGGAAATATTTCTTTCTTCTTCAAGGTCATTCAGATCATTTATACTTCTTGATGACATTAGCAATGCTAAAGTTCTATGTTTACCCAAACACAGGTGAAGCCTATCTCCACTATCTTCTTTGCAGCACTCGATAGTTATAGTTAGTCACTATTTTTACAATCTGTGTCACTGATTAATTATTTCAGTTTAAAGTTTTCTAACACTAAACACACACAGTTTATTGTTATGTTTTTACGAGCGTTCATCTCTGTCACTCGCAACACCATTCCTCCCTATCTTCATTAAATTTTTTCAAGTCGTTATGGGAAAATAACCCTTTAATTTTGATAGATCCAGGGTATGCTAACAGATAAGCCCCAGGGTTCGGAATTTGTAGAATGATGTATGGGCCAGTATATAATAACTCCCATTTCTTTATACTCTTCTTTATTAAGGATGATTTGGTATGTCTTTTGACTAGTACCTTCTCTCCGACGTGGTACGCCTGTACCCTCTTGATTAATCTGTCATATTGTTGTTTTCTCTGATCAGCCTTTTGCGTCATATTTATGATGGCTTGTCTTATTTTTTCTTCCCAAGGCATCTCAGTTTCCTGAGTTTTGGGCATATGTTCAGTCCAGAAGTTTTCTTCTTTTGCCTCGAACATCAATTCATGAGGTGTATAACCAGTGGAGGAGTGGGGCATGTTGTTGTATATCTGCTCAAATTCTTCCACATAATTTGCCCACGCAGTCTTCTTATTATGGCAATAGGTCCTCATAAAGCGATTGAACTCTCTAAAAATTCTCTCAACCAAATTGCCTTGTGGGTGGTAAAATGATTTTAGCATGTGTTTCACACCGACTTGAGACAAAGCCTGTTTCCATCGGAGTCCCGTGAATATCTTAGCATTGCCTGTTATTATCGCCTTAGGTTTACCAACATGTGGAAGATAATCCTTTGTCAATCTTATTACAGTTACTTTGACTGTAGCCGCCTTTATCGGGTATAGCTTTGCGTATTTCGTACACACATCAAGAAATGCCAACACATATCTAACACCTCCTCTTGAAGTAAGTAACGGTCCACACAGGTCGCACGAAATTAATTCTTTTGGTTCTCGGACTAATATAGAGCATAATGGGTGCTTACTCCCTTTCGAATCCGGCTTTGCTTTTTGACAGATTGTGCATTTCTTCAAGACCTCATGCACTCTGCGCTTTATGTTGGGAAAATAACAGTACACACTTACCTTGTCTGCGCCTTTTGTCGCACCGAAATGTCCCCAGGTTAAATGGGTGAACCATACGAGTTTCTCTATTTGCGCCTCAGGTATACAAACACACCAACGTACTTTTTTTGGCCTTCCACATCGGAAAAATAATACGCCATTTACCAGCTTGTAATAATTTGCCATCTGATCCGAAGGTTGTTGTTGTAACCTTTGAATGACACTTCCCCATTGAGCATCTCTTTTCTGTAACTGTGCCATATGCGCACACAAATTGATGTAGTGCGTCTTATATGGATTTTCCTGCAGCAGCAATACAGGGAATTCTGAGTTATTATTTACTTCAATTTCTTTAGTCAAGCCCTGTGGTGACCTTGATAGAGCGTCAGCAATAATGTTTTGCTGTCCTGAGACATGCATGATCTTAAATTGGTATTGTTGCAGAGCGAGAGTCCATCTAGCCAGTCTGGGGTGTAACAGTTTACACATCTGTAAAAACGTTAATGATTGATGATCGCAATATACGACAGTCTTTGACCCATATAGATAATAATGAAATTTTTTAAATCCCCAGATGACCGCAAGAGCCTCTAATTCTGTCGTCGTGTAAGATCGTTCACAGTTGGACAAAACACGACTAGCAAACGCAATAGGACAGAAGGTGAGTTGTCCATTTATCTTGCGGTACTTGGAAAAGGCACGCTCCAATACCCACATTCGAAGAATCTGTTGACAAGTAAAATTCTTCTTGCATCTCCGGATGGTACAAAAGCGGTGCATTTACTAATTGCTTCTTTATCTCTTCGAATGCTTCTTGACACTCTAATGTCCAGAGCCAGGGCACATCCTTCTTCAACAGACTATTTAGAGCTGCTGTGTTCATCGCCTGATTTGTTATGAATCTTCTAAAAAATGAGGCAAGGCCCATAAATCCTTTTAATTGCCTCCTATTCCTGGGTGTTGGAAACTTACTAATTGCAATTAGCTTCTCCTTCGTTGGTAAAATTCCCTTTGCGTCAATTATATGCCCAGGAACTTGATTCTGTTTACTGCAAAATGGGATTTCTGTAGGTTAGCAGTTATTCCCGCGGTTTTGAACACGTCCAACACTCGGTTCAGTAATGTAGTATGCTCCTCCCAAGTTTTCGATGCAATAAGCAAATCATCAACAAACACTGTTATCCTGCTTCTGAGTTCTGGGCCTAGTGCATAATCTAGAGCTGCTATAAAGATTCCAGCACTAATGTTGAGTCCGAAAGGAACTACGGTGAATTGGTAACTTCTTCCGGAATAAATGAAAGCCGTATACTTCCTTGATGACTCATCCAGCTTGACTTGCCAATAAGAGCTCCGCAAATCAATGCTCGTCAAATATTGGGCATCCTGGAACCGTTGTATAAGTTCGTCTATGTTTTCCGGATGTGTTCTCACTGGAATTATGACTTTATTTATTTATCTGGCGTCGAGTACCAGTCTGACAGTCCCATTTGCTTTTGGCACAACTAACAATGGGGAGCAGTATGGGCTTGTAGAGGGTTCGATCAAACCCCATTTCAACATGCGATCTATTTCCTTTTGAACTTGAGCCTTTAACCTCCAGGGAACAGGATAGAAAGTTCTACAATACGTTTCGTGCGGCTTAACGTAGAGATGGCATATGTATCCCTTAATAACTCCTGGCCTTTCATCAAAAACGTTTTCATACGTTAATAATAATTCACTGAGCTGCTTCTTCTGATCTTCGATAATGCAGTCGGATTCATTTAACGTTTCAAACACTAATTGACCGAAATCTTCTTTGACTTGGAACTCATTAATTACGTGCTCTTTAGAATTTTGGGCCGGCCTGATTACTTGCACACTGATCCCACAATTATATTTTCTCGTAAGGCTTTCTTTTTTCAACAACTCCAACTCAATTTCTTGTTTATTAACATTCAACCAAATTTTTCCTGTTTTAAAATCTATTCTGCATCCGTATTGACGTAGGCTGTCGACTCCGATAATGCAATCTACCACCAAATTTTTCACAACAAGAAATGTGCTTAATATTGCTACATTTCCGAATTCCACACCAAGTAGTGACTGCACCTTTACATTAGCCGATCGAGCCCCAACGGCGCCTATTATTCTGCAATTTTGAACTGGAAAGACTGGTACTCGTCTTATATTTCTGATCCTGTTGAATAGTGCCTCCGAAATAACATTTGTGGTTGCAGCTGTGTCTGAAACCGGCACTATAGGTACGGTCTCCATAATGACTTGCACTTCGGCTACTGCCACCTGTTCCTTGTCGTCATCTTGTGGTTCTAAGTCCTCGGTCAGTTCATCTGCCAGTAATCGTCCATCATTATACGTTAGCATGGGTACACATATCCTGTTGCCCCTCAACCAATTGTTCACCGCTCCTCCAGGGCACGAGTGGGTCCTTACGAGTTTTTTGGATTTTGATTTGTCTGCTGGTTGACATCATCCGTCACTTCGGTAATTACCGGTTGATTCGGAGATGTCCGTCCCCACTGATGTTGGCTATTTGAATTCATTCCTCCCGGTTGATTCCAATTTCTATTATTTTTATTATTCCAGGCTTGAGGTCTGAAATTTCTTTCGTTCCCCCACACGGGGTTGTATCTTTTCCCGTTCCTGTTGTTCCTTGAATAGCCTCTCGCAAGACCATTGCCGGGATTACTATTGAGATTTTGAAGGGATCCTCCATTATTTAACGATCTCTGTTCATTCCTTCTAAGTGTCGATGGATCGCCCTTGGTATAACCCATACTTTCACCTTGCCTACCGTTTGGCGGAGGTTCTATCGCCCTATATTGAAATCTGTTATCACGGGCTTTCTGGTTGTTCTCTTCGATAATATCTATATGGTCTAACGTCGTGAGGAACAAGTCTTTGTCGTTGCCGTAAATCAATTGATTCCGGATGCTAGTTGGTAGTCTTGCCTTAAGTATCTTTATTATGTCTGCCAAAGGCATAGATCTGTCCCAGTATCTCGTTTTATTTATATATTTTTCGAAATACCTTCTAAGGCTTCCTTTCGAAAAGGAGAAAGGCTCTGGGTAGAGCACCTCCTGCCTTAGGCGTTCCTGTACCCCTTCTGACCAGAACTTTGCTAAAAACGCCTTCTCAAAATCGTCATATGTCGGGCTAACAGAAGTCATGTCCGAGGCCCATATCGCCCCCGAACCTTGTATATATCCTGTAACAAAACTGATCTTCTGCCACTCCGAGCAATTTCTGGGTAGCACTCCTCTGAAACTTCGAATAAAAACAATTGGATGGACCCCTTTTGTCAGGATTAAAAATCTGGAATTGCCGATGCTTTATCATTTTTTCTTCGGCATGCTACAGGCTTTCGTAATCTCCGATAGATAAGAATTCACGCGAACAACCAGCTTGTGGCAATTTAAGTTTGAATTACTTGCACAAGTCGGTATTGTGTGCGAATGGGCAGTAACTGGCTCTATAGTCGTTGCCAACTTCTGCTGCTGCCCTGTATTCATTTGTTCTGAGCTTTGTTGTGAAGCGCGCATCGACTCTGCTATCGTTTGTTTCCAGTGCTCAAAATCAGCACCTAACTGCTGTCGCACCTCCTCAAGTCCTTTCACAAACAAATTCTCTTCCTGTTTGCCAGATAAAATCTGGAATGCTGCCTTAACATTTTGCTCAATGTTTTCACACATTAGCCTTTTGTTTTCTAATGTGATTTCGGATAATTTACCCGTTAATTTGGTGGTCTATAACGTCTTGACGCTCTTTCAGATGTTCAACGTTTTCCTTTAGGTTAGTCTGTGTACGTGCCAATTCAGGAAGTTGCGCAATTGCACATGCCATGGCGTCTTGCTTTTGTACTAATTGCGGAACCATTTCCACTTGTTCCCGTACGGTATCTATCTTTAACAGCCACACACTCCTTCATTTCGACACGTACGCGCTGAGTAGATTCCTCACGTTGTGCTTTCACCAATTCTATTTGTGCAGTTAATTTTCGTTCCGTCTCTTCGGCCTGACCTTTGAGTTCCTTGGTCTTCGCCTCTATCCGCTGCTCTAATTCGGAAAAACTGTCTTGTAACTGCTGCTTAATGTCAGTCTGGACTAATTTCATCTCTTCTTGAGTTTGAGTGACTGTCACTAATTGTGCTTTAATATCGGTTTTCAGATTTTCCTGCGCTTCAGTAACTGAGGCTAATTTCGTATTCAAATCATTTTGCCCTTCAGTAATTGAGGCAAATTTCGCATTAATGTCGGTTTTCAAAGTATTCATGCTCTCGGTTATCATCTGCATCTGTCTCATGATAATTACCAATGGATCTAATCCCTGCTGCGCTGCTGCGTACTTGCTGTTACACCCGTAGCCGTATCTGCAGGGCGTTCTGTTGCGCTATCTGTAGCCATCGGTGCTACAACACTTTTTACTGCTTCATTATTATCTGTGCTAACAGCTGAAGGCTGATGCGTGCTACTTTGCTCGGCTTGACTCATCCCAAACATTGCCCTAGTTAAAACCATACAAATGTTCTACTATCACTATATGTGACTCCCTTCACACAAGAGTACTTCTGTGTCTATATGTGACTCCCTTCACACAAGAGTACTTCTGTGTCTAATTTCTTAACGTACATATAAAGATAAATGCAACTGGGACAGGTTAATCAAAATACTCCCTATATCTAACATGAACACAGATAATCGATATTGAAATATGAAATAACTGTAAACAGAAAAAGTGTATACTTCAACTGTACTAGCACGTTTCAATAGTAAAATTTTAAATGTGGCCTTTTCTCTGCGCCTAGCTTTTTTTTTTTTTTTTTTTTTTTTTTAAAAATGGACTTGTAGTCCGGGGTGATAGGTTACAATACAGCATCACCGGTCTATTGCGGTCTAACTGTGTTGGTGAGCCAGTAAATTTCCACTGTGCAGTGACTGCGTCACTGCAATTCACTTTGGAGGTGTGGCGGTGGGACTTATAGTCCCGTACCACCCTCTGACGGTGATAGTACTACATGAGTCGGGCAGAAAATTTAGCCTAACATGGGCAGGTGAAGGTGTGGCGGTGGGACTATAAGTCCCGTACCGTGGAAGATGACCCTGCGCCTAGCGTGCTGTCTTTCGGGTTTATTTGTGGATCCAATTATATCACCTGCGAGTCTTACCTCTCTTTTCCAAGCGTCAGTTAGATTAGCTCGTCGTAGTTGACATGAAACAGAGAACAAAATTATTTTAGCAACGTCCAAAAACGTGTCCTGTCACGGATTGGCCATTTTAACATTTTTAAATGTTCGGATAATAAGTTGCCGTCTCTTTAATCTAAGAATAGATGACCAATGCAGCTAGCCGCTATCTCTGTATAATGTCTTGTCTGTATAGACGTTGATCTGTTGTCTTTAAGATCCCTTCACCTTCACACATAAGTCTATACAGTAAAGTAAGGCCCTCCCAGTTCTTGGCTGATCCGTTATAAGACAGACGAAAAATTAGACTAATGGAGGATTATTAGTATTATCTCTATTTTCATTCGCTCTTTCTCTTTCTCTCCTTTATCTACGTATAGTTTTTAACATAAGATGTCATTACGTGGTAAAAAGAATCAGCCAAATAGAATCTTTGGTGGAGACCTTCGTCTTGGTAATCAGCGGCTGGCTTGCTGTAAGAGGTCTTTACATTTATTATTACTGTTAAACACTGCAGTCAGTCGGGAGAATCAATCGTTTGGACAATTCGTTCCTTTTACGAAAGATTGCGAATTCCGGATGTGTACGAAGCCTTTTTGGACGATTTAACACAGACTCAGTGATTGCAGGCTCTCTTCGACACAGCTGAAACTTCCCCACTAATTACAGAGCAAACGTGATCAACAAATGATTTAGAAAAAAACTCATTCGTTCATTCACTCCAGAACAAAAAAGTCACAAACCTTATTTATGGAGGAAATCGTGTATTAAATCCATCTCCATTACATGTCCAGATCTCCGGTGAATCCACGCCTTAATTATTTTCCTTTTACAATCTCTTCTCTTCAAAACAAACCGCCAACGGCACAAATGTTAATTGACTCGCTTTAGCGAGAAGAAAAGCAGAATATACACTTCTGGAAATGGAAAAAAGAACACATTGACACCGGTGTGTCAGACCCACCATACTTGCTCCGGACACTGCGAGAGGGCTGTACAAGCAATGATCACACGCACGGCACAGCGGACACACCAGGAACCGCGGTGTTGGCCGTCGAATGGCGCTAGCTGCGCAGCATTTGTACACCGCCGCCGTCAGTGTCAGCCAGTTTGCCGTGGCATACGGAGCTCCATCGCAGTCTTTAACACTGGTAGCATGCCGCGACAGCGTGGACGTGAACCGTATGTGCAGTTGACGGACTTTGAGCGAGGGCGTATAGTGGGCATGCGGGAGGCCGGGTGGACGTACCGCCGAATTGCTCAACACGTGGGGCGTGAGGTCTCCACAGTACACCGATGTTGTCGCCAGTGGTCGGCGGAAGGTGCACGTGCCCGTCGACCTGGGACCGGACCGCAGCGACGCACGGATGCACGCCAAGACCGTAGGATCCTACGCAGTGCCGTAGGGGACCGCACCGCCACTTCCCAGCAAATTAGGGACACTGTTGCTCCTGGGGTATCGGCGAGGACCATTCGCAACCGTCTCCATGAAGCTGGGCTACGGTCCCGCACACCGTTAGGCCGTCTTCCGCTCACGCCCCAACATCGTGCAGCCCGCCTCCAGTGGTGTCGCGACAGGCGTGAATGGAGGGACGAATGGAGACGTGTCGTCTTCAGCGATGAGAGTCGCTTCTGCCTTGGTGCCAATGATGGTCGTATGCGTGTTTGGCGCCGTGCAGGTGAGCGCCACAATCAGGACCGCATACGACCGAGGCACACAGGGCCAACACCCGGCATCATGGTGTGGGGAGCGATCTCCTACACTGGCCGTACACCACTGGTGATCGTCGAGGGGACACTGAATAGTGCACGGTACATCCAAACCGTCATCGAACCCATCGTTCTACCATTCCGGCAAGGGAACTTGCTGTTCCAGCAGGACAATGCACGTCCGCATGTATCCCGTGAGACCCAACGTGCTCTAGAAGGTGTAAGTCAACTACCCTGGCCAGCAAGATCTCCGGATCTGTCCCCCATTGAGCATGTTTGGGACTGGATGAAGCGTCGTCTCACGCGGTCTGCACGTCCAGCATGAATGCTGGTCCAACTGAGGCGCCAGGTGGAAATGGCATGGCAAGCCGTTCCACAGGACTACATCCAGCATCTCTACGATCGTCTCCATGGGAGAATAGCAGCCTGCATTGCTGCGAAAGGTGGATATACACTGTACTAGTGCCGACATTGTGCATGCTCTGTTGCCTGTGTCTATGTGCCTGTGGTTCTGTCAGTGTGATCATGTGATGTATCTGACCCCAGGAATGTGTCAATAAAGTTTCCCCTTCCTGGGACAATGAATTCACGGTGTTCTTATTTCAATTTCCAGGAGTGTATATCTCTCAGAAACACGTCAATCCCTCAACAGATACTCCAGAAGCTGTCCTAGTTACAACTCTAACAACCATGGAGAATGCATATATGCATCTCTGTTATTTCAAAGAATAAACGCACTAGAAAATACTTTGGCGTCGACGAGCTGTCGCTGCATATATTACGAGAAAATCAGATCAGATAACTTTTCCAAAGTGAATGAATGTGGATGGTTTGATTGAAAATGATTAATTGGTGCGTGGTAGAGGGTATTTGCTGTGGGGACATTACACACATATTTAAAGCCCTCCGCCGCTAGAAGGATACGAACTGTAGCTCTTAATATGGTGGTGTGTGTCGTAACTACCGTATGTCGGTACCTGAGAAACAGCGTGCTATATGAGGTGCATTCAAGTTCTAAGGCCTCCGATTTTTTTTCTCCGGACTGGAAAGAGATAGAAACATGCGCATTGTTTTAAAATGAGGCCGCATTCATTGTCAATACGTCTCAGAGGTGGCAGCACCGTAAGGCAGATGGAATTTTACCGCCAGCAGCGAGAATGAGAACTGTTTTAAATACTTAAAATGGCGACGTTTTCCTTACTTGAACAGCGTGCAATCATTGGTTTTCTGAATTTGCTTGGTGTGAAACTAATTGAAATTCATCGACAGTTGAAGGAGACATGTGGTGATGGAGTTATGGATGTGTCGAAAGTGTGTTCGTGGGTGCGACAGTTTAATGAAGGCAGAACATCGTGTGACAACAAACCGAAACAATCTCGGGCTCGCACAAGCCGGTCTGACGACATGATCGAGAAAGTGGAGAGGATTGTTTTGGGGGTTCGCCGAATGACTGTTGAACAGATCGCCTCCAGAGTTGGCATTTCTGTGGGTTCTGTGCACACAACCCTGCATGACGAACTGAAAATGCGAAATGTGTCATCCAGGTGGGCGCCACGAATGCTGACGGACGACCACATGGCTGCCCGTGTGGCATGTTGCCAAGCAATGTTGACGTGCAACGACAGCATGAATGGGACTTTCTTTTCGTCGGTTGTGACAATGGATGAGACGTGGATGCCATTTTTCAATCCAGAAACAATGCGCCAGTCAGCTCAATGGAAGCACACAGATTCACCGCCACCAAAAAAATTTCGGGTAACCGCCAGTGCTGAAAAAATGATGGTGTCCATGTTCTGGGACAGCGAGGGCGTAATCCTTACCCATTGCGTTCCAAAGGGCACTACGGTAACAGGTGCATCCTACGAAAATGTTTTGAAGATCAAATTCCTTCCTGCACTGCAACAAAAACGTCCGGGAAGGGCTGCGCGTGTGCTGTTTCACCAAGACAACGCACCCGCACGTCGAGCTAACGTAACGCAACAGTTTCTTCGTGATAACAACTTTGAAGTGATTCCTCATGCTCCCTACTCACCTGACCTGGCTCCTAGTGACTTTTGGCTTTTTCAAACAATGAAAGACACTCTCCGTGGCCGCACATCACCAGCCGTGCTGCTATTGCCTCAGCGACTTTCCAGTGGTCAAAACAGACTCCTAAAGAAGCCTTCGCCGCTGTCATGGAATCATGGCGTCAGCGTTGTGAAAAACGTGTACGTCTGCAGGGCGATTACGTCGAGAAGTAACGCCAGTTTCATCGATTTCGGGTGAGTAGTTAATTAGAAAAAAAATCGGAGGCCTTAGAACTTGAATGCACCTCGTAAATGAGTTTCGAATTCGAAGAGGTCGTTCAAACACGGAGGGCCCTCTCCTTCTACATGACAAATGCCTGACCACGCACGAGCTATGCGACATCTGCAACACTCCGACATCTTGAGTTCATTGTCATCGATCATCCTTCACACTGTACTGACTGGGAAGCATCTGATTTTCACCTGTTCCCAACCTTCAAACCCACGAGGACTTCACTCTGATAGTAATCAAGCTGTGTAAGCAGAGGTGACAGATTCATTAAAGTGATCATTCGTTGGGAGAATAGGGTGAGTCATATTTACTAACATAACGTTTGTTTTACTTAATAAACTTTAAGAGTTTTCACATAAACTCTTCATCAGGCACTCGTACATCTACTTCTGTAAGGTATTTCAAAAACGTGTGATATATTCCTACAGGCGATAATGTTTGTCAAAGTTAGACCAAAAGTCTACGTAATGATATGTCTGGAAACCTGTTGGAAATGTGCCAATCTGTTCTGTCATTCCCACATGTCTGATATGCTTAAGTATACACTATAGCCATTGTTGTACGGAGTGCCACGTATCGTGTCACATCCTTCAGCGCTTTTCTGCGGTGACTCGCGAAGTCTTTCAAAACATCTGCCTCCAACCGGATTGCGTCACACGCATCGGCCATGTGCTCCTGCAACGCTTCGACATTGTCGAAGGGATCGGGCACACATCAAATCCTTTAATTGACCCCACAATCAGAAACCCAACGGGTTGAGGCCTAGTGAGCGAGGGTGTCCTATCAGAGCTCCTCGACCCATGTAACAGGGAGGCACAGTCGCATTATCAGTACAAAATAGGCTGGTGCCCCGTCGTGAGTAAGCTACAGCCGTTGTCTTCCTGCAAGTGTAACGACCTCCAGTAGCGCTGGTAATTCATCGAGCAGATATCGATGACACGCAGCACCCGACAACTATTCGGTAGTGTGTTAGGCCCTATGAGTCCGTCCTCGACAATTGCTGCTCATACATTAGTACTGAAGCGACCCTGACGCCACACCTCCATGATTGCTCGATGATTTGTATCTGCCCATGTGTGCGTATTACGGTAATTTACCATGTCATCTCTTGTAAATCCTGAATACTACACATTAATCGTCAAAAGTAAAATAGCCCATATCTCAACAGGTATTGCTTTCCGAGCATACGGGGTGATTCCGTGATGGTGCTACACAAACTTTCAGGGATGATGGAGAAGAGTAAATGTGTCAGTTTGAGGTAAGGGACCCTGGTCCGGAAACGACCTAGTCGAAAACTATAAGCGAATATCATACGTGTACCAGTGTACATAGTGTTTATTAGAACGTAGAAGCCAAATTACTGGAACATATCCTACATGTTATCCTTCGACGGGTGTGGTTCCAACATGATGGAGCCCCCATCACTTTGAACTGAGGGTTCGTGAACACCTGAATCAGACATCCCTGGAAAGATAGCAGGCAGAGGAGGTTACGTTTCGTGGTCAGTACGTTCACCTCATCTCGGGCCACTTGATTTCTTCTTGTGAGGCCGTGTGAAAAGTTTTGTGTACGGGACTGCTGTCGAGACTTAAGATCTCCTAGCAAGAAATCTCGCTGTCTGCGACACAGTTCAAACGACTCTGCGGATATTAGAACAGATGGCTCAAATGGCTCTGAGCACTATGGGACTCAATTGCTGTGGTCATAAGTCCCCTATAACTTAGAACTACTTAAACCTAACTTACCTAAGGACAGCACACAACACCCAGCCATCACGAGGCAGAGAAAATCCCTGACCCCGCCGGGAATCGAACCCGGGAACCCGGGAACCCGGAACAGATACGACAGAACTTTGTCTGGGGATGTCTTGCCTGCTTTGAAGCAGAGGGATGCCATGGTGAACAACTTTTGTAAATATAGCAGTTTGTAAAACTTGTGCTGGTAAATGGAATTCATTACGAGTATACTGTAGACTTAGGATTTTCAGTCTCCTTGACAACAAGTCATGTGTGGCGTTACTAGTCCATCGGCAGGTGAAATTATCGGAGGGTATTGGGGAGTATTCAGTGCGAATTCCATATGTCATGTTCACGGTACGTAAGTTGGTGATCATAGCTTGAGCACCGCCTGAGGCTAAGGTGAAACTTGAGTAGATTTTCGCTTACGCATTTCGAATCAGTCATTTCCGGACCAGGGCCTCTTACCTCAAATTAATATATTTACCCTTATCTATCATCCCTGAAATTTTGTAACATCATCACGGAATAACCCTGTGTGGTTATAAGGACTTTCCTTCTAGTCTTGACAAATACTACCTACTGTAGGAGTACGTGACACTTTTTTTTAAAACGTCTGTATATTGTAAAACCCACTTCACGGTGTATAGCTGAGGTACTTCTGGTACCTTTGTCATTTCCCCCCTTCCCTTCTCCATTCGCGACTGGCAATGGAAGAGCTACTGTCGATAAATTTCTGTATTAGCTAATTTTCTTGTCCTAGTCATTTCGCGAGATTTTTGTGGAAGAAAGGAATAAGTTTACCAATTATTCTTCGAACTTATGCTCTCGGAGTCTGAAAATGGCCGCTCTTGTAGCGACTGCCACCGGAGTTCGTTGGTCACCTCCGTAACGCTCTCGCTCTTAGTAAATGATCCCTTGACGACACACGCCCTCTTGATTGCATTTTCTCTAAATTTTCTGTTCATTCTGCTTGATAATGATTCCAGACTGATGAACAGTACTCGAGAGTACGTCGAGCAAGTGTTTTGTGAACCACTCCTTTCGCAGATGGATTACATTTCCTTCGATTCTTCCAACGCATTTCAGGCTCGCATCCGTCTCTCCTGTAATTAGCGGTTATATCACTTTATGGAGTTTTGGATGGTTGCTCCTAGGTATGTTAGGTTGTTACTGTTTTCAGCGATTTTCACGAATACCGTAATGGATTCCTTCGCGTATTTACGCCCGGTATGTTACATTTATTTACGTTTAGGTATAACCGCTAGTCACTGCAACAATCATCGATTTTTCGCACGACTTCCAGCATTTGTCTACAGACTTCTGGCGATGCAACCTTCCTATATACAACATCTTGCACCACCTCGTCGGACGCTTTATCTAAGGCGACAGATCCTATGAACGCGTCACGATTTTCATCAAGTTTTCCTTTCATTATAAGGCCCAACCCCAGAACTGCCGCTATGGTGCCTTTACCTTTCGAAAGTCAAAATAATCCTAAGATCCTAAGTTTAACTTTCATTATGTGCCACTAATTACTATTTATTTATTTATTTTATATGTTATAACAGCTTGAGTTTATATCTCTTTTCAAATTTGCTACATATTATAGTTGATAATAAAGTCCGTTTCAGCACAATAATAATTACAATAATCAAATTATTATTAATAATAATAATAAGCATAAATACATGGATAAGCATAAACACATGGATGATCTAAAACTACTGGCAGCAACAAATCAACAACTCAACCAATTACTAAAGATAATAGAAGTATTCAGCAATGATATAAATATGGCTTTTGGAACAGACAAATGTAACAAAAATAGCATTGTCAAGGGAAAACACACTAAACAAGAAGATTACATATTGGATAACCACAGCGACTGCATGGAAGAGATGGAAAAACAGATGCCTATAAATATCTAGGATACAGACAAAAAATAGGAATAGAAATACAAATATTAAAGAAGAACTAAAAGAAAAATATAGACAAAGACTAACAAAAACACTGTAAACAGAACTGACAGCAAGAAACAAGACAAAAGCTATAAATACTTATGCTATACCAATATTGACCTATTGATTTGGAGTAGTGAAATCTAGTAACACACAACTAGAAGCACTCAATACACTTACACGATCACAATGCCACAAATATAGAATACATCACATACATTCAGCAACAGAAAGATTCATATTTAGCACAAAAGCCGGCCGATGTGGCCGAGCGGTTCTAGGCGCTACAGTCTGGCACCGCGCGACCGCTACGGTCACAGGTTCGCATCCTGCCTCGGGTATGGATGTGTGTGATGTCCTTAGGTTAGTTAGGTTTAACTAGTTCTAAGTTATAAGGGACTGATGACCTCAGCAGTTAAGTCCCATAGTGCTCAGAGCCATTTGAACCACTTACTTTAAAACATAAGAATGGCACCGTCATAGATTCTCACTGCATGCTGCGTTAGCTTGTAATGAGCTGTGGAGATGTTGGAAATATCGTGCATAATGTTGTTTGTTTTGTGTGTGACTCTCTGAGTGTGGTATGAGATTATGCCTTTTGTCCCGCTGAACTCCAAATGTTTTTCTGATGATGGGGATGATTTGTAATTAATCTGTAGTATTCCCCTGAAATGAAAATTGATCTTTCTAGAGTTTTGACGTTTTTTATACGACTATGATTAATTTATTGTTTTTGCACCATGCCTGGATCTGGTAAAGGACACCGTTTCCCATTCTCTCCAGTTCAGTTCTTGAGTTCCTCTACACCACAGCCTGGACATCACCGGCGTACGTCGCCGCCTCACCCACTTAGTCATTCTATTCCAACTGATACAAGAGAGGTTCGGTTGCCAGTCCCAAAATATTCTACTGCAAATAAACTTCTGTGTCACCCTTTATTAATCCCTTCCCGTCTCAAAAGTAGGTCTTTTGGGGATTGGGTGACAGGGTTCGAGAAGAAGTGAATAGTCGGTTGGCCAAAGTGAAAGGAAATCTTGACTGCGTTGTTAAAATGCCGTTATTACAAAAGGTAAGGCTTAGAATAACTATTGAAATGTCGAACACTGTGGGTGTTTTACAACTTCTGACTTCATTCAGAAAACAGTATCAACTCCAGCCATATTTCATCTAAAGGAACTGAACCCACGAAAAGACCAAGTCTCTACATACAGACGGTAACTAACTAGCACCGTACCGTCCACTTAAAGTGAAACTGGCAGCACTAACTGAGCCCACACCCACGACTCGACATGCAGAAGTTCCTAGCTAAACGACTAGGGCTCCATCACGTGCACTGCAACCACTGCAGGTAACAAAGTCCTGCCTCGCCACTCCCTTCGGCTGACCCTGTTGATACTACTACCAACTTCCTACTCTGACTGCAGTGGAGTTCTCAGAGCATCCGGCTTCAGAATTTCAATCAGCTTTCCCCTTCGCTTCCGCCAGTCCCTAACAAGGCGTGTTGTTGAAAGATCCTCACCATCTCATTGGCTCTAATTGTGCACTATTCTTCGGAGGCTGAATGAATGGACCTGTTATAGGCTCTCCATGGCCTGTAGGTGCCCCTTTTCAAGGACTCTCCCCCTTTATCCTGTCTTACACTTGCTTCTTGCCTACAAGTAAACCACTCTTGGTTTTACAGATTAGAGTGATATCGCTATACACAACTGTAACCACTCCCGATCCGTTTAGGAGTCTCTGGCATTTTATGTAAACCCCTCCAAGACCTAGCTGTTGTCGCGCCCAGCGGCCAGTATTTGCTGTCTCATAATATTCCCTTTGTTATGTTTCGAACTCACAAAACTTGGCGGTTTCCCTTAGGTGCTATAGTCCTTTTGGTTTGTTTTGTTTTGACTGGTTGACTTCCTCGTCTGTGTCAACTTCTTCATCTCAGAGTATCAGTTACACTCAAAGTCTTAAATTATTTGTTGGATATATTTCAGTCTCGTTCTTCCCCTATAATTTTCATCCCCTATGTCTCCCTCTAGACAATGGAAGTTATTCCCTGACGTCTTAACGCATCTCCTATCACAGAGTCCCCTTTGTTTTATCAATGTTTCCCTAAATTCCTATCGCCCCCTTCCCCCCCCCCCCCCCCCGATTCTTCAGTGAACCTCCTCATTTCAGACCCTATCAATCCCTCTAAGTTTCAGCATCCTTCTATAGCACCACATCTCAAACGCTTCGAGTTTCGTCTTCTCTGTTCCCCCTACACCATGATTCACTCCCGTACAATGCTGTGCTCTAGACATACAATCATAGTAACTTCTTCCTCAAATTAAAGTCGATTTTTGGTACTAGCAGACCTCTTTTGGTCAGGAATGCCCTCTTTGCCTGTGCTAGTCTGTTTTTTTGTCCTCCTTACTTCGTCCTTCATATATTTTTTTGCTGCCAAGATAGCACAATTCCATCACTTCGTTTGCTTCGTGATCCCCAATTATGATGTTACTTTTATGATTACTCACATTTCTGCTACTCTTTATCCGTTTCGTCTTCCTTTGGTGTACTCTCTGTCCTTATTCTGTGCTCAGTAAACTGTTCATTTCGTTCAGTAAGTGCTCTAATTCTTTCTAGCTTTCTGAAATTATGGCTGAAATTTCGCATACGCCTGTGATTTTAGAAAGACCTGCACCGGATAACCTTTCCAATAAATAGATCACTGCCTATAGCATCACGTGAATTAAGCAACTCTAGAATTTAATTAATTTGTGAAAAATTGAAACAGGTGTTACATTTTAAACTTCATGTTTAGATAAAAGTCAAATTTTATAGTTAATTAGCTCAATTTTACCTCAGTTTTTAATAGATTTGGAAAATTCTAGAGTTCCATCCACCTGTAAATATGATTTGTATGCTGTGCAAAATTCATCGAAGAATCTCTCATACTTATGAAGAAAAATGTACCTATAGCAACAAATGCTGCCAATAATAAGTGAAAAAATGATGAAATTTCACGTGTAAAACAAATTTATTTTGTTATGTTTTTGAACTTCCACTGCTCTGAGTGTGAATCCTGAATCCTTTTTGGTCATGTTGACAATGTTTTATGAATTTATTTGTAAAACTGTAGACAGTGGAAATTAAAATGTCATATTATGCCTCTCCTGGTCCAAGTCGGCCCGTTTGACGCCCTACAGCCGTTAATGAATTGTATTTATTAAACAGGAATGGCCCTAGCATACGTGAAACATGGGTGATGTAACTGAAAAATGATAAAAATAGGGAGTAACTGAAACTTCTGAATGAAGCACTGGTCTCTATAAAACACTGTTCATTAAGACTCCATGCAGGCTTGAAATTTAGCACAAAGACGAGGAACCGCTATGTTCACTGAATATTAACGTATGTTTCAATAGAATTAAAATATCAACACCTTGGCAAATATCGGATAATGAGTATGAGATCTGTACGTTAGAGAAGACACAGCATTTGGGGGAACAAGTAACTTTACAGAACCTCACAGTGATTTCCAAATATTAATCAAAGAGGAAAGGGAGAAAAAAAATGTTAAAATGTGTGTGAAATCTTATGGGACTTAATTGCTAAGGTCATCAGTCCCTAAGCTTACACACTACTTAACCTAAATTATCCTAAGGACAAACACACACACCCATGCCCGAGGGAGGACTCGAAACTCCGCCGGGAGCAGCCGCACAGTCCATGACTGCAGCGCCCTAGACCGCTCGGCTAATCCCGCGCGGCGGAAAGGTAGAACTACAGAAAAATCACACATGCATGTACAATCTTGACTGAGTGCAAATTGAACTCGAGATTGTTAATAAAAGTACTTCCATAAAAAAAAATACGGAAGCCCTAACGTCAATCAGAAATTCACGCGTACATCCTATAACACGGTTTACCAATGCTGTCGCTGCGCACCTACTTGGAGTAACCAGTGGCAGTGAACAGCCACGATGTCGGCTGCAAAATTAAGTTATTTTGTCTGTATCGGAGCTTGGAATCAAAGTTCCTCTCTCACATCCAAGCATCAAAGGTGTTCCGTCCAGAGCATTCTCACAAGGTGAAGAAAAAAACCAAGAGTTTTTTTCTGTCTCTTTGACAGAGTGACTTGTGCATGGCTTTGATGGCCAATAACAGTGATTCTTCCTAGTGCTGGCCGGTCAGATCTGTCCTAGTAAGGCCGCCGTGTTCCTTCCATACTCAACTTTAATATAAGAGGGTCGTTCAATAACTAATGCAGCACATACTTTTCCTCTGCCAATTTGCCGTGGGCCATCATCACTTCAGCTCATAAACTTCGTGAAGTTCCGGTAGACAGCGTAGTCTTAAAAATGGGTCTGTAACGGAGATGTGATCCAAGCAAGGAGCTCTCACTGAGTTTCTTTTGGCGGAAAACCAGAGCATCGCAAATATGCACAGGCCTTTGCAGAAGGTCCACAGAGACCTGTCAGTCAGGTCCGTGATGCAGCAGGGCGTTGGCTCCGACGTCGACCAGCAGAGTGGTACCATGCGGGCGTATTGGTCCTCCCATTAAGGTAGCTGAAGGCCGTCGCATTGAACGGAGATTATGTTGAAAAACAGGATTTTGTAACCAAACAGTAAGGAATAATGTTGTGTCTAGACAAGACAGTCTAGACACAAGGCGAGGAAGCCGAAAGGGCACGCGCTTAATTCACGCAGGCTTGCTTAGGTCTGAAACAGGATACGGAATGAATGCTATAAAGAAAAGTACGTAGCTGCTGGAATACTTAACTTTAATCCATCATTTGTATACAGCATTCTTGATGATACTAGTGAGACTCTCTCTAGAAATGGTTAATGGCGCCTTGCTAGGTCGTAGCCATGGACTTAGCTGAAGGCTATTCTAACTGTCTCTCGGCAAATGAGAGAAAGGCTTCCTCAGTGTAGTCGCTAGCAAAGTCGTCGTACAACTGGGGCGAGTGCTAGTACGTCTCTCTAGACCTGCCGTGTGGTGGCGCTCGGTCTGCAATTACTGACAGTGGCGACACGTGGGTCCGACATGTACTAATGGACCGCGGCCGATTTAAAGCTACCACCTAGCAAGTGTGGTGTCTGGCGGTGACACCACAAATAATATGGTGCATTGGAATCCTGTATAAAACCCATCTACTTGCAGAAAAAAATGTGTTGCATCACTTATTGAACGCCCTTCGTAATTAACTCATACTGAGGATTTTTAAGCCGGCCAGTGTGTCCGAGCGGTTCTAGGTGCTTCAGTCTGGAACCGTGCGGCCGCTACGGTCGCAGGTTAGAATTCTGCCTCGGGCATGGATGTGTGTGATGTCCTTAGGTTAGTTAGGTTTAAGTAGTTCTAGGGAACTGATGACGTCAGATGTTAAGTCCCATAGTGCTCAGAGCCATTTTGAGGATTTTGAGTACTGGAGCTCTGAAACAGGCTACCAATGGTTCCCACTACCTGTCGTATTTCGTGTCTCAGCTAATGAGGCCTTCTCCACGTGCACTCAAGTGCCTTCTGTTCTTCCTCTACAGAATGCATTTACATTATGCTGTGGTAACTGCTCTTACCTTTTCTTACCAGAAACAACGACAGTTTCTTTAGCTTGGCGCTAAACTGACGGCTGCGAGTGCCTTGCTCCAAGCGCAAAAGGGCCGTATGCTCTGATCTCACTCCGCCTTACAGATTGTGGTGTGCGTACTGTAAGACCCTCGGTACACACACCATCAGATTATTTGACTTGTCGCTCTAACGAAGTAGGCGAGTGTCAGCAATACGTCTCGTGGTCTTATCTTGGCGTGTTTATCTTCTGCCGTTGGGTCAGACGATAGAAATGCCACTTGCACGGTTAGAGTAGCAGATTGACGGTGACTAAAATTGACAATCTGAAGTTCCTTTGGTCTTGGTACGTTAATCTTATTCTCACATCTATGATACTTGACAAAGTGTCTATACATTTATCTTCATGGCTATGTACAGGAATATGGTAATGTTATTAGGTGCAGACTGAAACTTGACTATAGACTGGTACAGACTAATGCAGACTGGTAGAGACAAATGCAGACTGACTAATCGGAGGTCTGTACACACGTTATAATACCTCGCGCATTCAGGTATCACTGCGCGAGTGTGATCCGCTAGGAGAAAAGGTTCTACGTTAGCAGCAATCTCATTGGCTGCGTTACATATTAATATGCGGATCGGCGGAAGCAGAATTTGGTCCATCTCTAAGGCAGCGCCATCTCGTAGTGCGGAGACGGACGAGCGCTGCGCCTGCGCTGTTGTGCTTAGCAGAGCGCGCTCTAGTGGGAAAGTTGTGTACGCGCTGACTACGCGGGACTATGTACACAACACAGATCTAGCCTCTCAAGTGTCCCATGCCCAGCAGTTCTCAGATACAGACTTACTCCAGAGCACATTGCATTACGATATTGCGCCTCCCTGGGACCGGTGGACGCGCCACGTTAAAAACGGTCTATCACTACTCAGCAGTTTCCCGCCACTTAGGAGGCAAACTCAATTGGTGACTACCCGCCTGACCTTGGCAGACATACAATCTGTCGGGGACAGTGACTTCTACCTCGCTTTCCACCAACCCCACACAGTGGCAGTCCGTGTCTTTAGAAAAGAACTTTTCCCGTAATGGCCCTGACACCAGCTCTCTCTCTCTCCTCTGTTCTGCTAGTCTCTTCTCAATACGTATTCAACAGGACTCCCAAGTAATAATTTAAACAATCCTCCAAAATAAGGAATTAAGGGGGGTAGGACGTCAAACGGGCCGACTTGGAGCAGGAGAGGCACCACAGGACATTTTAATTTCCACTGTCTATACTTTTACAAATAAATTCATAAAACTTTGTCAGTATGACCAGGAAGTATTCAGAATTCACACTCATAGCAGTGGAAGTTCGAGAACATAACGAAGTGATTTTTTTTACATGTGTAATTTCATCATTTTTTTCACTTACTAATGGCAGCATTTGTTGGTATAGGTACATTTTTCTTCATAAGTAAGAGAGTTGGTTCGATGAATTTTGCACAATCCATACTTAAAGGTGTATGAAACTCTAGAATTTTCCAAATCTATTAAAAACTGTGATAAAAATTGAAGTAATTAACTACAAAATTTCTGTTTTTTCTAAACATGAAGTTTAAAATACAACAGATCATTCGTTTTTTCATAAATTAAGTAAATTCTAGAGTTTCATACACCTGTAAGTATGGTATGTATGCTGTGCAAAATTCATTGAAGAATCTCTCTAACTTGTGAAGAAAAGTGTACCGCCGGCCGCGGTGGCCTAGCGGTTCTAGGCGCTCAGTCCGGAACCGCGCGACTGCTACGGTCGAATCCTGCCTCGGGCATGGATGTGTGTGATGTCCTTAGGTTAGTTAGGTTTAAGTAGTTCTAAGTTCTAGGGGACTGATGACCACAGATGTTAAGTCCCATAGTGCTTAGAGCCAGCCATTTTGAAAAGGGTACCTATAGCAACAAATGCAGCCATTAGTAAGTGAAAAAATGATGAAATTCCACACGTAAAAAAAAATTATTTTGTTATATTTTCGAACTTCCACTGCAATGAGTGTGAATGCTGAATCCTTCCTGGAGATGCTGACAAAGTTGTATGTATTCATTTGTAAAAGTATAGACAGTGGAAATTCAAATGTCCTGTGATGCCTCTCCTGCTCCAAGTCGGCCCGTTTGACGTCCTATCCCCCTTAATGTGGAATTTTAGTTAGCTTTACCCGTTGTGTATTGTGCATTAAACCGGGGACCTAGAAACGACTGAGAGGCTTCGTCCCGCCGTAGCCCTCCGTGGTTCACAACCCCACAACAAGCCACAGCAGTCCACCCACCTCACCACAGCCCCACACCGAACCCAGCGGTATTGTGCGGCCCGGCCCCCAGTGGACCCTTCCGGGAACGCCTAATACCAGACGAGTGTGACCCCACATGTTTGCGTGGTAGAGTAATGATGGTGTACGCGTACGTGGAGACACTGTGCAGCAATCGCCGACATAGTGTAACTGAGGCGGAATAAGGGGGACCAGCCGGCATTCGCCGAGGCACATGGAAAACCGCCTAAAAACCATCAACCGGCTGGCCGGCACTCCGGACCTCGACACTAATCCGCCGCGCTGCTTCCCGCTCGGGAATTAATTTCTATTACATGGGTTTATCACTTTAATGGACTTTGTTTGTGGCATATGGCATGTTTCACAAAACCGATCAGTTAACTGTGATGATAGCAGTGTCATCAACAATTCCTATCGCTGGTATTATTTCACCTTAAATATTAATTCCAATCCCAAACCTATCCTTTCTTCCCGTTATTGCTTCTTAATGTACAGACTGAACAGTGAGGAGAAAAGCCGCACGTTTTCTTCCGCCCTTTGAAATCCGAGGACTTTGTTCTTCGTCTTCCATTCTTATTGAACATTTTTGTCTTTTGTATGTACTTCTGTACTGATATATAAAGACAAGTTGTCGTTTAACTTGTAACCAAATATCTCAAACTGTTCTTGAGCAATTTACTTGAAATTTTTACACGATACTCTGATGAATATTTGGCTGCACATGGGGTATACACTTTTTAAATATATGTACTATAGAAATATATGTGTAATATATAAAGTGGATGCGATGTCACCAAGAATCTATAAAAGTTGTCGACTAATTTACTTCAAATTTTTCAGAAATATTCTAATGAACATTTAGGACATACACAACATGCTTTAAGTGTATATCATACATAAATACACTCCTGGAAATGGAAAAAAGAACACATTGACACCGGTGTGTCAGACCCACCATACTTGCTCCTGACACTGCGAGAGGGCTGTACAAGCAATGATCACACGCACGGCACAGCGGACACACCAGGAACCGCGGTGTTGGCCGTCGAATGGCGCTAGCTGCGCAGCATTTGTGCACCGCCGCCGTCAGTGTCAGCCAGTTTGTCGTGGCATACGGAGCTCCATCGCAGTCTTTAACACTGGTAGCATGCCGCGACAGCGTGGACGTGAACCGTATGTGCAGTTGACGGACTTTGAGCGAGGGCGTATAGTGGGCATGCGGGAGGCCGGGTGGACGTACCGCCGAATTCCTCAACACGTGGGGCGTGAGGTCTCCACAGTACATCGATGTTGTCGCCAGTGGTCGGCGGAAGGTGCACGTGCCCGTCGACCTGGGACCGGACCGCAGCGACGCACGGATGCACGCCAAGACCGTAGGATCCTACGCAGTGCCGTAGGGGACCGCACCGCCACTTCCCAGCAAATTAGGGACACTGTTGCTCCTGAGGTATCGGCGAGGACCATTCGCAACCGTCTCCATGAAGCTGGGCTACGGTCCCGCACACCGTTAGGCCGTCTTCCGCTCACGCCCCAACATCGTGCAGCCCGCCTCCAGTGGTGTCGCGACAGGCGTGAATGGAGGGACGAATGGAGACGTGTCGTCTTCAGCGATGAGAGTCGCTTCTGCCTTGGTGCCAATGATGGTCGTATGCGTGTTTGGCGCCGTGCAGGTGAGCGCCACAATCAGGACTGCATACGACCGAGGCACACAGGGCCAACACTCGGCATCATGGTGTGGGGAGCGATCTCCTACACTGGCCGTACACCACTGGTGATCGTCGAGGGGACACTGAATAGTGCACGGTACATCCAAACCGTCATCGAACCCATCGTTCCATTCCTAGACCGGCAAGGGAACTTGCTGTTCCAACAGGACAATGCACGTCCGCATGTATCCCGTGCCACCCAACGTGCTCTAGAAGGTGTAAGTCAACTACCCTGCCCAGCAAGATCTCCGGATCTGTCCCCCATTGAGCATGTTTGGGACTGGATGGAGCGTCGTCTCACGCGGTCTGCACGTCCAGCACGAACGCTGGTCCAACTGAGGCGCCAGGTGGAAATGGCATGGCAAGCCGTTCCACAGGACTACATCGAGCATCTCTACGATCGTCTCCATGGGAGAATAGCAGCCTGCATTGCTGCGAAAGGTGGATATACACTGTACTAGTGCCGACATTGTGCATGCTCTGTTGCCTGTGTCTATGTGCCTGTGGTTCTGTCAGTGTGATCATGTGATGTATCTGACCCCAGGAATGTGTCAATAAAGTTTCCCCTTCCTGGGACAATGAATTCACGGTGTTCTTATTTCAATTTCCAGGAGTGTATATTATACTAGAACTGACATGTGACTATATTTTCACGCAATTTGGGTGCATAGATACTGACAAATCAGTACCCAGAATAACCACCTCTGGCTGTAATAACTTCCGTGATACGC
Source organism: Schistocerca cancellata (assembly GCF_023864275.1). NCBI lineage: Eukaryota > Metazoa > Arthropoda > Insecta > Orthoptera > Acrididae > Schistocerca > Schistocerca cancellata. The sequence continues at coordinate 41,906,721 of NC_064633.1, read as the reverse complement.
CTGGGCATTGAGTCAAACAGAGCTTGAATGGCGTGAACACGTACAGCTGCCCATGCACCTTCAACACGATGCCACAGTTCATCAAGTGTAGTGACTGGCGTATTGTGACGAGCCACTTGCTCGGCCACTATTGACCAGACGATTTGAATTGGTGAGAGATCTGGAGAATGTGCTGGCCAGTGCAGCAGTCGAACATTTTCTGTATCCAGAAAGGCCCGTACAGGACCTGTAACATGCGGTCGTGCATTATCCTGCTGAAATGTAGGGTTTCGCAGGGATCGAATGAACGGTAGAGCCATTTGAAATGTAACGTCCACCGTTCAACGTGCCGTCAATGTGAACAAGAGGTGACCGAGACGTGTAACCAATGGCACCCCATACCATCACGCCGGGTGATACGCCAGTATGGCGATGACGAATACACGCTTCCAATGTGCGTTCACCGCGATGTCGCCAAACACGGATGCGACCATCATGATGCTGTTAGCAGAACCTGGATTCATCCGAAAAAATGACGTTTTGCCATTCGTGCACCCAGGTTCGTCGTTGAGTACACCATCGCAGGCGCTCCTGTCTGTGATGCAGCGTCAAGGGTAACGGCAGCCATTGTCTCCGAGCTCATACTCCATGCTACTGCAAACGTCGTCGAACTGTTAGTGCAGATGGTTGTTGTCTTGGAAACGTCCCCATCTGTTGACTCAGGGATCGAGACGTGGCTGCACGATCCGTTACAGCCGTGCGGATAAGGTGCCTGTCATCTCGACTGCTAGTGATACGAGGCCGTTGGGATCCAGCACGGCGCTCCGTATTACCCTCCTGAACCCACCGATTCCGTATTCTGCTAACAGTCATTGGATCTCGACCAACGCGAACAGCAATGTCGCGATACGATAAACCGCAATCGTGATAGGCTACAATCCAACCTTTATCAAAGTCGGAAACGTGATGGTACGCATTTCTCCTACTTACACGAGGCATCACAACAACGTTTCACCAGGCAACGCCTGTCAACTGCTGTTTGTGTATGAGAAATCTGTTGGAAACTTCCCTCATGTCAGCACGTTGTAGATGGCGCCACCGGCGCCAACCTTGTGTGAATGCTCTGAAAAGCTAATCATTTGCATATGCAATCCTGTAGGTTAAATTTCGCGTCTGTAGCACGTCATCTTCGTGGTGTAGCAATTTTAATGGCCAGTAGTGTATTTAAACTCAAAAGAATGTTCCTGAAGAGACTCTGTAGCAATTCTGCAAGTGTGGGGTATCGCACTGTCCTGTTGGAATTGCCCAAGTCCGTCGGAAAGCACAATCAACATGAATGGATGCAATTGATCAGACAGGATGCTTACGAATGTATCACCTCTTAGAGTCGTATCTAGAAGTATCAGGGGTTCCGTAACATTCCAACAGCATACGCCCCACACCATTACAGAGTCTCTACCAGCTTGAGCAGTCCCCTGCTGACATGCAGGGTCCATGCATTCATGAGGTTGTCTCCATACGCGTACACGTCCATCCGCTCGATACAATTGGAAACGACGCTCGTTCGACGAGGCAAAATGTTTCCAGTCATAAACAGTCCACTGTCGGTGTTGAAGGGCTCAGGCGAGGCGTAAAGCTTTATGTCGTGCAGCCATGAAGGTTGCACCAGTCGGCTTTCCACTCCGAAAGCCCATATCGATGATGTTTCGACGAATGGTTCGCACACTTTTTGATGGACCAGCATTGAAAACTGTAGTAGAGTGCGGAAGGGTTGAACTTTTGTCACGTTGAACGATTCTTTTCAGCCGGACGGTTTGGCCGAGCGGTTCTAGGCGCTTCAGTCCGGAACCGCGCTGCTGCTACGCTCGCAGGTTCGAATCCTGCCTCGGGCATAGATGTGTGTCTTGTCCTCAGGTTAGTTAGGTTTAAGTAGTTCTAAGTTCTAGGGGACTGATGACCTCAGATGTTGAGTCCCATAGTGCTCAGAGCCATTTGAACCATTTGATTCTTTTCACTCGTCGTTGGTTCCGTTCTTGCAGGCTCTGTATCCGGCCGCGACGATGTCGGAGATTTGATGTTTTACCGGATTCACGGTACACTCGTGAAATGGTCGTACGGGAAAATCCCCACTTCATCGCTACCTCTGAAATGCTGTGTCCCATCGCTCGTGCGCCGATTATAACACCACGTTCAAACTCGCTTAAATCTTGATAACTTGCCATTGTAGCAGCAGTAACCGATCTAACAACTGCGACAGGCACTTGTTGCCTTGTACAGGTGTTGCCGATCGCAGCGCCGTGTTCTGCCTATTTACATATCTCTGTATTTGAATACACATGTCAATTCCAGTTTCTTTGGCTCTTCAGTGTATATATGGGGAAAACTATTTGCGTAATGGTTTAAATGACTACCTATCGTACTCTGAATGTCAAAGATAAAAATAAAACAAAACCGAACTGTTTCACAGCAGAGAATTGCTCAGAAATTTTCTTTCTCGCGGGCCATTTTTACAGAAGATGTGTACATTTTTGTTTAAAAAAATTGGTGACTAACTATAATTTCCCTGTACTGTGTTAAATTATACACTCCTGGAAATTGAAATAAGAACACCGTGAATTCATTGTCCCAGGAAGGGGAAACTTTATTGACACATTCCTGGGGTCAGATACATCACATGATCACACTGACAGAACCACAGGCACATAGACACAGGCAACAGAGCATGCACAATGTCGGCTCTAGTACAGTGTATATCCACCTTTCGCAGCAACGCAGGCTGCTATTCTCCCATGGAGACGATCGTAGAGATGCTGGATGTAGTCCTGTGGAACGGCTTGCCATGCCATTTCCACCTGGCGCCTCAGTTGGACCAGCGTTCGTGCTGGACGTGCAGACCGCGTGAGACGACGCTTCATCCAGTCCCAAACATGCTCAATGGGGGACAGATCCGGAGATCTTGCTGGACAGGGTAGTTGACTTACACCTTCTAGAGCACGTTGGGTGGCACGGGATACATGCGGACGTGCATTGTCCTGTTGGAACAGCAAGTTCTCTTGCCGGTCTAGGAATGGTAGAACGATGGGTTCGATGACGGTTTGGATGTACCGTGCACTATTCAGTGTCCCGTCGACGATCACCAGTGGTGTACGGCCAGTGTAGGAGATCGCTCCCCACACCATGATGCCGGGTGTTGGCCCTGTGTGCCTCGGTCGTATGCAGTCCTGATTGTGGCGCTCACCTGCACGGCGCCAAACACGCATACGACCATCATTGGCACCAAGGCAGAAGCGACTCTCATCGCTGAAGACGACACGTTTCCATTCGTCCCTCCATTCACGCCTGTCGCGACACCACTGGAGGCGGGCTGCACGATGTTGGGGCGTGAGCGGAAGACGGCCTAACGGTGTGCGGGACCGTAGCCCAGCTTCATGGAGACGGTTGCGAATGGTCCTCGCCGATACCCCAGGAGCAACAGTGTCCCTAATTTGCTGGGAAGTGGCGGTGCGGTCCCCTACGGCACTGCGTAGGATCCTACGGTCTTGGCGTGCATCCGTGCGTCGCTGCGGACCGGTCCCAGGTCGACGGGCACGTGCACCTTCCGCCGACCACTGGCGACAACATCGATGTACTGTGGAGACCTCACGCCCCACGTGTTGAGCAATTCGGCGGTACGTCCACCAGGCCTCCCGCATGCCCACTATACGCCCTCGCTCAAAGTCCGTCAACTGCACATACGGTTCACGTCCACGCTGTCGCGGCATGCTACCAGTGTTAAAGACTGCGATGGAGCTCCGTATGCCACGGCAAACTGGCTGACACTGACGGCGGCGGTGCACAAATGCTGCGCAGCTAGCGCCATTCGACGGCCAACACCGCGGTTCCTGGTGTGTCCGCTGTGCCGTGCGTGTGATCATTGCTTGTACAGCCCTCTCGCAGTGTCCGGAGCAAGTATGGTGGGTCTGACACACCGGTGTCAATGTGTTCTTTTTTCCATTTCCAGGAGTGTATTTGTCCAATGAATACCCGTTTATCATCTTCATTTCTTCTCGGTGTAGCAATTTTAATGGCCAGTAGTGTACTTCTGCCGGTAACCAAGCTCCCCCGACATGAACATTATTGAGCAATTTTGGGACGCCTTGCAGCGTACTGTCCAGAAGAGATCTCCATCCCCTCGTACTATTACGGATTTATAGAGAGCCCTGCAGATTCATGGTGTCCGTTCCCTCCAGCACTACTTCAGACATTAGTCGCTTCCATGCCACTTCTGCGAGCTCGCGGGGACCCTACACGATATTAGGTAGGTGTTAGAGATGGGCAAAGTCGTTCATCCTTGGGAACTAGTTCACTGCTGATCGTTCTTTTTTGGGAACCATTCATTTTTACTCGTTCACCGTTCATTTGTGTTTGGTATATGGTTCTTATGAAAAACTGAAAACTTGTAGTGCAGGTGACTGAAGGATGGAGGGCACCGAGAGGGGGCACTTGCCTCCCCCCTGGAGTATAGAGTTTTTATTCATTGCAGAATTCTTACACACTTTTAGTATTAGTTTCTGTGATTCTGCAGAACCTCTCGTTTAGCCAACTGTAGCGTTGTGTTGCTGATCGGAGGGAAATAATACAGGGTGGTGCACGGAAAACCGGCCCCGAGTACAGACTGCTCGCCAATCACGGACGATGTGTTGCCCGTTACGAGCAGATACAACAAACAGACAAACATGTAATGATTAGGCAGTGAAGAAATAACAAGCTAATGCAAACAAGAATTGCGATACAATCGATGACGATGGGTAGAGAGCTGGAGAAGAGAACGTGAAAATCTCACGCGACGCGCATGGGCTATAGCACATGTAGTCTTGTAAACCTGTTGGTGGCTGATCCCAACTTAATAGACCACAAGTGTCTTGTATAAAATTCTTCGTTTCGACTTACACTACATAGCTATGCCATGTTGTAAACAATAATCGTTTACACCCTATACCATATATACTTCACGTTGTCTCTGAGTTTGTAGGCGAAGTAGAGATTTTATGGGGGCATAAAATAAAATGTGGTTTTGTCATTATACTTGCGTCACACGCTTAGTAAAAATTAGGTTTTTATGTTGCATTATTAAAGTTAATGCAGCAATAATAATAATAATTAAGTTCGCAGTAATAAAGTTTTTGGTTTGAAAGGTCCTTCTGAACAAATGTTTTTGAGATAATAAGTAAATACGGTTTTATGGCAATCTAAATCGTTTCAAATGGAGAGGCACCGCTTTTCCAACTGAGCCGAAATGACCCAGAACCCACTTTTTTTTTTTTTCAAAGATACCAAACTAGCAGGTAATGCAAATTGGAAACAACCAAGATTAAAAATAATTAGAGCCTTCCTAAATCCAAATGTAATGTTTTGTATATGAAAGATACACGAAAATCGTTTTATATGAATTTTCTTACACTAAAAATTAAGAAAATTATTGAAAGTTAGTTGCTAAATCAAGTCGATGAAACCAAAAAATAGATGAGTAACAAAACAAAACTTGCCTTGTATGTCTTCTGCTGTTCATCGATATAACGAAGTGAGCTGATATGCCCTTTCGTTACCTGAAAAGACCTACCTATTACATACAACGTAATTTTTATGTAATTTACGTAACTATAAAATACTTTTTGATTGCCGGACGTGGACGCTGAATAGCCAGAACCAAGTGCAAGAACAGTTTGGAAGACATGTAAAATGGGCAAGCGCAGTGAACGAAACGAACAACTGGATACTGAACTAACTAGGAGCAGTCGGCAGTGGAACTGAGACAGGTGGTCGTACGAAGAACGACGAGTGCGGCCGAGGGAGACCGAGACTGAGACGAGCACGCGACCGAGGCTGGAACGAGAACTGCCCAAGTGACCGCCGCGACCGAAGTGAACTAGTGAACTGTGAACCGATCGTTCCTCGTTCCCGGGAACTATAAGTAGACCGCCGTGATCTAAGTGAACTATGAACCGATCGTTCCTTGGAATTCGTTCCTCGGTCCTTTCGTTCATCTTGGTGAACCGTTGCTTTGCACCCGTTCGTTCGCGAACTACCCATCTCTAGTAGGTGTAAGAGTTTCTTTGGCTCTTCAGTGTATTGTAGGCGCCACAGTGGTCCCAGTCGCCTACGGTGGACTCGATGGCCGAGCGGTGACCTCTCCAGTTGTCAGGATGCTAGGAAATGGCTGTAGAAGCGTCAGAAACGCCAAAGAAACATTATTCATTCACAACAACTTTATTCCTGCCGAGTACAATGTGGCCCGCGTAACACAGGCTGGCTGAGCTTGGTGATGTCAACGACCTTCCCCGAGTCCTTGCTGACTCGGAGCAGTGACACCAGATCCGGGCCGCACCAGTCTTGCTAGCGCAGCGCCGAGTGCTGTGACGTAGCGCAGGAGTGCCCTTAAGCCGTCGGCACACGGACCGTGCATCCGAACGTTGAGCGTTGAGCGTGCCGAGTTTCTGACGTCATAGCGTGGAATAGCACGCTCGGCAGTATTTCCGAACGTGCAGAGCAATATCTGACATGTCAGATATTCCCAGCGTGCGTCTGAGCGTTGACCAATTAGATGGAACAACGCCACCTACGTCACACGCACGCCGTCTCCCTTTAGTACAGAGTTGTGAGCCGCCATATTGGCTTCCATTTCAAGCCTATATTTATACATGCCGTTTCTGACCACCAGCAAATTGAGAATCACTGGAGAACCCGTTGTTAGTTGTGTGATTCGATCCAATAAATTAATGAGAAACATATTCAAAACCAAAGAATTATTGCAACTTGCGTATTATGAGAGTAGGCTATTTGAAGCCAGCTACACACTGAAGATCCACCCAAAACGCATTGTTCTTGGTACAATTTGTTCTAATTAAATTTCAATTAGAAACATAATTACCTACGATTGATGTTTTTACCAATGGCTAAGATAATACGATCATAGACAGGTGTACTGTTGGTTTAGCGTAGTGAGTAGTGTCTCTGTCCAGTCATGAGTTTAAGAGGGGGCCGTGGTTCGCAACGTAACACTTCCAAAATTTTTTTCCTGACATTCGCGTTTGTATTAGGTTCTGATACTTTATTATTAGTTTAATATAAGCATATACTATAATATTTGATGTTATGTAAATATAAGTTCACCTTTTTTTTTAGGGGTGACTTCGTTGGATTGGCTTAAGCTACAGGACAGCTTGCGCTACTTGCATAAAGATATTTTGCTCCTTTTTCTTTTACGCCTCGTAATTCACATGTTGCAAAGATTCTGCTGCTGCGTAGGAACAGTGATCAAGTAAGACTGACCTTGGAGTTTTATTAAATTGTGGGAATGATGAAATAATGTTTATCCTATGGGGAGAAATATTCCAAATTTGTAATGCACTGTTTGGAGTAGAGCTTTTATAAGTCTGTGTCCTTAATAATTGCGCATGTTACTTTCCTTTTCGTGGACGATGGTGGAAATGTGCGTTTTAATAGAGCTAGCGTGGGAATTTTAAGCGCGCCCGTTGAGTAAAAAGTGTGATCACGAACTAGAAGCATCCCTCAACTACCGCTGGAGTGCGTTGCGATCGCGTATACCCTGTTGGGCCCCACGTACCGTATGCACAAGTCGCATCGTTTCTGAGCGTTCAGCAGCACGTTGAACTTGGCACGCTCAACTTTAACGTTGGATAGCACGGTCCGTGAAATAATGTTTATCCTATGGGGAGAAATATTCCAAATTTGTAATGCACTGTTTGGAGTAGAGCTTTTATAAGTCTGTGTCCTTAATAATTGCGCATGTTACTTTCCTTTTCGTGGACGATGGTGGAAATGTGCGTTTTAATAGAGCTAGCGTGGGAATTTTAAGCGCGCCCATTGAGTAAAAAGTGTGATCACGAACTAGAAGCATCCCTCAACTACCGCTGGAGTGCGTTGCGATCGCGTATACCCTGTTGGGCCCCACGTACCGTATGCACAAGTCGCATCGTTTCTGAGCGTTCAGCAGCACGTTGAACTTGGCACGCTCAACTTTAACGTTGGATAGCACGGTCCGTGAAATAATGTTTATCCTATGGGGAGAAATATTCCAAATTTGTAATGCACTGTTTGGAGTAGAGCTTTTATAAGTCTGTGTCCTTAATAATTGCGCATGTTACTTTCCTTTTCGTGGACGATGGTGGAAATGTGCGTTTTAATAGAGCTAGCGTGGGAATTTTAAGCGCGCCCGTTGAGTAAAAAGTGTGATCACGAACTAGAAGCATCCCTCAACTACCGCTGGAGTGCGTTGCGATCGCGTATACCCTGTTGGGCCCCACGTACCGTATGCACAAGTCGCATCGTTTCTGAGCGTTCAGCAGCACGTTGAACTTGGCACGCTCAACTTTAACGTTGGATAGCACGGTCCGTGAAATAATGTTTATCCTATGGGGAGAAATATTCCAAATTTGTAATGCACTGTTTGGAGTAGAGCTTTTATAAGTCTGTGTCCTTAATAATTGCGCATGTTACTTTCCTTTTTGTGGACGATGGTGGAAATGTGCGTTTTAATAGAGCTAGCGTGGGAATTTTAAGCGCGCCCATTGAGTAAAAAGTGTGATCACGAACTAGAAGCATCCCTCAACTACCGCTGGAGTGCGTTGCGATCGCGTATACCCTGTTGGGCCCCACGTACCGTATGCACAAGTCGCATCGTTTCTGAGCGTTCAGCAGCACGTTGAACTTGGCACGCTCAACTTTAACGTTGGATAGCACGGTCCGTGAAATAATGTTTATCCTATGGGGAGAAATATTCCAAATTTGTAATGCACTGTTTGGAGTAGAGCTTTTATAAGTCTGTGTCCTTAATAATTGCGCATGTTACTTTCCTTTTCGTGGACGATGGTGGAAATGTGCGTTTTAATAGAGCTAGCGTGGGAATTTTAAGCGCGCCCATTGAGTAAAAAGTGTGATCACGAACTAGAAGCATCCCTCAACTACCGCTGGAGTGCGTTGCGATCGCGTATACCCTGTTGGGCCCCACGTACCGTATGCACAAGTCGCATCGTTTCTGAGCGTTCAGCAGCACGTTGAACTTGGCACGCTCAACTTTAACGTTGGATAGCACGGTCCGTGAAATAATGTTTATCCTATGGGGAGAAATATTCCAAATTTGTAATGCACTGTTTGGAGTAGAGCTTTTATAAGTCTGTGTCCTTAATAATTGCGCATGTTACTTTCCTTTTCGTGGACGATGGTGGAAATGTGCGTTTTAATAGAGCTAGCGTGGGAATTTTAAGCGCGCCCATTGAGTAAAAAGTGTGATCACGAACTAGAAGTATCCCTCAACTACCGCTGGAGTGCGTTGCGATCGCGTATACCACGTTGGGGCCCACGTACCGTATGCACAAGTCGCATCGTTTCTGAGCGTTCAGCAGCACGTTGAACTTGGCACGCTCAACTTTAACGTTGGATAGCACGGTCCGTGAAATAATGTTTATCCTATGGGGAGAAATATTCCAAATTTGTAATGCACTGTTTGGAGTAGAGCTTTTATAAGTCTGTGTCCTTAATAATTGCGCATGTTACTTTCCTTTTCGTGGACGATGGTGGAAATGTGCGTTTTAATAGAGCTAGCGTGGGAATTTTAAGCGCGCCCGTTGAGTAAAAAGTGTGATCACGAACTAGAAGCATCCCTCAACTACCGCTGGAGTGCGTTGCGATCGCGTATACCCTGTTGGGCCCCACGTACCGTATGCACAAGTCGCATCGTTTCTGAGCGTTCAGCAGCACGTTGAACTTGGCACGCTCAACTTTAACGTTGGATAGCACGGTCCGTGAAATAATGTTTATCCTATGGGGAGAAATATTCCAAATTTGTAATGCACTGTTTGGAGTAGAGCTTTTATAAGTCTGTGTCCTTAATAATTGCGCATGTTACTTTCCTTTTCGTGGACGATGGTGGAAATGTGCGTTTTAATAGAGCTAGCGTGGGAATTTTAAGCGCGCCCATTGAGTAAAAAGTGTGATCACGAACTAGAAGCATCCCTCAACTACCGCTGGAGTGCGTTGCGATCGCGTATACCCTGTTGGGCCCCACGTACCGTATGCACAAGTCGCATCGTTTCTGAGCGTTCAGCAGCACGTTGAACTTGGCACGCTCAACTTTAACGTTGGATAGCACGGTCCGTGAAATAATGTTTATCCTATGGGGAGAAATATTCCAAATTTGTAATGCACTGTTTGGAGTAGAGCTTTTATAAGTCTGTGTCCTTAATAATTGCGCATGTTACTTTCCTTTTCGTGGACGATGGTGGAAATGTGCGTTTTAATAGAGCTAGCGTGGGAATTTTAAGCGCGCCCGTTGAGTAAAAAGTGTGATCACGAACTAGAAGCATCCCTCAACTACCGCTGGAGTGCGTTGCGATCGCGTATACCCTGTTGGGCCCCACGTACCGTATGCACAAGTCGCATCGTTTCTGAGCGTTCAGCAGCACGTTGAACTTGGCACGCTCAACTTTAACGTTGGATAGCACGGTCCATGAAATAATGTTTATCCTATGGGGAGAAATATTCCAAATTTGTAATGCACTGTTTGGAGTAGAGCTTTTATAAGTCTGTGTCCTTAATAATTGCGCATGTTACTTTCCTTTTTGTGGACGATGGTGGAAATGTGCGTTTTAATAGAGCTAGCGTGGGAATTTTAAGCGCGCCCATTGAGTAAAAAGTGTGATCACGAACTAGAAGCATCCCTCAACTACCGCTGGAGTGCGTTGCGATCGCGTATACCCTGTTGGGCCCCACGTACCGTATGCACAAGTCGCATCGTTTCTGAGCGTTCAGCAGCACGTTGAACTTGGCACGCTCAACTTTAACGTTGGATAGCACGGTCCGTGAAATAATGTTTATCCTATGGGGAGAAATATTCCAAATTTGTAATGCACTGTTTGGAGTAGAGCTTTTATAAGTCTGTGTCCTTAATAATTGCGCATGTTACTTTCCTTTTCGTGGACGATGGTGGAAATGTGCGTTTTAATAGAGCTAGCGTGGGAATTTTAAGCGCGCCCATTGAGTAAAAAGTGTGATCACGAACTAGAAGCATCCCTCAACTACCGCTGGAGTGCGTTGCGATCGCGTATACCCTGTTGGGCCCCACGTACCGTATGCACAAGTCGCATCGTTTCTGAGCGTTCAGCAGCACGTTGAACTTGGCACGCTCAACTTTAACGTTGGATAGCACGGTCCGTGAAATAATGTTTATCCTATGGGGAGAAATATTCCAAATTTGTAATGCACTGTTTGGAGTAGAGCTTTTATAAGTCTGTGTCCTTAATAATTGCGCATGTTACTTTCCTTTTCGTGGACGATGGTGGAAATGTGCGTTTTAATAGAGCTAGCGTGGGAATTTTAAGCGCGCCCATTGAGTAAAAAGTGTGATCACGAACTAGAAGTATCCCTCAACTACCGCTGGAGTGCGTTGCGATCGCGTATACCACGTTGGGGCCCACGTACCGTATGCACAAGTCGCATCGTTTCTGAGCGTTCAGCAGCACGTTGAACTTGGCACGCTCAACTTTAACGTTGGATAGCACGGTCCGTGAAATAATGTTTATCCTATGGGGAGAAATATTCCAAATTTGTAATGCACTGTTTGGAGTAGAGCTTTTATAAGTCTGTGTCCTTAATAATTGCGCATGTTACTTTCCTTTTCGTGGACGATGGTGGAAATGTGCGTTTTAATAGAGCTAGCGTGGGAATTTTAAGCGCGCCCATTGAGTAAAAAGTGTGATCACGAACTAGAAGCATCCCTCAACTACCGCTGGAGTGCGTTGCGATCGCGTATACCCTGTTGGGCCCCACGTACCGTATGCACAAGTCGCATCGTTTCTGAGCGTTCAGCAGCACGTTGAACTTGGCACGCTCAACTTTAACGTTGGATAGCACGGTCCGTGAAATAATGTTTATCCTATGGGGAGAAATATTCCAAATTTGTAATGCACTGTTTGGAGTAGAGCTTTTATAAGTCTGTGTCCTTAATAATTGCGCATGTTACTTTCCTTTTCGTGGACGATGGTGGAAATGTGCGTTTTAATAGAGCTAGCGTGGGAATTTTAAGCGCGCCCATTGAGTAAAAAGTGTGATCACGAACTAGAAGCATCCCTCAACTACCGCTGGAGTGCGTTGCGATCGCGTATACCCTGTTGGGTCCCACGTACCGTATGCACAAGTCGCATCGTTTCTGAGCGTTCAGCAGCACGTTGAACTTGGCACGCTCAACTTTAACGTTGGATAGCACGGTCCGTGAAATAATGTTTATCCTATGGGGAGAAATATTCCAAATTTGTAATGCACTGTTTGGAGTAGAGCTTTTATAAGTCTGTGTCCTTAATAATTGCGCATGTTACTTTCCTTTTCGTGGACGATGGTGGAAATGTGCGTTTTAATAGAGCTAGCGTGGGAATTTTAAGCGCGCCCATTGAGTAAAAAGTGTGATCACGAACTAGAAGCATCCCTCAACTACCGCTGGAGTGCGTTGCGATCGCGTATACCCTGTTGGGCCCCACGTACCGTATGCACAAGTCGCATCGTTTCTGAGCGTTCAGCAGCACGTTGAACTTGGCACGCTCAACTTTAACGTTGGATAGCACGGTCCGTGAAATAATGTTTATCCTATGGGGAGAAATATTCCAAATTTGTAATGCACTGTTTGGAGTAGAGCTTTTATAAGTCTGTGTCCTTAATAATTGCGCATGTTACTTTCCTTTTCGTGGACGATGGTGGAAATGTGCGTTTTAATAGAGCTAGCGTGGGAATTTTAAGCGCGCCCATTGAGTAAAAAGTGTGATCACGAACTAGAAGTATCCCTTAACTACCGCTGGAGTGCGTTGCGATCGCGTATACCACGTTGGGGCCCACGTACCGTATGCACAAGTCGCATCGTTTCTGAGCGTTCAGCAGCACGTTGAACTTGGCACGCTCAACGTTAACGTTCGATAGCACGGTCCGTGTGCCGACGGCTTTACTTCGGCCGCGCGTGGTTGGCGGCGCTCGGCTGCCCGGCCGGCTCGGCGGCGGAAAGCAGGCGGTTGGGCGTAGGTGGCTCCGGGTTGGAGGCCCGGTGCTGTCGGCAGGAGAGGCGTTCTCTTAGTGCGGAGTGTACTCCAACCCACCCCGTCTTCTCCCCTGCTCCTCCTGGTGGCTCGTCCGCGGTGGACGGGCGGAACGGGCTGCAGTCCCCCAGCGTTGTCGGCTGACCCGGTTGTGACGGCGGATGCACAGGGCCTAGGCCCCGCACGATCTCGACGACGGCTCGCTGATGTGGTCAGCATTGGCGGCGAGCGAGTCTGCCGCGATGTCTGCTAATCCTGGGTCGATGACAGACAGCGGCAGCAGAGAGGACCAGAGCTGGTACTGTCCCTTCACGTCTGCTGCTGCATGGGCCGCCCTTAATGCAACATCTCCTTAATAAAGATTAACATGTCGATCACCGAGCTGAGCGCTACGCAGCGACCCAGTACACATCTAACTGCAAGTCTAACTGCGAGTGCCTTGTTGCTATCAAAGCTGGCGTATTTAAAGGAAGCACGAGCGACGTCCTGACGTCATGCTCGTTCGTAATGACCGCATTCGTTCCACTTACACTGCTGATTCATCTGTGTTCTTGCGACAGAGTTACGTGTTGTCGCAGCAGACTTATGAGAAGTTGTGAAATGCAGTACAGCTGACGCTATACCTCTATCTTGCACTCTACGAAAGTCTCCGTCCAACACAAACCCACGTGCTAAGCAATTCTCTCTGGCCTGTTGTGTGTAACCAGGCCATTGCCCCTGCGTGACGACACATTCCGATATATGTGCAATCCTCTTACCTCTTGGCTAACTTACTACCTCTGGCTCTCGGCATAGGCAACGAAGCTTTGACAATATTCTGCGTTTCCAACTCTTTACTATTCCGCGACACTACAGTACCGGGCTATTACAAATGATTGAAGCGATTTCATAAATTCACTGTAGCTCCATTCATTGACATATGGTCACGACACACTACAGATACGTAGAAAAACTCATAAAGTTTTGTTCGGCTGAAGCCGCACTTCAGGTTTCTGCCGCCAGGGCGCTCGAGAGCGCAGTGACACAAAATGGCGACAGGAGCCGAGAAAGCGTATGTCGTGCTTGAAATGCACTCACATCAGTCATTCATAACAGTGCAACGACACTTCAGGACGAAGTTCAACAAAGATCCACCAACTGCTAACTCCATTCGGCGATGGTATGCGCAGTTTAAAGCTTCTGGATGCCTCTGTAAGGGGAAATCAACGGGTCGGCCTGCATTGAGCGAAGAAACGGTAGAACGCGTGCGTGCAAGTTTCACGCGTAGCCCGCGAAAGTCGACGAATAAAGCAAGCAGGGAGCTAAACATACCGCAGCCAACGGTCGGAAAATCTTACGGAAAAGGCTAAAGCAGAAGCCTTACCGTTTACAATTGCTACAACCCCTGACACCCAATGACAGAGTCAAAGGCTTTGAATTTTCGGCGCGGTTGCAACAGCTCATGGAAGAGGATGCGTTCAGTGCGAAACTTGTTTTCAGTGATGAAGCAACATTTTTTCTTAATGGTGAAGTGAACAGACACAATGCGGGAATCTGGGCGGTAGAGAATCCTCACGCATTCGTGCAGCAAATTCACAATTCACCAAAAGTTAACGTGTTTTGTGCAATCTCACGGTTTAAAGTTTACGGCCCCTTTTTGTTCTGCGAAAAAAACGTTACAGGAGACGTGTACCTTGACATGCTGGAAAATTTGGCTCATGCCACAACTGGAGACCGACAGCGCTGACTTCATCTTTCAACAGGATGGTGCTCCACCGCACTTCCATCATGATGTTCGGCATTTCTTAAACAGGAGATTGGAAAACCGATGGATCGGTCGTGGTGGAGATCATGATCAGCAATTCATGTCACGGCCTCCACGCTCTCCCGATTTAACCCCATGCGATTTCTTTCTGTGGGGTTATGTGAAAGATTCAGTGTTTAAACCTCCTCTACCAAGAAACGTGCCAGAACTGCGAGCTCGCATCAACGATGCTTTCGAACTCATTGATGGTGACATGCTGCGCCGAGTGTGGGAGGAACTTGATTAGCGGCTTGATGTCTGCCGAATCACTAAAGGGGCACATATCGAACATTTGCGAATGCCTAAAAAAAACTTTTTGAGTTTCTGTATGTGTGTACAAAGCATTGTGAAAATATCTCAAATAATAAAGTTGTTGTAGAGCTGTGAAATCGCTTCAATCATTTGTAATAACCCTGTATATTACCCGTCCTTGCCTGCAACTTACAGATCATCATCATCATCATCATTTAAGACTGATTATGCCTTTCAGCGTTCAGTCTGCAACATAGCCCCCCTTATACAGTTCCTCCATGATCCCCTATTCAGTGCTAACATTGGTGCCTCTTCTGATGTTAAACCTATTACTTCAAAATCATTCTTAACCGACTCTAGGTACCTTCTCCTCGGTCTGCCCCGACTCCTCCTACCCTCTACTGCTGAATCCATGAGTCTCTTGGGTAACCTTGCTTCTCCCATGCGTGTAACATGACCCCACCATCTAAGCCTGTTCGCCCTGACTGCTACATCTATAGAGTTCATTCCCAGTTTTTCTTTGATTTCCTCATTGTGGACACTCTCCTGCCATTGTTCCCATCTACTAGTACCTGCAGTCATCCTAGCTACTTTCATATCCGTAACCTCAACCTTGTTGATAAGGTAACCTGAGTCCACCCAGCTTTCGCTCCCATACAACAAAGTTGGTCGAAAGATTGAACGGTGCACAGATAACTTAGTCTCGGTACTGACTTCCTTCTTGCAGAAGAGAGTAGATCGTAGCTGAGCGCTCACTGCCTTAGCTTTGCTACACCTCGCTTCCAGTTCTTTCACTATGTTGCCATCCTGTGAGAATATGCATCCTAATTACTTGAAACCGTCCACCTGTTCTAACTTTGTTCCTCCTATTTGGCACTCAATCCGTTTATTTTTCTTTCCCACTGACATTACTTTCGTTTTGGAGATGCTAATCTTCATACCATAGTCCTTACATTTCTGATCTAGCTCTGAAATATTACTTTGCAAACTTTCAATCGAATCTGCCATCACAACTAAGTCATCCACATATGCGAGACTGCTTATTTTGTGTTCACCTATCTTAATCACACCCAGCCAGTCTATTATTTTCAACACATGATCCATAAATAATATGAACAACAGTGGAGACAGGTTGCAGCCTTGTCTTACCCCTGAAACTTACAGATATGTCCAGAATGAGATTTTCACTCTGCAGCGGAGTGTGCGCTGATTTGAAACTTCCTGGCAGATTAAAACTGTGTGCCCGACCGAGACTCGAACTCGGGACCTTTGCCTTTCGCGGGCAAGTGCTCTACCATCTCAGCTACCGAAGCACGACACGGTAGCTGAGATGGTAGAGCACTTGCCCGCGAAAGGCATAGGTCCCGAGTTCGAGTCTCGGTCGGGCACACAGTTTTAATCTGCCAGGAAGTTTCAAATCAGAGCACACTCCGCTGCAGAGTGAAAATCTCATTCTGGAAACATCCCCCAGGCTGTGGCTAAGCCATGTCTCCGCAATATCCTTTCTTTCAGGAGTGCTAGTTCTGCAAGGTTCGCAGGAGAGCTTCTGTAAAGTTTGGAACGTAGGAGACGAGATACTGGCAGAAGTAAAGCTGTGAGGACCGGGCGTGAGTCGTGCTTCGGTAGCTGAGATGGTAGAGCACTTGCCCGCGAAAGGCAAAGGTCCCGAGTTCGAGTCTCGGTCGGGCACACAGTTTTAATCTGCCAGGAAGTTACAGATATGTTTCTGAAATTTGGGACGCCTCTCCTGACTGCCTCTTGGGTGACTGAAGGGTGCGGCGGCGGGCGACGAGCGGCCGACGTCCCGATGGCGGAGTACCGGCGCTCCACGGCGCTGGCTGCGGCGCTGCAGGTCTGCAAGCCGGACGTGGCGCTGCTGCTGCTGAGGCACGGGGCGCGCTTCGCCGCCAACCTGGCCGAGGAGGACCGGCCCGTCAGCGGTGGGTGAGTAGCGTAGCCGGGCCCGGACAGCGACCTTCTGTGGCAGCGTAAACTAAACAGCATAAGGCAGAGGAGGGGGGCGGGGGGGGGGGTTCCTTTCTGAAACACACTCCATTTCAGAGGTGCACCTAAACCACAATTTACTGCCCTCCAGGAAGCGTGTGGCGCGCAAATTATTCTCGGTACTGAGACCTGGCTGAACCCTGAGATAGGAAGTTCTGAAATACACTCCTGGAAATTGAAATAAGAACACCGTGAATTCATTGTCCCAGGAAGGGGAAACTTTATTGACACATTCCTGGGGTCAGATACATCACATGATCACACTGACAGAACCACAGGCACATAGACACAGGCAACAGAGCATGCACAATGTCGGCACTAGTACAGTGTATATCCACCTTTCGCAGCAATGCAGGCTGCTATTCTCCCATGGAGATGATCGTAGAGATGCTGGATGTAGTCCTGTGGAACGGCTTGCCATGCCATTTCCACCTGGCGCCTCAGTTGGACCAGCGTTCGTGCTGGACGTGCAGACCGCGTGAGACGACGCTTCATCCAGTCCCAAACATGCTCAATGGGGACAGATCCGGAGATCTTGCTGGCCAGGGTAGTTGACTTACACCTTCTAGAGCACGTTGGGTGGCACGGGATACATGCGGACGTGCATTGTCCTGTTGGAACAGCAAGTTCCCTTGCCGGTCTAGGAATGGTAGAACGATGGGTTCGATGACGGTTTGGATGTACCGTGCACTATTCAGTGTCCCGTCGACGATCACCAGTGGTGTACGGCCAGTGTAGGAGATCGCTCCCCACACCATGATGCCGGGTGTTGGCCCTGTGTGCCTCGGTCGTATGCAGTCCTGATTGTGGCGCTCACCTGCACGGCGCCAAACACGCATACGACCATCATTGGCACCAAGGCAGAAGCGACTCTCATCGCTGAAGACGACACGTTTCCATTCGTCCCATCATTCACGCCTGTCGCGACACCACTGGAGGCGGGCTGCACGATGTTGGGGCGTGAGCGGAAGACGGCCTAACGGTGTGCGGGACCGTAGCCCAGCTTCATGGAGACGGTTGCGTTGGTCCTCGCTGATACCCCAGGAGCAACAGTGTCCCTAATTTGCTGGGAAGTGGCGGTGCGGTCCCCTACGGCACTGCGTAGGATCCTACGGTCTTGGCGTGCATCCGTGCGTCGCTGCGGTCCGGTCCTAGGTCGACGGGCACGTGCACCTTCCGCCGACCACTGGCGACAACATCGATGTACTGTGGAGACCTCACGCCCCACGTGTTGAGCAATTCGGCGGTACGTCCACCCGGCCTCCCGCATGCCCACTATACGCCCTCGCTCAAAGTCCGTCAACTGCACATACGGTTCACGTCCATGCTGTCGCGGCATGCTACCAGTGTTAAAGACTGCGATGGAGCTCCGTATGCCACGGCAAACTGGCTGACACTGACGGCGGCGGTGCACAAATGCTGCGCAGCTAGCGCCATTCGACGGCCAACACCGCGGTTCCTGGTGTGTCCGCTGTGCCGTGCGTGTGATCATTGCTTGTACAGCCCTCTCGCAGTGTCCGGAGCAAGTATGGTGGGTCTGACACACCGGTGTCAATGTGTTCTTTTTTCCATTTCCAGGAGTGTATTTAGTGAGGGTTGGAACGTGTATCGGAAAGACAGATTAGACACCGTAGAAGGTGGTGTCTTCGTTGCAGTTGACAAAAATATTGTGTCTACTGAGGTCGATGTAGAGTGTTCAAAAATGACTCTCAGCACTATGGGACTTAACATCTGTGGTCATCAGTCCCATAGAACTTATAACTACTTAAACCTAACTAACCTAAGGACATCACACACATCCATGCCCGAGGCAGGGTTCGAACCTGCGACCGTAGCGGTCTCGCGGTTCCAGACTGTAGCGCCTAGAACCGCTCGGCCGCAACGGCCAGAAGTAGAGTGTGATTGTGAAGTTATCTGGACACGTTTAACAGGGCTAGGAGAAATAAAGATAATTGTGGGGTGTTATTAATGGCCACCAGGTTCCACCGTGACAGTTCTAGAATCATTCAAAGGGAGTCTACACTCTGTATCGCAGAAGTACCCGGATCATGCTGTATTAGTCGGAGGCGACTTCAACCTACTGTAAGTAGGCTGTTTATGTTTTCTTTATGTAAATAGGCTGTTTATGTTTTCTTATTGGCAACGTTGCGTAGCGCTCTGTATGAAAATCACTGGCTGTGCTGTGTGCAGTCTGTGGCTAGTTTGCATTGTTGTCTGCCATTGTAGAGTTGGGCAGCGGCAGCTGGATGTGAACCGCGCGTAGCGTTGCGCAGTTGGAGGTGAGCCGCCAGCAGTGGTGGATGTGGGGAGAGAGATGGCGGAAGTTTTGAAATTGAACTGCTATATATATTATGATTATTATGGTAAATACAGTGTTTGTTCGAGAGTTTGTTCCAATGAGTCTAACTTTTGAAGCTTTTGCTGTGTTTGTCTCTGATTTTGTTCCATTGTGTGTAACTGTTGCTGTGTTTGTCTCTGGTGTTGTTCCATTGTGTCTAACTTTTGAAGATTTTGTTCCATTGTGTCTAACTTTTGAAGCTTTTGCTGTGTTTGTCTCTGATTTTGTTCCATTGTGTCTAACTTTAAAAGATTCTGTCCCATTTGTCTCTGATTTTGTTCCATTTGTTGCATTAATTGCAATAATAATGTATTAGTGTCTGGAATCTGTTTCTCTATGCTTTTTGGCAGTGCATTTTCACCGGCAACATTCACATTTTGACAAGCAGAAAATGTGTCTTGACTCATTTGAGAAAACGGTGAGGACCCAAAACCTAAGTCTACAGTATTTGCAATATTGTGTTCTGTCATTTCGGATTCCTGAGGCGAGCTGTTGCCGACCGATCGATCGATAATGCTTCCCTGTTCACTACCTGTTTCACTGTCTACACCATTATTTGCCGCCCGCTCCATCTCCCTATGCACAATCACCAAATTACTACTTCGAATGTCTGTTAATTCACTACCCAGTGGTGCTGATAAGCTACGCTCGTCGTCACTATTATTTCTCAGTTTACTTTGAAGCCTAGTGTTACGTTTTTCACACGTCATTATTGTCACAATATTTCACACGATAACACAGAAAAGTACAATTTGAAGAGAAAAATAAGAGAACACATTAACATAGTACTGAAAATAATGTCTAGTTAATTGCAGCTGCGAAATACTTGGTGCAAATCTACATGCATGCCACAACTGTTTTACTGTACAACAATGAAAGGCTGCAACTACAAAGGAGATTCTCTCTACAATTACGCGCTAGCAATAAACAAAATCTACACTAATTACACAAACTACAAGAAAAAATCAGAAGATTCCAGTGAGGTATCCTCGGCTAAGGGTCGACATATGAAACGTCCCCTTTGAACAATTTATACAAGACTGTGCTTAAACTGACACACAATATTTTTAGAGCAACACAATCTGACTATCAAAGATCCCTGCAAAAGAATGGCCCTGAGTAACATTAAACTATACCTTTCAGAAATCACTTACCTCACAAAAATCTTCGTTACTCGAACTACTGCAATACAGCCAGCGCCACTACTGCCAGCTTAATAAAAGATTCAAACTACGGAAGTCACTAACTACTGATAGGGATAGTTAGCAAATGAAAGATTTTAATAGAGAACAAACACTGTATTTACCTTAATAATCATAATATATATAGCAGTTCAATTTCAAAACTACCGCCATCTCTCTCCCCACATCCACCACTGCTGGCGGCTCACCTCCAACTGCGCAACGCTACGCGCGGTTCACATCCAGCTGCCGCTGCCCAACACTACAATGGCAGACAACAATGCAAACTAGCCACAGACTGCACACAGCACAGCCAGTGATTTTCATATAGAGCGCTATGTAACGTTGCCAATAAGAAAACATAAACAGCCTACTTACACTACCTAGTATAGACTGGGATGTCTATGGATTCATTACAGTTGGTACAGACAAGCCGTCGTGTGAATTACTTTTGAACACATTATCCGAAAACTGTCATGAGCATCTAAATCAACAGCCAACGCGTAATGGAAATATTTTAGATCTGGTAGCCACGAACAGACCAGACCTCATCGTCGGTATCACTGTTGAGACAGGGATTAGTGATCATGATGTTAGCACCGAGCGAGGTGGCGCAGTGGTTAGACACTGGACTCGCATTCGGCAGGACGACGGTTCAATCCCGCGTCCGGCCATCCTGATTTAGATTTTCCGTGATTTCCCTAATTCGCTCCAGGCAAATGCCAGGATGGTTCCTTTCAAAGGGCACGGCCGACTTCCTCCCCTGTCCTTCCCTACTCCGATGAGACCGATGACCTCGCTGTCTGGTCTCCTTCCCCGAAACAACCAACCAACCATGATGTTGTCATTACGACTATGGTTACGAAAGTTAAAAAGTCGGTCAAGAAGGCTAGGAGAGTGTTCTTACTAGAAAGAGCAGATAAGCAGTTGTTAGCATCCCACTTAGCAAATGAATCGACCTCATTTACTTCCGGTACGATGAACGTGGAAGAATTATGGGCAAATTTTAAACACATTGTAAATCAAGCATTGGACAAGTATGTGCCGAATAAGTGGGTTACGGACGGAAAAGACCCACCGTGGTTTAACAGCGCAATTCGGAGAATGCTCAGGAAGCAAACGCAGATGCACTCGCGGTACAAGAAAGATCGGGAGAATGAGGACAGGAAAAAGTTAATAGAGATTCGTGCTGCTGTAAAAAGAGCGATGCGCGAAGCATACAACCACTACCACCGTCGTACCTTAGCAAAAGATCTTGCTGAAAACCCAACGAAATTCTGTTCTTACGTAAAATCGGTAAGCGGGTGGAAGGCTTCCATCCAGTCACTCACTGATCAATCTGGCCTGGCAACGGAAGACAGCAAAACGAAAGCTGAAATTTTAAATTTAGCATTTGAGAAATCTTTCACGCAGGAGGATCGCACAAACATACCGCCGTTTGAGCCTCGTACAGTTTCCTGTATGGAGGACATAGTGATAGACATCCAAGAGGTTGTGAAGCAGCCTAATGGGTTGAAAATAAATAAATCGCCAGGTCCTGATGGGATTCCAATTCGGTTTTACAGAGAGTACTCTACTGCATTGGCTCCTTACTTAGCTTGCATTTATCGCGAATCTCTTGCCCAACGTAAAGTCCCGAGCTACTGGAAAAAAGCGCAGGTGACGCCTGTATATAAGAAGCGTAGAAGGACGGATCCTCAAAATTACAGACCAATATCCTTAACATTGATTTGTTGCGGGATTTTCGAACATATTCTCAGTTCGAATATAATGAATCTCCTTGAGACAGAGAAGTTGCTGTCCATGCATCAGCACGGCTTTAGAAAGCATCCCCACTGCGAAATTCAACTCGCCCTTTTATCACATGATATCTTGCGAATCATGGATGAAGGGTATGAGACGGATGCCATATTCCTTGACTTCCGGAAATCGTTTGACTCGGTGCCCCACTGCAGACTCTTAACTAAGGTACGAGCACATGGGATTGGTTCCCAAGTTTGTGAGTGGCTCGAAGACTTCTTAAGTAATAGAACCCAGTACGTTGTTCTCGATGGTGAGTGTTCATCGGAGGTGAGGGTATCATCTGGAGTGCCCCAGGGAAGTGTGGTAGGTCCGCTGTTGTTTTCTATCTACATAAACTGTCTTTTGGATAGGGTGCATAGGGATGTGCGGCTGTTTGCTGATGATGCTGTGGTGTACGGGAAGGTATCGTTGTTGAGTGACTGTAGGAGGATACAAGATGACTTGGACAGGATTTGTGATTGGTGTATGGAATGGCAGCTAACTCTAAATATAGATAAATGTAAATTAATGCAGATGAATAGGAAAAAGAATCCCGTAATGTTTGAATACTCCATTAGTAGTGTAGCGCTTGACACAGTCACGTTGATTAAATATTTGGGCGTAACATTGCAGAGCGATATGAAGTCGGACAAGCATGTAATGGCAGTTGTGGGGAAGGCGGATAGTCGTCTTCGGTTCATTGGTAGAATTTTGGGAAGATGTGGTTCATCTGTAAAGAAGACGGCTTATAAAACACCAATACGACCTATTCTTGAGTACTGCTCGACCGTTTGGGATCCCTATCAGGTCGTGTTGAGGGAGGACATAGAAGCAATTCAGAGGCGGGCTGCTAGATTTGTTACTGGTAGGTTTGATCATCACGCAAGTGTTACGGAAATGCTTCAGGAACTCGGGTGGGAGTCTCTAGAGGAAAGGAGGCGTTCTTTTCGTGAATCGCTACTGAGGAAATTTAGAGAACCAGCATTTGAGGCTGACTGCAGTACAATTTTACTGCCGCCAACTTATATTTCGCGGAAAGACCACAAAGATAAGATAAGAGAGATTAGGGCTCGTACAGAGGCATTCAGGCACTCATTTTTCCCTCGTTCTATTTGGGAGTGGAACAGGGAGAGAAGATGCTAGTTGTGGTACGAGGTACCCTCCGCCACGCACCGATTGCGGAGTATGTATGTAGATGTAGATGTAGATGGTCAATAATTCACACATGGAAAGTACAAGCCAAAAGTAGCTAAACAGCTGCGATAAACATGGATCCCCAAACCAACCGCTGCCGGGGTATTGCATTAATTCGAGATGGAAACCACTCTTTTGAATACCTCGTTTTTACGTTGTTATCTCAAGGTTATGGATCGATTATCTGTTTTTTTACACATGCGCAACCGCTTCCCTTCCCCCCTCCGTGCTCTGTGACATACTGGCCTCAAAATCAGTTACAAACGTGATGGCACTGAACCGTGCTTTATTTTCAAAGAGTTTTCCTGAGAATTCTGCTTACTAGAGATTCATCAAGAACATTAACACATTTAATCACACTATGTGAGCGTGGAAGTAGTTGCAAGGGAGTAACTCATGAAATCATAAGCAAATTCCTTTTTAACAAATGGTAATTTATTCACTTTAATGGTGCCTAAAGCATTTTTTTTAAAGAAACAGATTTAAAATTATAATCACAAAGCACCCTCTAAATATCAAGTTACAATTTATTCACAGCCAGAAAGAAACAAATTTTTGACTGTATGAGCTTTCGGGCTGAGAACCTTGCCGCTCCCTTTTGACACGGCCGTAGTTACGACCGCTCACAACAACCTCTGAAACACTACTCTGGTGCAAATCTGCAACACACCAGATTACTTTAAAACTAAAAGTTTTAACAATTCACACAAGCACACAAACTATGCACCCTGTAGGAGGGATGGAAATGGTACAAAACACTAACAATTAAAATATTAACTTTGCCACCGAAGGTGCAACTTCATTTTAACTTATAAGGAAAGTCTTATGGTGTAAAGTTGGCAACTTTATATACTAAAATGACCATTTAAATAAAAGCCCATGAAGTGCCATCTCATATAATATTATACAAAGTTGGCCAAACAAGTTAAGATGCTGTACAGCACACATACCGCCTCTCAAGATGATAGGCAAGAACAAAACATATTTCAGGAATTAGGCCGTTACACTCCAAGCAACAAATTCGTTAACACACCGAATCCGACAAACATGACAGAGGCAGCTCCGAACTACAGACAGACACTAACTGCCTAACAAATGTGGACGAGAGACAGACGAGCAAACTGGGAACGAAAGACTGATCAAGAAATCAAGTAGAATTTAACAAAAGTAAATCACACAACATATCACCAATCACTTCTCGAGAAGACCTGGCGCAGTACCCCGAAATCGCTCTCCCGAACCGTCCGCTGCCAGCCCCTTCAACGGACGCAGGAAGGCGCGCCGATCTCCCGTCTCACGGCGTTGCAGCTCGCACCGGCCAGACCGATCTCGTGGGTTGACTCCTGTTGCTCTCGTGTCGACCGCGAAGTCACTACCCCTCGCTATACGGCGCGGCCCACTGGACTCACGTGGCGACCTCACATGCGCCGACGCTCAAGACGGACAAGTCATCTTGTGTCTCAGTGCGCGACCGACCGACCGATCGATCCAACCGCCAGTGACCATTGCCTGAGCAAACTCGACCAGACTGGCGGCCTAACGCGCAGACTCAGATGCAGGAACTCAGCCCCGACCGGGCGACCACTAGCTGAGTTTTCTTACTGGCGGAATGGAAAGACTCTCGTTTATCCGGCTTTAAAGATTGATACGAACGAAAGACATAGCACTCCGAACGACAGACACTAATTGCCTCACAAATTCGGTCGAGAGACAGACTAGCAAGCTGGGGACGAGAGACTCACCCACACTCAACCCAGACTGCTTCACACTACGTGCTACGGCGCGCTCTTCAAAACAGCAGTTTTTACCACGGCTCGGGCACCATGGACAGAGGTCATACCAATGAAGAGTACGCTAACATACACTTCGTGTGTGGCAAAGCGAATGGCAGTGCCCCTGAGGCTGTACGATTGTATGAACAATTTTTTCCTCTCCACAGGCAACCCGACAGACGTACATTTAGCCGGTTGCATCAGCTCCTTAGAGAAACCGGGAGTTTCGCACACCATGTACGAGAAGGTCAACCCAGATTCATAAGACCGAAGTTGAGGAAACGGCGTTATGCTTTGTACATGAACGTCTGAGTATTTCAACAGGGAGAATTGCTACCTAAGAGTATGTCCTGAATCGTAGCAGTATGTGGCAGATTTTATATCGGCAAGTCCTCCATCCATATCATTTCCTGCGAGTGCAAGCCCTCAACAATGTACACTTCCCTATTAGAAAGAATTTCTGCCAATGGGTGCAACAACAGCGCATCCTGAATCTCCCGTTTGTATGCAGTATTCTGTTCATGGATGAGGCTGGATTTATCCGTGGCGGCATTTTCAATACCATAACTATCACATCTGGGCCAATGTCTATGCTAATGCAACACGAGTTTCACGACATCAGCAGCGATATTCGTTGAACGTCTGGGCAGGACCGCTCGGAGACCGCATAATTGAACCACACTTCCTACCACAGAGACCAACCGGACAACAGTACATGCTGTTTCTAAGGAATTCACCTCCAGATGTACACGATGATGTCCCACTAAACCGACGCCTGAACATGTGGTTCATGCCGGAGTGGCCGAGCGTTTCTAGGCGCTACAGTCTGGAACCGCGAAACCGCTACGGTCGCAGATTCGAATCCTGCCTTGGGCATGGATGTGTGTGATGTCCTTAGGTTAGTTAGGTTTCAGTAGTTCTAAGTTCTATGGGACTGATGACCTCAGCAGTTAAGTCCCATAGTGCTCAGAGCCATTTGAACCATGAATGACGATGCTCCAGCACATTTTCATTTTCGAGCGCGATGGCCAACTTTGGATGGGCAGAGGAGGGCCTTTACCATGGCGCCTAACGTTTCCAAATTTAAATCCCATGGATTTCTGTATGTGGGGTCAACTCAAAAGCCCGGTCTATGCTACCGAGGTCAACTCTCTTGAGGAATCAAGCTTGCAGATCGTAGCAGCCTTCCAGCGTTTACAGAATTTCTCAGGACTGCATGAGAGGATTCGCTACTCAATTCAGAGATGAGTTCATTGTTGCATTCAGGCGCACTGATGAACGTAACAGAAAATACGATGTATCTCTACAACGGTTGACATGTGGACCCATGATTATTGGACCTTTTTAGATACTTTTGGCCTGTATTTTCAATGTGCGAATTATTGATCATCACTTCTGAAAGACCCTTTATATATTTAACCTTTCCATGAAATTTAAAAATTTTATTTTCAAAAAGCAATATACGTATCTACTTTTCAGAAACTATTCACGAGATTCCACAAAATTTTCTCCGTTGAATCTCTTTGAATATAACCTAAGCTTCTTTCATGAGGTTTTATGAATATATAGAGTAGGAGAATTTCAATAATTTTTTTTACTGAAACTATCTAAGTACAATATAAAATTCGCGAAAAATTCCAAGCAATTTGCCGTATATCTCTGCTCACACTCAGAATTTAAAAATTTACTCTTGACATTTATTGGTTTTATAGAAATAAATGTACAAAATTTCATAAGTCTAGCCGTGCGATTTTAAGTTGTAAAGTATGCATCTAGAACTGTAAACGGATCCCAGCCAAGACTCGACATACATTATGTACCAAGAATAATGGAGATGTAACCCTTGTGCGCAATTTCTGGTTAAGCCACCTCACAAGGACAATTATAAATTTAAAAATTACACGGTCGCCACCAGCCAAAGCCCTTCCTAACAATGAAGAAAAGTCCGAACTGGAAATTGTCAGTTAAATTAAATTAAGAATTTAATTATAAGATTGCAAATTTTTCAAAGAAACTAACAAGATGAAAAGCATTGTATGAAGTACATGTCAGCTTGTTCAATTAAATGTGACTTCCTTAATTTTAGACAGTACACCCGCTCAGTTTGATTTTTCCTCCCATTTTGCTTCATCACAAGCAAGCAGATTAACTTTTAAAAAATCAGGGTATAGAATATTACTTTGAAAAGTGGCATCAATGAGAAAGGTAAAGAAAGCAGAATCTTTCTCGTAGGACATTTATTTCATGACTGAATCTGATTCACATGCTATGAATACGCATGACTGGTGCCTGAAGAAAAAAATTAACCAAATAATTCGTCAAAAAATAGTAGGATAGCGCAATTAAAAGGGAAAAAACACACAAAAGGGAAGTGGAACACAATAATTTAATCATTCCATCTACATACTCACGACAGAAATAGTTCAGAGAGATAACTATCACCATTATGCTCATGCACTAGCTTGGAAAGAGGTTTAACCGATTACGCAAGATTTTGTAGAGCAGATATACGACATGGAAACCTGCCGCTTACGAATGGTCGAACTTCAACAAGTGGTAAACTTGATTACGAGTTAACTGTTCATAAATTAGACATTAAACCAAGCACAAATGTAAGAAATGTTAATGGTGCAATACCAGGATGATTGTGCCACCGCGAAATAAAATTAACTCGCAAGGCAGAACCCCCCCCTTCCGTTTCAATTTACACGTGGTCCGTTCAGAAACAAACCGTTACAAACATTTCCTCTATGCGCACGAAAAACTGATATTTTACTGAAATTATAACACATGAAACTGGTAATATGAAAACCTATTGCAGTGCAGTAGTAGACCAGAAGGATCATCGGTTACCAAAGACGACTTACTAGAGAAGCACAAAGAGACAATAGCATCTTCTACGAAAACATAGAAAATAAGAACAATATAAATCACACTCGCTCGAAAACACTATTATTCTCACGTTCAGATTTTTATACTGTTTATAAGTTATACTGACCAGCTTTTCCTAAAAAGATTCACTGCTAGAAACTCCACACCATGATGTCCGAAAGGAACAAAGCAACTTCCGCACTTTTAATTTCAACCACCACCCTCACCGATTTTTTTAACAAAATAATTATGCCACATTCCGAAAATACTTAACTACACACGCTTCAGTTAAGCTGAAGTACTTAAATATTCCATGAGTTTAACATAGGGAAGTTCTAATTCGACCTACTTCTTATCAGCAGAAACATTCTCTAGGAGCTACGAACTGTACTCACCAACCGCCTTTCTCCACCGGGCTTCGCCTAACTACCGCTGCAACGGCAGCTTCCAGAGGGGTAGGCTTCCTCCACCAACCTGACAGACAACCATCCTCAGACTAAAAGGGGTAAACCTCTCTGTCCAGGTACTGGGATCCTAAGTTGGTCATCCTGTGCTGCCCTCCAGACGAGAAGCAAACACCACCTGCTCCTAGCAGACGACAACCAACTCAGCATCCCCCACAAAAGAAACCCGAAACCACACGAAAAACACTCATTCAGTCACATTCACACACACACATAGGGTATGGTCAATGGAAAACGTAATAAATACAGGTCATGATTTCCTATGGAACATAAAATAATCAAACATAATATCATGTAATAAGCTTTAGTTTGATTGCTCAGTCTTTCTGGGAGAGTTAATAAATTAAAGCGCAACAGGCGTTGGACAGAATAGGATGCACAGAATCGAGTGAGACAAGCTGCAACGTCCCCTTTGAAAAATTATACACGACTGTGCTTAAACTGACATACAATATTTTTAGCGCAACGCAATCTGACTTTCAAAAATCCCTACAAAAGAATGGCCCTGACTAACATTAACCTATACCTTTCACAAATCACTTACCCCACAAAAATCTTCATTACTCGAACTACTGCAATACAGTGAGCGCCACTACTGCCAGATAAATAAAAGATTCAAATTACGGAAGGCACTAACTACTGATAGGGATAGTTAGCAAATGAAAGATTTTAATAGAGAACAAACAATGTATTTACCTTAATAGTCATAATATATATAGCAGTTCATGACATCCAGTCTTACAAATTTCAAAACTCCGCCATCTCTCTCCCCACATCCACCACTGCTGGCGGCTCACCTCCAACTGCGCAACGCTACGCGCTAACATCCAGCTGCCCAACACTACAATAGCCAACAACAATGCGAACCAGCCACAGACTGCACACAGCACAGCCAGTGATTTTCATACAGAGCGCTATGTGGCGTTACCAATAAAAAAACCTATACAGTCTACGTACATAGCCCCCATGCTCCCCACAAAAAATTTTACAAATTGTTTTGGGCAGTGGCCAATACAGATTTGAAAAAATTTTTCATAATTACAATAACAAAGAAATCAAATGCACACACTTATTAATACAATGTTGGTCAAAAGCTAAAATTTTCTCACAGTCCATAAAGACAGTCCTGATCATTCATCACAGTAAAACTGCCGTTTCTTTTGTCAAAGTCTGAGCAGTAAAAGACAATGCACACGGAAGTAGTGGATTTCCATGCAGTCTTGAAGAAGTTGTGTTGTCCTTCCAACGGAAAGACAGTGCTGACTCTTGACATGCTGACAGGTAATGGGCCACAACAGAGCAAACCCACAGCAGAGTCATTCGACGTTTTGAAGAAGATTGGTAGGTAGGTCATCACAGAGCAGACCCACTGTAATCCTGGTAGAGATTACGGTATTGGTGGGCCACCAGAGGTGCAGACCCACTGTAGTCCTGGTAGAGATTGTGGTATTGCTGGGCCACCAGAGGTGCAGACCCACTGCAGTCCTTGTAGAAATAATGGTACCGGTGAGTCAGCAAAGGTGTCGACCCACTGCAGTCCACGTAGAAATAATGCTATTGGTGGGTCATCAAAGATGCAGACCCACTGTAGTCCTTGTAGAGATGTCCAGCAGCCATCTGTTGTGACTGTGCAGGTGCACAATCACCATTGAAGAGTCTTGCGGATAATATAGCAAGTCCATAACGACCACTTCTGCACTCACAAAATTTTTTTTGAAATGTCCTTAGAACCAGCAATGCTGTTATCCAGTCCCTTGCTGAATTATTAACACACGTGCAAACACTAACAGTCTCTACTTCTCACATATTGTCCATATACTATGACCAACAGAAACGTGTGCAGTGAAATGTAACTTACAAGTTAATAATATGATGAACTGGTGTCAATTACAATTTTATAACATAAGAATACAATTACAAAGGTACAAAATACATCATTAAAGAACATAACAATTCAGATAACATTTGTAGTAGAAGCTTTACAAAAGAATCGAAATAACATATACATCAGTGTTACAGGAATTATGACATGAGTACATACATAAAAGATCAGAATAACTTTGGAAACATCAACTTTACACTTGAACATTAAAACAAAACAGAATAAATAATGT
Organism: Schistocerca cancellata; assembly: GCF_023864275.1. Lineage (NCBI taxonomy): Eukaryota > Metazoa > Arthropoda > Insecta > Orthoptera > Acrididae > Schistocerca > Schistocerca cancellata. Next base: position 41,875,914 of record NC_064633.1, on the reverse strand, counting down.
CTAAGCATATTTACAATAACATATTATTAATGCCAATTATATTTGAGGATAACAGTATTCCTCATCATAGTGAATGTAGCTTAGTATTAGAAGAAAAAATTCTATGAAATTGCACAGAGACAGGAAGAAAACAAATACACAAGGGTACACAAACACATAGTGGGATAACACAAAAGGAAAGGACAGGGTTTGTTTTCAGTGTAACATTTGGTACTGCAGTATTTTGCGAACAAAACCTTTTTTTTTTCTTGGAGATCTCCCTTTGTTCCTCATTATTCCCAAAAAGTCCTATCTATACCTGCTTTCTGTACTTTTTTCGTATAACATATCAATGCATTTCTTCCAATTCATCGCAACTCATTCTCTTATATAGTCTACCCCCTCTTGAGCTAACTTAAATCTACTGAGCTCAGATGCTAAACTAAGGGACGAGGCAATACAGCAGCATAAAACAATTAATACAAAGAACAATGAAAAAAATGGAAATTGTCAATGCAAGCTGCAGTAAATCTAAATTACCAAGCAATGCAACATTACAACTAATATGAGCCAATGTGCAGCAACAAGAAAAATAAATCAGTAGTAAAACTAGCTTAACATAGTAATACAAAGTGAAATTTAGTAGCACTATGCCTGGCAAACAGCAGCAGCAAATGCAATAACTTATATCTGAACATGGCATAGCTCAAGCAGAAAAAATATTACATTAAAGACAACAATGCAGACAAGGGAAATGTATATTCACATCTCAATGTCTATGTAATTAAAGTGGTGCACCACAAGAAGTTATTCTACCAAAAAAATTACCAAGTAGTTGAAAAGAAAATTCCGTATGCAATTCCTGTGAAGGGAAATGTCTTTTTGTGCTCCTTCGGTTTTTTGAACAGATCATAAAACTATTTACAGGATCTGTAGGCATAAAATATTTATATTAGTATATCTATTAAATTTTATTTTAACCGATGCTGCTGCAGCTAGAAACTTGATATTAAACAAAATGAGTAAATAAATACATAAAGCAAGCCATATGGCATTTCTCTCAACTAGCAAGACAATAGCCGTGAAATGTTTCTCATCATTTCATTAGGCATTTTAGTAAATATCATAAATTAAGAGCCCTACAGTATAATCATATTATGTTTTCAAGTTTGAGCGTGTCGTATTTGCGATGCTTTCTACAAAGGAATGTCAATAGCGAGGATAATGGCCTCCCTTTTTTTTCTGCCTGTGCCTCTGGAAGGCACACACTAATGGCTCTTTTCCAGGCGACTGTTCCGCAGCTGGGTGCTTACAGTGACCTACCTTCCTTACTGAAATATTTACGACATCAGTTTCCGCTACAGTGACAGTTGGATACAAATAAAATTTCACAGGTCGAAATATTTGCGTTACAAATCTGTAGAAACAAAATCTTATACATATAACAGTGTCCAAAAAATTTTCGGCGGCATTGTGATACATTCACGCATTTACACACATTTCATAACCCTTAAAGTACGATTCTTGGTTTCCAACATCATTTTTTCACAAACCAGAGTCCCTAACCACTATTCATTAGTCATACACGTATTCGTGACACTTCTTCAATATTTCATCATAATAAATACGTAGCATAATCAAATTCCTCATATATGGTAGCATCATCTTATTGATCATAAACATACCTCAACAGCATAATACACATCGTCGTCATAAAAATAACATCATAACACCTCAGTCAAATCTCAAAATCGTCGTAGCTTTCTGCAATAATTTCAAAACTTAAAAAAAATTCTCTGCTCATGTCAAAAGTGTGCCTCAAACGTACTTTAAAATCATGCTCCCTTACCAAATATATCATTCAAAGCTCTCATAATATCACAATGGTTCCGAAAAAATATGAACAGTTCACAAAGTACAGACAAAATACAGTTTCATAAGTCGAAGTTGCCAGTTCACCACCGGCAATGGAGGGTGAAGCTTTGACAATGCCAGCCACTCGTGCTGGCAAAACGTCAGAAAAATCATTAGATGAACGTCAGCCGAAGAACCCGAGACAGAAGCCAATAGGCAGTTTGTCAATAAAAAAAAGGTTTATCTCTCAGTTAAATGATCAGATAGCTGTGTAATTTGTGTATTAGAGAAATATGGTACCGATGTGTAAAGTTGTATAAGCAAATACCATATTAGCTAGGGCTCCTTGTACTTGCCAAACACATGGTACACAAAGTAAGCGTGTACCTCCTGAGGATTAATGTAATTATACTCTCAGGTGTTACAGATTACAGCAATGGAATGAAATGTATCACGGAAAACCTTTGTATCATTGTACTTCAAATATCTTTAAAAATAAATGTTTTAAGTACAAAATTAATCACTCAAATACGTGTACTGTAGCGCTAAACTGTGTGTCTTGTTGTAAGATAATCTCTGTGAAAGTGTCGTAGTTATTTTTCTCCGAAAGCTAAGTTCTGCAGAGGCCAATGTACTTACCTCATGATAAACAAAAGTGAAATGCTTTGCGTATAGATATCGTAGTTATTACGTACAGTATCGTGATCAAGAAAGTACTACACTGTAACGTATTGTCGTGCTACAAAACAAAAAAAAGGCTGTCTTATTGTAGCTATACCACAAAGTTACTATTAAACATGTTTTACTTTCCAGAAGAATTCAGAAAAACTGTGCAGATATAAAACAGAAACACCGCAAAAGCAACATTGTAAATTGTCACTCATTAGTAGCGTCGTGATAAAATCGTGTAGCTGTCACATAAACTAACCACTGTGTCATCTGGTATCTCACAGAAAGTACTTTAAATCTAGAATGTATTTTCAAGTAAACCAAAATGTTGCATTAAAATATCATTAGCACTACTGGTAAATGTTCTAAGTATGTGAGCCTTATAGTCGTTACGTAATCGTGCAACTAACAAGCAAGAATGTACACACACAATAACACTGTGTCGTCTGTTCACAATAACAATGCATTCGTAATTTCTGTTTAAATAAGTTCTCTTGGTTCTTGACTGGATATTTAACTTCAAACATTGTTGCATGTTAACAGATTCTAAGTCTGACAAAGCATACTAGCGATTTAAAGTGAAAAGTTATATGGCAAAGACAAAGTTAAAAAACAGATTATCTTTCAATAAACGGTTTTACGTGTGAAATGTGGTGCAATCTTTTACCCTTTATAGTGCGCAGAGTTTCAACTTCAAAGCAATTATCATGTTGTATACGTCGGTAAGGAATGCTAAAATTTTTCTCAAGGTTAGCGTGTATGCTATTTTTCCCTGAGCCAGCTGGCGCAGGTGGCTGCCTGCAGTGCGAGTCATTGTCTGCTATCTCTTTGTTGGCGCGCGTTGTTATTGGGATTAGGAGACCTAACTTCCACAAATTCACGTTGTCGAGAGTGCCCTGCTCTGTTTGAATCCCGCCAGTTCTGATGAAATTCAGGTCTGTCGTTATGATTATATCGTCTGTCGTCATGTCGGTAGTTCCTGTAGTTTCTTTCTTGTCGGTTAAGTGGTGGAGAATTTCTCCCTGAATTATCACTGCTCGGTGGACCGTTGCGTCTGAAGTTATTCTGTCTCCCGTGATAATAATAGTTCTGGTTGCCATATTGTCTGTTTCTATGATTGTCTCTGTTATATTCACTACTACAGAAATGCGATCTTTCTCTGTAACTATTATTACTCTGCAAACGGTTGTCATATGGCTGGTGTCTGCTTTGATCACGATTTACGTTGTAAGAATAGCCTTGTCGTGTCCAGTTATTACTTCTGTCGTCGCGGAATTGTGACGGATGTGACCTATAATTGTTGTGTTCCTGTTTTCGCATCCCGCGATTGTCAGTGTCAATTTCCAATTCTTGTAAGAGTCCCTGAAAAGCTTCAATGTCGTCTTTGCAACGTCCTGCCAAAATAATATGCCGTAAATGTTCAGGTACTTTGATTAAGCAAATGCGGATGAGTTCTGAGGGGCTGTATGGGTTTGACAGGTAATGATTCTTGTGCAACATGTCTTCAAAATATTTGACAAGACTGGAAAATTCAGATTGTTCAAAGTGTTTCATCATCATGATGCTATGTTTTACTCGGTCTTGTGTTGCTTGAGACCAATATGCTGAGAGGAACGCATGGTAAAATTCTCCTTCACTGTGACAATCGTGAATGACCGATCGCATTCTTTCAGCTGGTTCATTCTCTAAGTAGCCACACATAAATTCTAATCTGTGCTCTAACGACCAGTTGGGAGGAAAGCAATGAGAGAATTGATGGAGCCATGCTTGTGGATGAATGTCGTTGCCAGAATTCTTAAATGTTTTGAATTTACGTGTAGTAATGAACAGCTTATAGTCAAAATCATCATGTCGGCGAGTCACATGTCGGTCATTGTTACGTCGTTTCGGCGACTCCATCTCAAAATTCGGTGTGCCTTGCCAATTTCTTTCATAATTTCCGAAGTGTCCTGTGTTATTATTTTGTGGTTGTTCCGTATTTCTAAGTCCCTCTTCCCGTGTTGGAGTGCGTGTGTCCTCTGAAATATGTAATTCTTGTATTACTTGTGCCAACTGATCTTGTACTTCCCGGATTTCTCTTTTGTGTCGCGTATTAATTTGATTCTGATTTTGTTTGAATTTCTTAATTTGTTCATACTCTTCTGTGTCAGTGATGGCTACAAGTCTTGTGTCATTCAGATTATCATCTACCTTTGTAGATAAGTTAGTGAACTGATCTGAAAGTTCGGCTACTTTATCCGTTAGTGAAATTATTTCCTCTGTGTGTTTTTCTGAACCAAGTTTCAGAGTGTCCATTTGTGTTGAAATCGTATCTACTGTGTCCTTTAAGTTTTCCTGAGTTTTTGCAAGTTGCATAACCGAATCGGTAGATGCAACTGAGTCAAGTTTAGCTTGCAAGGTCTCATGATTTTCATGAACAGTAGTTTGCAGTTCTTTTATGGCTGCTTCGTGATTCTGTAATGCATTTTCATGACGCGAAAAAATAGGTTGGAACTGCTCACAAATTTGTGTTTTTACGTCATTACAGACTTTTTGACATTTGGATTCGATTTTATGTAACTCAGTAGTTAAATCTTCACGTGTTTGTTCAAGTGTGGTGTCTAACTTTTGAAGATTTTGTTCCATTGTGTCTAACTGTTGCTGTGTTTGTCTCTGATTTTGTTCCATTGTGTCTAACTTTTGAAGCTTTTGCTGTGTTTGTCTCTGGTGTTGTTCCATTGTATCTAACTTTTGAAGCTTTTGCTGTGTTTGTCTCTGATTTTGTTCCATTTGTTGCATTATCTGTAATAACAATGCATTAATGTCTGGAATCTGTTCCTCCACGCTTTTTGGCAGTGCGTTTGCACCGGCAACATTCAGATTTTGACAAGCAGAAAATGTGTCTTGACTTATTTGAGAAAACGGTGAGGACGCAAAACCTGAATCTACAGTATTTGTAAAATTGTGTCCTGTCATTTCGGATTCCTGAGGCGAGCTGTTGCCGAACGATCGATCGATAATGCTTCCCGGTTCACTAATTGTTTCACTGTCTACGCCATTGTTTGCCGCCCGCTCCATTTCCCTATGCACAATTACCAAATTACTATGTTGAACATTAGTTAATTCACTACACGGTGGCGCTAACACACTGCTTTCGTCTTCACTGTCATTTCTCAGTTTACTTTGGAGCCTAGTATTACGTTTTTCACACGCCATTATTGTCACAATATTTCACACGACAACACAGAAAAACACAATTTGAAGAGCAAAAATAAGGGAATACATTAACATAGCACTGAAAATAATATCTAGTTAATTGCAAGCGCAGCTGCGAAATACTTGCTGCAAATCTACATGCATGCCACAACTGTTTTACTGTACAAGAATGAAAAACTACAACTACAAAGGAAATTCTCTCTACAATTACGCGCTAGCAATAAACAAAGGCTGCACTAATTGCACAAACTACAAGAAAAAAAATCAGAAGATTCCAGTGAGGTATCCTCGGCTAAGGGTCGACAGATGCAACGTCCCCTTTGAAAAATTATACACGACTGTGCTTAAACTGACACACAATATTTTTAGCGCAACGCAATCTGACTTTCAAAAATCCCTACAAAAGAATGGCCCTGACTAACATTAACCTATACCTTTCACAAATCACTTACCTCACAAAAATCTTCTTTACTCGAACTACTGCAATACACCGAGCGTCACTACTGCCAGCTAAATAAAAGATTCAAACTACAGAAGGCACTAACTACTGATAGGGATAGTTAGCAAATGAAGGATTTTAATAGAGAACAAACAATGTATTTACCTTAATAGTCATAATATATATAGCAGTTCATGACATCCCGTCTTACAAATTTCAAAACTCCGCCATCTCTCTCCCCACATCCACCACTGCTGGCGGCTCACCTCCAGCTGCGCAACGCTACGCGCTAACATCCAGCTGCCCAACACTACAATAGCCAACAACAATGCGAACCAGCCACAGACTGCACACAGCACAGCCAGTGATTTTCATACAGAGCGCTATGTGGCGTTACCAATAAAAAAACCTATACAGTCTACTTACAAAGCGTCTTATGAAACGACTCCACAGAGCCGTTTCAAAGTTCAATTTAACGATTTCTCGTGTGTCACATATTCAGAAGGCCCTACATTTATAGTCATGGTTCTCTTTCCCTTCAAGGCTTCTGGTTTCTTGTTTTCTGCCTTTTTTCCGTTACCAGATCTTCAGCTGACTTTTCAAGTGCCGACAGCCGCTGTAAATCTATTTTTCTCAAGATGTCTTGAGTGAAATTCCCTATCTTAAACCTGATTATCTCTGATACTTCCATCCTCCCTACATCAAAACTAAACTAATCTCCGTCCGAACAGGCCTTGGAAGGCCCAACGGTACCTACCGGCCGCCGTGTCATCCTTAGCCCACAGGCATCACTGGATGCGGATACGGAGGGGTATGTGGTCAGCACACCGCTCTCCCGGCCGTATGCCAGTTTCCGAGACCGGAGCCGCTACTTCTCAATCGAGTAGCTCCTCAGTTTGCCTCACAAGGGCTGAGTCCACCCCGCTAGCCAACAGCGCTCGGCAGACTGCATGGTCACCCATCCAAGTGCTAGCCCAGCCCGACAGCGCTTAACATCGGTGCTACCACTGCGGCAAGGCCGTTGATCATCCCTCATTCCCATCATTAAACACAAGAACTCCATCGTAAGCTGTGCTTCTGACGACTGTAGTTTTGGACATCGTTTCCATGTGAGTGTATTTAGAGACTCATTTTTATTCTGCATTTTGCCATGAACACGCTTTTATATAAGTTCAGGATTCACCAGAAACCTGTCAGAGGGCCTGAAAACATCCAGCATACAATTTGGAAGCCTCTCCATGTGAATGTAGGGGTTATTATCAATCCGAGACTGTAGATATTTATACCGTTTAATACGGTGAGATGATGAATGGAATCACCTGTTGATATCAGGTTGAAATATGTACCCCACACTACACTTTTGAGGTCACACTGGGTATGTTCTGTCTGATAGCCTTGGCATAGTACACTTGCGTAAATCTCCGTCATTAGCTCAACGCAAAACAAGAACTAGTTCATGATAAATCGGTACTGACTCCCACAATAGCCGGCACCGCTTCAATATTAGCTCTGTGAACAAAGATTCCGTGGATTACTTTGAAGCAAACTTGCACGGAATACATGTATAAGGCTGTGATATATACTCTTTGGTTTTTATAGCTCATCTGTGAGTGTTTTCCCTTTCTTAGAAACAATAACAGTGATGGATGCTTCTCAAGATAAATGTTCCGGATTAATAGCCTCCCATTCGGATCTCCGGGGGAGGCGTTTTGCGAAGGATCCAAAGGTGTTCAAGATCAGAGAGGGAACTCTAAACGTGGGAACGATGACGGGAAAGGGAAGAGAGATAGTAGACATGATGCAGAGGAGGAAGATAAAGGCTTTGTGTGTGCAAGAGACAAGGTGGAAGGCCAATAAGGCAAAGATCTTAGCTGAAGGCTATAAGCTCTTTATAGTAGTGCAAGCACGGAATCAAGAAATGGAGTTGGAGTTATTTTTCACAGAGAGCTTCAAGAAGAGGTATGTGAAGCCAGCAGAGTAAATGATAGGATCATGTACGTTAAGATGATGTTTGGCGGAGCAATGGTAACAGTGCTGACAGCCTATGCACCCCAAGCGGGATGTTCGGAGGACGAGAAGGAAAAATTTGGAGAGATTTGAGTGGAGTAATGTTCAGAATACCAGAGAATGAAACAGTGATAGTCGGAGGGGATCTAAATGGTCATGTTGGCGGAAGGAAAGATGGGGAAGAGAGGTGGCATGGAGGATGGGGGTATGGTGAGAGAAATGAGGAAGGAAAAAAGATAGTGGAGTTTGCAGTGGCTTTTGATGTAGTGATTACAAATACCTACTTCCAAAGAAAAAGAGAAAAACTAATAACATACAGGAGTGGCGAAAATAAAAGCCAAATTGATTACATATTATGTAGAAGGAAAAATAGTGGGGAGATGCGAAATACTAAGGTCATATTCGGTGATGGAATAGCAACACAACATAAGTTGATTGTAGCGGATTGTGAGCTGAAAGTATGAAAAAGACAGAGGCACATAAATCAACGTGAAAGGAAAATTAAGTTGTGGAAATTACAGGATAAAAATTTGAGAAAGGATTTTAGTGAAAAAGTACTGGGAAAGGTAAAATTGGCAGAGAGTGTGCAGGAGTGGTGGAAAATAAATAGTGCTGTTATAAGGAAGACCGGGGAGGAAGTGTTTCGGTTAACATCTGGGAGAGGGGTGCCAAAAGATAAGGAAGCATGGTGGTGGAACGAAGAGGTGCAGAAGGTTGTGAAAGAAAATAAAGATGCTAAGAGGAAGTGGGATATGTCCGGAAGTGCTGAGGATGGGCAAGCATACAAAAGTGCAAAGAAGGAGGCAAAACGAGCCGTGGCTAAAGCTAAAGCTGAACCAGTTAGAGAGGCTACGAACAACCACCGAAAAGTCAGGATATGAGACAACTGATACGGATAGGCAAATCAAGAGATAAAGCTTCTAAGAATCTAACAGCAATAAAACGAAAGATGAAACAGGAATAATTCTGCATGACCATAGAAAAATAATCCAAAGGTGGTTGAATTATTTTGAGAAAGTGCTGAATGAAAAAAATGTAAAAGTGAAAACTGGGGAAGGAGGGGTAAACGAAGGATTAACGATGGATATAAGTAGAGATGAAGTCGAATGGGCAGTTGAAAAGATGAAAAATGGGAAGGCAGTTGGCCCAGACCAGATACCAGTTGAGGTATGGAAGTGTCTCGGTAAAAAGAGAATTGAGGTCCTTTGGGATTTAATGAAGAAGATTTGGCGACAGGAGGAGATGCCAGACGAGTGGAGAACTAGTGTATTGATCCCAGTATTTGAGGGGAAAGGTGATGTGCAGGACTGCAGTAACAATAGAGGTATTAAACAGATGGCACATACAATGAAAATTTGGGAAAGAGTTATAGAAGCAAGATTACGCAAGGAGACTGTGGTGTGTGAAGAACAGTTTGGGTTCATACCTGGAAGAGGAACGATTGATGCAATACATGCTTTAAGGCGGATAGTGGAGAGACACGGGAAGCTACAAGCCGATCTACATATGGCTTTCATTGATTTGGAGAAAGCATATGACAGAGTCCCAAGGGACGAAATATGGAGAATCATGAGAGAGCAGTGCGTGCCAGAGAAGTATGTGAGGTTAGTGAAGGAAATGTACAGAGGAGCAATGACACAGGTGAGAAGTAGTGTGGGCATGACAAAGGAGTTTCCACTAAAAGTAGGGTTACATCAAGGGTCTGCGCTTAGTCCCTACCTCTTTGACCTGATTATGGATGTGCTGGTGAAAGATGTGAAGAAGGAAGCGCCTTGGAATGTGATGTTTGCGGATGATGTGATTCTTTGTGAGCAGAGCATCGATACTCTTGAGGAAAAGCTGGAGGATTGGAGGAAGGCACTAGAAGAAAGAGGGATGAAAATTAGCAGGACAAAGTTAGAATATTTAGCACTGAAGGATGTGCAGAAGAGGTCTTGCAAGATCCGGGATGATGAGCTGAAATCGGTCTGCAAATTTAAATACCTGGGGTCGTACATACAGAGGGACGGAGGACTGGAGAGCAAGATACAACACCGAATAAATTGCGGTTGGAACAACTGAAGGAAGATGAGTGGAGTGTTGTGTGACAAGAAGGTGAGCATTGGGTTGAAAGGGAAAGTGTACAAGTCGGTGATAAAGCCTGCTGTGATATACGGGGCAGGGACATGGCCAATCACAGTAGCCCAGGAAAGGAAGATGGAAGTGGCGGAAATGAGGATGCTGAGGTGGATGTGTGGGGTAACAAGGAAGGACAGGATTAGAAATGAATTTGTTAGAGGTGCTGTGAAAGTGGGACCCATGGGGAAAAAGATACAAGAGAGCAGACTAAGGTGGTACATACCCTTACAGAGCAAAGGGGAGCAGACTAAGGTGGTACATACCCTTACAGAGCAAAGGGGAAGAGTATATCGGAAACAGAGTTGAAGATATAAAGATTGAAGGAGCGAGAAGGAGAGGAAGGCCGAAGATGAGGTGGAAGGATAAGATATCCAGGGACATAAGGGAGAAAGGAGGGAAGAAGGAAGAGGCAATGGATAGAGTACTATGGAGGAGAAGGATCCAGAAGAGCAACGCCGACCCTACGTGACGTGGGACAGGGCGATGATAAAGAAGAAGAAGAAGAAGAAGAAGAAGAAAGATTAAGCGGGGCCCCTTCACTCCCGCACACTTGCATGGTGACCATTCAAAAAGACCTGTCACCTCTGCTTTGGTTAGTGTCTAAAAAGAATTCCGCCGAAAATGCAGCGATTTATTTTCGGATGGCTTGTTAACCATTTGTAACTTTCAGAGATGTGTCACGAGTGGCGAATTTTGAGTAAGACCTACATATTTCTCTTGTTGCCATGTGAAAATTTGCTTCTTTTGCCAAAACACAGCGGAGTTAACAAAGACTCAAAAAAATGGTTCAAATGGCTCTGAGCACTATGGGACTCAACATCTTAGGTCATAAGTCCCCTAGAACTTAGAACTACTTAAACATAACTAACCTAAGGACATCACACACACCCATGCTCGAAGTAGGATTCGAACCTGCGACCATAGCAGTCCCGCGGTTCCGGACTGCAGCGCCAGAACCGCACGGTCACCGCGGCCGGAACAAAGACTCATTTCACTAACATGTTGTGCAGATGCAATTGCGAGGGAATTCTCAGACACTAGTTTATTACGTTTATTAAGTTTATTAAGAGAGGAACTGAGGAAAAGTAAGTTCAGCATCTTATGAAAAGCGCACATCCTCAACAGAAAATAAACGTTTTGTCTTCACTTACGTTGTTCCAAAACCCAAAGCATTACTCGTTTCTAGAAATTATATTTTCTCATCAAAAAAGTCTATAGTTATTGGAATAACACGATAGATAATGAAGTTTTGTATAATAGCTCTACAGAAAAGTACTCTCCTATGCTATAATTTTCCGGAATCTCATTTAGATATCTAAAACCGTTTATGACATATGAGAAATGTTGTTTACTCTGGCTTTATCGCTGGCGTGGTGCGATCTCAAATGATTGTGCTACATCAGATCAATTTTCTCGAGATTGGTGACAGGTAGAGACCTCCACCCAAAAGCTAAAGATAAATTCAATATGTTAGCTAAATTTCATACACTGCAACATATTATGTAATATGCATCAAACGCAAAATTACAGCGACCACTATTTTTCGTTGCAAACTTTTTCCAATTTCGCGTCATACTTCCACGTAAATATCATAATAACTACGACTATTAACGAAAATATTATCTTAATGAACCTGACATATAAAGTTGAAAGTAAAGCAAAAATGAGATTTTTTGCCCAATAATCTCCCTAAAATCGTTTGAGAAAGACTGAAGGGCGTGCGCCTCGATTTGGTCATCGTGGAACGGCCGGAAGCTGTCAGACTTTGTCGCCCCCCCCCCCCCTCCTAAACAAACGAATCAACTCGCCCAGTGCTTTCGACGGAAACTGCTCACTGCCCATCGGCCACCTTACCCTGCGCGGACTCTACCCTCAGACGCCATCCTGATAAGAATGCTTTTCGTCGCCTGGAGCAAAGCCTTCGTTAGACTGGCAGTCTTCGTTCACAAGTAACGGATAGAGGTCGTCCAAGGACTAGACGTACTCCACAAACAGAGGACGCGATTCTTGAATCCATTCGCCAGTCACCTCGGCAAAGTATCTGTGATGTTTCTAGGCAGTTCCAGATATATCAGAGACTGGTTCTTGAAGTATGCATGATGAGGAACGACATCCGTATCATTATACGTTAACCAAACACACATTCGACGAGTACAGTTTTGTGAGCGACTTTGGCACCAAGTGGAAGATGTTGTTGTTGTGGTCTTCAGTCCTGAGACTGGTTTGATGCAGCTCTCCATGCTACTCTATCCTGTGCAAGCTTCTTCATCTCCCGGTACCTACTGCAGCCTACATCCTTCTGAATCTGCTTAGTGTATTCATCTCTTGGTCTCCCTCTACGATTTTTACCCTACACGCTGCCCTCCAATACTAAATTGGTGATCCATTGATGCCTCAGAACATGTCCTACCAACCGATCCCTTCTTCTGGTCAAGTTGTGCCACAAACTTCTCTTCTCCCCAATCCTATTCAATACTTCCTCATTAGTTATGTGATCTACCCATCTAATCTTCAGCATTCTTCTGTAGCATCACATTTCGAAAGCTTCTATTCTCTTCTTGTCCAAACTATTTATCGTCCATGTTTCACTTCCATCCAAGGCTACACTCCATACAAATACTTTAAGAAATGACTTCCTGACACTTAAATCTATACTCGATTTTAACAAATTTCTCTTCTTCAGAAACGCTTTCCTTGCCATTGCCAGTCTACATTTTATATCCTCTCTGCTTCGACCATCATCAGTTATTTTGCTCCCCAAATAGCAAAACTCCTTTACTACTTTAAGTATCTCATTTCCTAATCTAGTACCCTCAACATCACCCGACTTAATTCGACTACATTCCATTATCCTCGTTTTGCTTTTGTTGATGTTCATCTTATATCCTCCCTTCAAGACACCATCCATTCCATTCAACTGCTCTTCCAAGTCCTTTGCTGTCTCTGACAGAATTACCTTGTCATCGGCGAACCTCAAAGTTTTTATTTCTTCTCCGTGGATTTTAATACCTACTCCGAATTTTTCTTTTTTTTCCTTTACTGCTTGCTCAATATACAGATTGAATAACATCGGGGAGAGGCTACAACCCTGTCTCACTCCCTTCCCAACCACTGCTTCCCTTTCATGTCCCTCGACTCTTATAACTGCCATCTGGTTTCTGTACAAATTGTAAATAGTCTTTCGCTCCCTGTATTTTACCCCTGCCACCTTTAGAATTTGAAAGAGAGTATTCCAGTCAACATTGTCAAAAGCCTTCTCTGAGTCTACAAATGCTAGAAACGTAGGTTTGCCTTTCCTTAATCTTTCTTCTAAGATAAGTCGTAAGGTCAGTATTGCCTCACGTGTTCCAGAATTTCTACGGAATCCAAACTGGTCTTCCCCGAGGTCGGCTTCTACTAGTTTTTCCATGCGTCTGTAAAGAATTCGTGTTAGTATTTTGCAGCTGTGGCTTATTAAACTGATTGTTCGGTAATTTTCACATCTGTCAACACCTGCTTTCTTTGGGATTGGAATTATTATATTCTTCTTGAAGTCTGAGGGTATTTCGCCTGTTTCAAACATCTTGCTCACCAGATGGTAAAGTTTTGTCAGGACTGGCTCTCCCAAGGCCGTCAGTAGTTCCAATGGAATGTTGTCTACTCCGGGGGCCTTGTTTCGACTCAGGTCTTTCAGTGCTCTGTCAAACTCTTCACGCAGTATCGTATCTCCTATTTCATCTTCATCTACATCCTCTTCACACGTGAAGGTATTTTCAATCTCCACAGCAGCCATTATTGTTCGGAACAAACCATATGTAGCCCGTGAACGTGGCTTTCAGGCAGGCTTTGGCATAAACCTATGGGAGGAGTGCTTTTGGGGCCTTATCTTTTGCCAGAAAAGTTTATTGCGCCCAGTACCGTATGTTTCTTTGCAATACATTGCCTCATGCATTACAAGCGCTCCACTTGGTGTTCGGCGACAGCTATCGTTTCAACTTGATGGTGCACCATCACACTTCAGAATAAATATGCGTAACTATTTTAAATGTAGCCCTTCCAGGGAAAAGGGGTTGGTCGCGGAAGTCCAATGTTGTGGCCCCCTCCCCCTCCGGGCCTTAGAACTACATTTTTATTTGTGGGGACACTTAAACGACTAGGTTTATAAAATTCCACCAACGAATGTACACGATCTAACAGCTCGCGTGTATGACTCTTCGACGATGGTGGATGCAGGTGCGTTGCGTAGGGTCCAACAAAGCATGATCCAGCGAGAGGCGAAGTGTTTGCAAATGAAAGACGGTTACTTTGGACATTTTCTCTAAAATAATTAACTTTGCTCATACATGTATGTACGGGCTCTGTGAAGATAAGCCGGGACTTCAAATGTACAGAATGGAATTATTGTGCGCAGCATTATGTGCAATCTATTGTAGCCTTCCTATAGTGTTTTTGTACCTCATGGATACAGACGATGTTACTGTATCCTCTATCATTTTCTGTTGGCTTAGTTTGTGTCACGAACGAAATAAAGTGGTCGTTTACGTCTGCAATAAGTTCATGTTATCTCTTAATGTTTAAATGAAGGTAACAGTAACAGAAAGTAATACACAAGGTACCAAACTTTAGAGGTATAAATTGGATATAACTTGATGCTTTAACTGAATAAAAATCTTAAGCGCGAAAGCTTCTCGAATATCGTCGAATCTGCATATCCATTTCCCCCGCTGAGCTGATGGGACAGCTGTGGCACAGTGCAGGGTTCATGCTACCTGTTCTTGGCCACGCTGCACGCAGATACAGCGTAGCTAGAGTCTCGTGTTTTAAATCGCATTTCTGTTAAACCTATTGGCAGGATTATGTTCTCTTACAGGCACTTTTGCCTTGAATGGGGGTGAGAAATCGCATGCCGACCTCCAAGTGCGGAATTTTTTCTTCACACTGTATCTTGTGGAACGGAAGACGTCTTCATCTGTCTTCGATGACTCACCTGAGGATGACTTTCAGGTACCCAGTCGAAATTACGTGGGGCGTAATTGACGACAACAAGCTGCAAGCCCAAAATTTCTTCGGACACTAAATTCTAGGGGAACATTTTAAAATCCATAACTGAAAAGCGCTTTGTTAGCTTTTGCTAGACTGGCATATATTGCTATGTTCGTTCTGTTGTTTTTACTGAAAACTCCTTAGCTATTGAACCGGTCAACTTTCTTAAAAGTGAATCCATCTACTCAAAGGTGCATCACTTCCGATTTTCTCACTTATTATCAGGTATTAATAACAAGTTTGCGTCATCTCCATTAATTCTGTTTTGGAACAACTTATTGACTCTACAACATCTGCTAGGAAAATCTAGTAACATTCACCCCGTGCAGTTGGATCTCTTGTGGGTTAGTTTTAGTAAATTCTCTGTCGATCTTCGCTAAGCAGAGGTTAAATAAAATAGGTGAAATGTCGTACTCTGTTTTCAGTTCAACCTTCATATTAAAACTTTCAGTTTCCTAGATATGCCTTTATACGAGACATAGGTTTGTCCATACGCATTTTAACTAATCTGGTTAACTCTGAAGATATTTTAAGTTCCATCATATTTAGGAGTGTCTGTCAGTGTAGGCTATCATGGGCCTTTTTAAAATTAGAAACAATGTGTGGACGTCTATGTCTTCTCAGTTATTTGTGTTAGATTGAATGAATGATCTAACGTGGATCTGTTTCTGCGGAAACCACATTGGTAGTCCCCAATTAGTTGCTCAGTTACGGGTATCAGCCTATTTAATAGGCAAATCGACATGATATGGTAAGCGCTATCCAGCAAAGCAATTCCTTTATTTTTATATCACACAAGGGAATCATACTTTTTAAATATGTGACGTATAATTTCGTTTTTCCAGTCTGCAGATATTGTTTCCGTCTTCCAAACTGTTTCAGCCATTAAAATAGCAGTATCGAGAACGATAGCGAATAAAGAAATTTACTTGTTGTGGTTGTACCAGATAGAATAAGTATACGTTATTGAATTTGTAGGTCATTTGCAGGTTTACAGGGTGCTGTATGTAGTACAGAGAGCTGTCACTTCTGGCATCAACATTGGCTCTGCCCCAACTGGGCACCGAGTTCAACTGAGACCAATGGAAAAATGCTCAAAAAAGGCGAATATGCTCCTGTTAATTAGAATACCTTAAATGAAAATTGCTTCCTTCTGTCTTCCTCAGCACCTTACAAGTTTGCCAAAATTCTTGTCATGTAAACTAACATATTCGTGCTCTTTTTAACATGCAACTCACCTCTCACTCTCGCAAGCTCCCCTAACTGTAACTCGCTGACGCCCATTAGTCCGTCGCTCATACCCATTCACTCCCAGTTTTCTTCCAGTATTGTCACTATCTTTCTCTTCCTCGGTCTCATTGTCGTAGGCTGTCTCTCATTATCACTGGCTCACACCCACTTCCATTTTCTCCTTCCCGTCATTTCTCTCACTCGCACTGCCTCCTCCACTGTTTTCCTAGCACTGTTCTATCACTGTCGCTTATGTTTAACTGCCTCTGTGTCCCTCTCTTCCTCTCACGCTGCCATTGTCTCCTTTGCTATTTGTATACCACAACCACTGTCTACTGTCTTCCAGTATTTATTACTTTTCCGTGTGTTTTCCAATGCCACTGTCTCCTTCTCCCTCAGCATAAGAAAGCGCAATTATTTTCGTATGCAAAAATTTTTGCGAAGGTTTTTAAAGGTACTGAGGAAGTGGTATGAGGCAGCTGGTGCCCATTTTCAGTCAGAGTCTTTTAAACAGAAGCATATTCGCCGTTTTAGTGCTCTGACTGGAGCATCTTTCCGCTGGTTCCTTTCTTTTCCCTGCCACAAAATGGCATTTCCTCATGTGGGTCACTAATTTGATAATTTACTTACGTGAAATTGAAATAACCCATAACTAATTTTACACAGACCGTATTTTATGTGCACAGAAATTTTGCATGTGCTTCAGTACTTCAGCACTGGGTTCCCAGAACCGTATGATGATAACAGCGACACTTTGAAGCACATTTCTCCATGCTACGTCACTTTATAAATACGTTTACCCCTCACACAGGATTTTGTGTGTGTATTGCCCGTGTACAAGTAGGGTAACTTTAAACCTCTGTATTTCGGGAACAGAGCAACGACTGGGATCTTAGGAACATATCGTAGAGATTTCAGCTATTTGCTGCTCATAGCCGTCATGGAAACCGCGGCTTGGTTTTCAAGAAAAAATGGCAAATAAAGCCTTTTAGTGGGATTTCCTAAGGAACCGCCCATAAAATAAGGGTGCCTCCATAAGCCCCTTAAGGCTCGCCGTAACTACATCAAATGCAAAAAGAACCAAACGATTTGCTCCGTTTCCCGAAGCAAGAGGAAGTGTGTAATATTCATACTTTTACCCTGCACTGCAGGATAGTTACAGTAAGACGGTCCTTCTATTGGGTATACAAAAGATCCCCAGATGAAAGACTATCCAAACATTTCACCCCATCTTTCTATCACTAACAGAACCCAGTTACGAGCCGCAGAATAATTCTGTTTTTATGCTCGGCGTTTTGAAACACGCGTACTGATATATCCAGTGAGTGAGAGATCTGGCGAACTTT
Source organism: Schistocerca cancellata (assembly GCF_023864275.1). Taxonomy (NCBI): domain Eukaryota; kingdom Metazoa; phylum Arthropoda; class Insecta; order Orthoptera; family Acrididae; genus Schistocerca; species Schistocerca cancellata. The sequence continues at coordinate 41,858,055 of NC_064633.1, read as the reverse complement.
CTGGCCAGGGCAACAGCCGAACACCCTTTGTATGGAGGTAGGTGAGGACAGCACGGGTAACAAGTGGTCTTGTTCCCCACAGTCGTTTAATGAACAAAGTAAGATCATATGGACTATCGGACCAATTGCGTGATTGGATTGAAGAGTTCCTAGATAACAGTACGCAGCATTTGATTCTCAATGGAGAGAAGTATTCCAAAGTAAGAGTGATTTCAGGTGTGCCGCAGGGGACTGTCGTAGGACCGTTGCTATTCACTTTATATATAAATGACCTTGTGGGTAACATCGGAAGTTCACTGAGGCTTTTTGCCGATGATGCTGTACTATATCGAGAGATTGTAACAACGGAAAATTGTACTGAAATACAGGAGGATCTGCAACGAATTGACGCATAGTACAGGGAATGGCAATTGAATCTCAATGTAGACAAGTGTAATGTGCTGCGAATACATAGAAAGAAAGATCCCTTATAATTTAGCTACAATATAGCAGGTCAGCAACCTGAAGCAGTTAATTCCATAAATTGTCTGGGAGTAGGCATTAGAAGCGATTTAAAATGGAATGACCATAAAAAGTTGATCGTCGGTAAAGCAGATGCCAGACTGAGATTCATTGGAAGAATCCTAAGGAAATGCACTTCGAAAACAAGGGAAGTAGGTTACAATACATTTGTTCGCCCACTGCTTGAATACTGCTCACCGGTGTGGGATCCATACCAGATAGGGTTGATAGAATAGATAGAGAAGATCCAACGGAGAGGAGCGTGCTTCGTTACAGGATCATTTAGTAATCGCGAAAGCGTTACGGAGATGATAGATAAACTCCAGTTGAAGACTCTGCAAGAGAGACCCTCAGTACCTTGGTACGGGCTTTTGCTGAAGTTTCCGGAACATACCTTCACCGAGGAGCCAAGCAGTATATTGCTCCTTCCTACGTATATCTCGCGAAAAGGCCATGAGGATAAAATCAGACAGATTAAAGCCCACACAGAGGCATACCGACAATCTTTCTTTCCACGAGCAATACGAGACTGGAATAGAAGGGAGAACCTATAGAGGAACTCAAGGTACCCTCCGCCACACACCGTCAGGTGGCTTGCGGAGTACGCATTTAGATGTAGATGTAGCATTTATTCATACTTCTGACATCTGTTGATCTTATGGTGGGTCAGGTTTATCTGCGTCAGAGGCCCACATTCTATATACGAACATTTACGATAAACCTATCTCACTGGTTCCTTTGATATTCAGTTAATCGTGGGATCGATGGCACTGTGCTTTTCGCCCTTACGGTTCTCAGCGCCTCATTTGTATTCTAGTCAAGTGATCATGTTGGTAGACAGTACTACATGAATTTAATCATTTCCCCAAACGGCGGTTTGTGTTTGGAAGTGGCCGTTTACCGTTCTGGAATCGCTTTCGTAAGTAGTGTCAACATGCACTGTGTTGAATCTGTTTTAAGTGCTAACAGAAAAGAAAATTAGCAGGAAAAGTTTTCCACAAAAGAGTTAGAGCCTCCCACAACAGCTCGAGAAAGTGACGAAATCAAGTAAGCGTGACTGCAAATGCATAAATGAGTGTATAATAAGCGTAAGTTGTTGTGTGGGTGCAACGTAAGAATGTCTGATTTTCAGTCCGCAAGTAAACTCTGTAACTATTTCAAGTGTTAGGGATCTTCTACATTTGTCCGAAAAAATAAAAAAGCATGAAAACGCCCACTTACAGAAAACAGCGGGACGGAGAATAACGAAAGTTTACACGTTATTTCGTTCTTGCCCTAAACTGTACTTAATTATGTACAAAATCACAAAATTACTCAAAAACAATTTTTATTTTTCAGACAGGTTATTCATATTATTATTACTATTATTATTATCTTCTTTCCTTTCTCAGACGTTATGTCTGGTTAAAATTGGAAAGTGACGCGGACCTTGATAAAGCATCACTTCCTTTTAACTGTACGGTATATGTTACATTGCATTTAGGAACCTTCGGGTAATTGAACATGTATCAATAATTACAGATTTGTGTAGTTGTATATATACGTTTGGATGTAGCTGTATTGCGTTGACGTACTAGTGGATATTGTGTGGTATGACTCCTGTAGTTGATAGTATAATTGGTATAATGTCAACTTTATCCTGATGCTACATGTCCTTGACTTCCTCAGCCAGTTGGATGTATTTTTCAATTTTTTCTCCTCTTTTCGTCTGTATATTTGTTGTATTGGGTATGGATATTTCGATTAGTTGTGTTAATTTCTTCTTTTTATTGGTGAGTATGATGTCAGGTTTGTTATGTGGTGTTGTTTTATCTGTTATAATGGTTCTGTTCCAGTATAATTTGTATCCATCATTCTCCAGTACATTTTGTGGTGCATACTTGTATGTGAGAAAGTGTTGTTTTATTAGTTTATGTTTTATGGCAAGTTGTTGATGTATTATTTTTGCTACATTGTCATGTCTTCTGGGGTATTCTGTATTTGCTAGTATTGTACATCCACTTGTGATGTGATCTAGTGTTTCTATTTGTTGTTTGCAAAGTCTGCATTTATCTGTTGTGGTATTGGGATCTTTAATAATATGCTTGCTGTAATATCTGGTGTTTATTGTTTGATCTTGTATCGCAATCATGAATCCTTCCGTCTCACTGTTTATATTGCCTTTTCTTAGCCATGTGTCGGATGCGCCTTGATCGATGTGTGGCTGTGTTAGATGGTACGGGTGCTTGCCATGTAGTGTTTTCTTTTTCCAATTTACTTTCTTCGTGTCTGTTGATGTTATGTGATCTAAAGGGTTGTAGAAGTGGTTATGAAATTGCAGTGGTGTAGCCGATGTATTTATATGAGTGATTGCTTTGCGTATTTTGCTAGTTTCTGCTGGTTCTATAAAGAATTTTCTTAAATTGTCTACCTGTCCATAATGTAGGTTTTTTATGTCGATGAATCCCCTTCCACCTTCCTTTCTGCTTAATGTGAATCTTTCTGTTGCTGAATGTATGTGATGTATTCTATATTTGTGGCATTGTGATCGTGTAAGTGTATTGAGTGCTTCTAGGTCTGTGTTACTCCATTTCACTACTCCAAATGAGTAGGTCAATATTGGTATAGCATAAGTATTTATAGCTTTTGTCTTGTTTCTTGCTGTCAATTCTATTTTCAGTATTTTTGTTAGTCTTTGTCTATATTGTTCTTTTAGTTCTTCTTTAATATTTGTATTATCTATTCCTATTTTTTTGTCTGTGTCCTAGATATTTATAGGCGTCTGTTTTTTCCATCGCTTCTATGGAGTCACTGTGGTTATCCAATATGCAATCTTCTTGTTTAGTGTGTTTTCCCTTGACTATGCTATTTTTCTCACATTTGTCTGTTCCAAAAGCCATATTTATATCATTGCTGAATACTTCTGTTATCTTTAGTAATTGGTTGAGTTGTTGATTGGTTGCTGCCAGTAGTTGTAGATCATCCATGTATAGCAAATGTGTAATTTTGTGTGGGTATGTTCCAGTAATATTATATCCATAATTTGTATTATTTAGCATGTTGGATAGTGGGTTCAGAGCAAGACAGAACCAGAAAGGACTTAATGAGTCTCCTTGGTATATTCCACAGTTAATCTGTATTGGCTGTGATGTGATATTATTTGAATTTGTTTGGATACTAAGTGTGGTTTTCCAATTTTTCATTACTATGTTTAGGAACTGTATCAATTTAGGATCTACTTTGTATATTTCCAATATCTGTAGCAACCATGAGTGGGGTACACTATCAAAAGCTTTTTGGTAATCAATGTATGCGTAGTGTAGCGACCTTTGTTTAGTTTTAGCTTGGTATGTCACCTCTGTATCTATTATCAGTTGCTCTTTACATCCTCGTGCTCCTTTGCAGCAGCCCTTTTGTTCTTCATTTATAATTTTGTTCTGTGTTGTATGTGTCATTAATTTCTGTGTAATGACTGAAGTTAATATTTTGTATATTGTTGGTAGGCATGTTATGGGGCGATATTTAGCTGGGTTTGCTGTGTCAGCTTGATCTTTAGGTTTCAGATAAGTTATTCCTTGTGTAAGTGTATCAGGGACTGTGTATGGGTCTGCAATGTAATTGTTAAATAATTTAGTTAGATGTGAATGTGTTGAAGTGAACTTCTTTAGCCAGAAATTTGCTATTTTATCATTTCCAGGGGCTTTCCAATTGTGCGTAGAATTAATTGCTCGGGTGACTTCATGTTGCAAGATTATCACTTCAGGAATTTGTGGTATCATCTTGTATGTGTCTATTTCTGCTTGTATCCACCGTGCATGTCTATTTTGTTGTACTGGGTTTGACCATATGTTGCTCCAGAAGTGTTCCATGTCTGTTATGTTTGGTGGATTGTCTATTTTAATGTGTGTGTTATCTATTGTCTGGTAAAATTTCTTTTGGTTTGTGGTGAATGTTTGGTGTTGTTTCCTTCTATTTTCACTTTTTTTGTATCTTCTAAGTCGTTTGGCCAATGCTTGTAATTTCTGCTTCTTTTCATCTAATTGCTCTATCGCTTCTTGTTGTGAGATTTTACCTAACGTTTTTCGTTTTTTGTCTGATATTTCATTTCTAATAAATTGGGTTAGCTGTCCGATTCTTTTCTCAGTTTTTCTATTCTGATCTGTAGCCTGTGTTGCCATGCTGGTTTTGTGAGTTTCTTCTGTGTGTTGGTTTGTTCTGATCTCTGCCTAGTGCGTATATTTAGTTAGTGAGTGCTGCTACATAAACCAGTAGTTGTAACTCTTCCATAGTTGTATTTTCATTTATTTTGTTGTGTATGATTGTGCTGATAGTTGTTATTGTTTGGTGGTCTATGCAAGAATGGTCTAATGTGTGTATTTGTGTCTTTGTATTCTATATATGTCAGCTGAAATTTTTCTTCTATATGTAACATGTGTGTCACTTCGTGTTCTATTTGTGCTTGTTCTGGTGGCTGTCTTAAGATTTTGTTTTCCTCTGATTGTTTAACTGATGCGTGTTGTTCTTTGTTTGTTTGCTCTGGGATGTTTGAGTCCGTTACTGTACTTTCTTCTTCTTCTGACTGCACATTATTTTGTTCCAGTATTTGTTGTACTTGTTGTTTGATGCGTTCTAATTCTGACTGGGGTATCCTGATATTTTTGATTATTACACGGATCTGATCAGCTAGTCGTTGTTCTGTTAAAAATTTTACTTCTGGGTATCTGGTAATAAATGTTGTGTATACTTGTGATCTGTATCCAGTTGTGTTGGTTCCTAGGTTTTTTGCTTGGTAATAACAGAACATGAGGTGTCGGTTAACTTCATCTGACCATCTCATCCTCTGTCTTTGTTTTCCTTCTAGGGTGGTTGCAGGAAGCATATCCTGCAAAACACCTCTATTTGGATTTAAATCATTTTCCAGTTGGCAAGCAGTGTCGTTACCATTATTATTATTGACTTTTTTTTTCTCAGACTTAAGTCTGGTTAAAAATGGAACGTGACGCGGACCTCGGTCAAGCGTGACTTCCTTGTAGCTGTATGGTATATGGTATATTGCATTTAGGAACTTTCGGGTAATTGAACATGTATCAATAATTACAGATTTTTGTAGTTGTATATATATGTTTGGATGTAGCTGTATTGCATTGATGTACTGGTGAATATTGTGAGGTATGACTCCTGTAGTTGATAGTATAATTGGGATAATGTCAACTTTATCCTGATGCCACATGTCCTTGACTTCCTCAGCCAGTTGGATGTATTTTTCAATTTTTGCTCCTGTTTTCTTCTGTATATTTGTTGTGTTGGGTATGGATATTTCAATTAGTTGTGTTAATTTCTTCTTTTTATTGGTGAGTATGATGTCAGGTTTGTTATGTGGTGTTGTTTTATCTGTTATAATCGTTCTGTTCCAGTATAATTTGTATTCATCATTCTCCAGTACATTTTGTGGTGTGTACTTGTATGTGGGAACGTGTTGTTTTATTAGTTTATGTTTTATGGCAAGTTGTTGATGTATTATTTTTGCTACATTGTCATGTCTTCTGGGGTATTCTGTATTTGCTAGTATTGTACATCCGCTTGTGATGTGATCTACTGTTTCTATTTGTTGTTTGCAAAGTCTGCATTTATCTGTTGTGGTATTGGGATCTTTAATAATATGCTTGCTGTAATATCTGGTATTTATTGTTTGATCCTGTATTGCGATCATGAATCCTTCCGTCTCACTGTATATATTGCCGTTTCTTAGCCATGTGTTGGATGCGTCTTGATCTATGTGTGGCTGTGTTAGATGATACGGGTGCTTGCCGTGTAGTGTTTTCCTTTTCCAATTTACTTTCTTTGTATCTGTTGATGTTATGTGATCTAAAGGGTTGTAGAAGTGGTTATGAAATTGCAATGGTGTAGCCGATGTATTTATATGAGTGATTGCTTTGTGTATTTTGCTAGTTTCTGCTCGTTCTAGAAAGAATTTTCTTAAATTGTCTACCTGTCCATAATGTAGGTTTTTCATATCTATAAATCCCCTTCCACCTTCCTTTCTGCTTAATGTGAATCTTTCTGTTGCTGAATGTATGTGATGTATTCTATATTTGTGGCATTGTGATCGTGTAAGTGTATTGAGTGCTTCTAGGTCTGTGTCACTCCATTTCACTACTCCAAATGAGTAGGTCAATACTGGTATAGCATAAGTATTTATAGCTTTTGTCTTGTTTCTTGCTGTCAATTCTGTTTTCAGTATTTTTGTTAGTCTTTGTCTATATTTTTCTTTTAGTTCTTCTTTAATATTTGTATTATCTATTCCTATTTTTTGTCTGTATCCTAGGTATTTATAGGCATCTGTTTTTTCCATCGCTTCTATGCAGTCGCTGTGGTTATCCAATACGTAATCTTCTTGTTTAGTGTGTTTGCCCTTGACTATGCTATTTTTCTTACATTTATCTGTTCCAAAAGCCATATTGATATCATTGCTGAATACTTCTGTTATTTTTAGTAATTGGTTGAGTTGTTGATTTGTTGCTGCCAGTAGTTTTAGATCATCCATGTATAGCAAATGTGTGATTTTGTGTGGGTATGTTCCAGTAATATTGTATCCATAATTTGTATTATTTAGCATGTTGGATAGTGGGTTCAGAGCAAGACAGAACCAGAAAGGACTTAATGAGTCTCCTTGGTATATTCCACGCTTAATCTGTATTGGCTGTGATGTGATGTTATCTGAATTAGTTTGGATATTAAGTGTGGTTTTCCAGTTTTTCATTTAGGATCTACTTTGTATATTTCCAAAATCTGTAGTAACCATGAGTGGGGTACACTATCAAAGGCTTTTTGGTAATCAATGTATGCGTAGTGTAGCGACCTTTGTTTAGTTTTTGCTTGGTATGTCACCTCTGTATCTATTATCAGTTGCTCTTTACATCCTCGTGCTCCTTTGCAGCAGCCTTTTTGTTCTTCATTTATAATTTTGTTCTGTGTTGTATGTGTCATTAATTTCTGTGTGATGACTGAAGTTAATATTTTGTATATTGTTGGTAGGCATGTTATGGGGCGATATTTAGCTGGGTTTGCTGTGTCTGCTTGATCTTTAGGTTTCAGATAGGTTATACCATGTGCAAGTGTATCAGGGAATGTGTATGGGTCTGCAATGTAACTGTTAAATAATTTAGTTAGATGTGAATGTGTTGAGGTGAACTTCTTTAGCCAGTAATTTGCTATTTTATCATTTCCAGGGGCTTTCCAATTGTGTGTAGTATTAATTGCTCGGGTGACTTCATGTTGCAAAATTATCACTTCAGGCATTTGTGGTATCATCTTGTATGTGTCTGTTTCTACTTGTATCCACCGTGCATGTCTGTTATGTTGTACAGGGTTTGACCATATGTTGCTCCAGAAGTGTTCCATGTCTGTTATGTTTGGTGGATTGTCTATTTTAATGTGTGTGTTATCCATTGTTTGGTAAAATCTCTTTTGGTTTGTGTTGAATGTTTGGTTTTGTTTCCTTCTATTTTCACTTTTTTTGTATCTTCTAAGTCGTTTGGCCAATGCTTGCAATTTCTGCTTTTTTTCATCTAATTGCTCTATTGCTTCTTGTTGTGAGATTTTACCTAACCTTTTTCGTTTTTTGTCTGATATTTCATTTCTTATAAATTGTGTTAGCTGTCCGATATCTTTTCTCAGTTTTTCTATTCTGATCTGTAACCTGTGTTGCCATGCTGGTTTTGTGTGTTTTTTCTGTGTGTTGGTTTGTTCTGATCTCTGCCTAGTGTGTATATTTAGTGTAGTGAGTGCTCCTATATAAACCAGTAGTTGTAACTCTTCCATAGTTGTGTTTTCATTTATTTTGTTGTGTATGATTGTGTTGATAGTTTTTATTGTTGTTTCGACTTGTGGGTTATTTGGCGGTCTATGCAAGAATGGTCTAATGTCTGTATTTGTGTCTTTGTATTCTATATATGTCAGCTGAAATTTCTCTTCTATATCTAACACTTCTCTTCGTGTTCTATTTGTGCTTGTTCTGGTGTCTGTCTTAAGATTTCGTTTTCCTATGATTGTTTAATTGATGTGTGTTGGTCTTTGTTTGTTTGCTCTGGGATGTTTGAGTCCATTACTGTGTTTTCTTCCTCTTCTGATTGCACATTATTTTGTTCCAGTATTTGTTGTACTTGTTGTTTGATGTTTTCTAATTCTGACTGGGGTATCCTGTTATTTTTGATTATTACACGGATCTGATCAGCTAGTCGTTGTTCTGTTAAAAATTTTAATTCCGGGTATCTGGTAATAAATGTTGTGTATACTTGTGATCTGTATCCAGTTGTGTTGGTTCCTAGGTTTGTTGCTTGGTAATAACAGAACATGAGGTGTCGATTAACTTCATCGGACCATCTCATCCTCTGTCTTTGTTTTCCTTCTAGGGTGGTTGCAGGAAGCATATCCTGCAAAACACCTCTATTCGGATTTAAATCCTTTTCCAGTTGGCTAGCAGTGTCGTTACCATTGTGGGCGGGCATAGGGTTCAAGCGTCGTCCCCGACCATGACGGCACTTGTCCGAGGCTTCTTTAGTTCTGTCCTGAACCAAGTAATCACACTAAAAGGGGGGTTAGCCCTATTAGTGGTTTGTTCTTTTCGTCGCCTTTTACGACTGGCAGAACATACCGGAGGCCTATTCTTTTCCCGGGCCTCCACGGGGTTTATTATTATTATTGTTATTATTATTATTACTGTTATTATTATTATTATTGACAGTGCCTGGAGTTGTGTAAATACACTGAGAGCCAAAGGAACTCGTCATTCCTAATATCGTGTAGGTCCCCCGCGAGCAAGTGCCACAACACGTCGTGGCATGGACTCAACTAATGTCTGAACTAGTGCTGGAGGGAACTGACAACATGAATCCCGCTGGGCTGTTCACAAATCCGTAAGAGTACGAGGGGGTGGAGATTTCTTATGAGCAGCACGTTGCAAGACATCCCAGATATGCTCAATATTGTTCATGTCTGGTGGCCAGCGGAAGTGTTTAAACTCAGAAGACTGTTCCTGGAGCCACTCTGTAGCAATTCTGGACGGGTGGTATGTCGAATTGTTCTGGTGGAATTGCCCCTCGGAATGGATGCAGATGATGAGACAGGATCCTTACGTACGTGTCGCCCGTCAGAGTCGTATCTAGACGTATCAGGGGTCCCGTGTCACTCCAACTGCACACGCCCGACACCATTACAGAGCCTCCAGCACTTGAACAGTCCGCTGCTGACATGCAGAGTCCATCGATTCATGAGGTCGACTCCATACCCGTACACGTCCATCCGCTCGATACAATCTGAGATTCGTCCGACGAGGCAAGATGTTTCCAATCATCAACTGTCCAATGTCTGTGCTGACGGGCCCAGGCGGGGCGTAAAACTTTGTGTCGTGGGGTCATCAAGAGTACACGAGTGGGCCTTCACCTCCGAAATCCCATACGGATGATGTTTTGTTGAATGATTCGCACATCGACACTTGTTGATGGCCCAGCAATGAAAGCTGCAGCAGATTGCGGAAAGGTTGCAGTTACGTCACGTTCAACGATTCTCTTCAGTCGTCGTTACTTCCCTTATGTCAGGCTCATTATCCGGCCGCGGCGATGTCGGAGATTTGATGTTTTACCGGATTTGTGATATTCACGGTACACTAGTGAAATGCTTGTACGGGAAAATCCCCACTTCCTCACTGTCTCGAAAATACTGTCCTCCATCGCTCGTGCGCCGACTATAATACTATAATAATATAATATAATATAGTAGTACAAGTTTATATGCCAACTAGCTCTGCAGATGACGAAGAAATTGAAGAAATGTATGATGAAATAAAAGAAATTATTCAGATAGTGAAGGGAGACGAAAATTTAATAGTCATGGGTGACTGGAATTCGAGTCTAGTAAAAGGGAGAGAAGGAAACGTAGCAGGTGAATATGGATTGGGGCTAAGAAATGAAAGAGGAAGCCGCCTGGTAGAATTTTGCACAGAGCACAACATAATCATACCTAACACTTGTTTTAAGAATCATGATAGAAGGTTGTATACATGGAAGAACTCTGGAGATACTAAAAGGTATCAGATAGATTATATAATGGTAAGACAGAGATTTAGGAACCAGGTTTTAAATTGTAAGACATTTCCAGGGGCAGATGTGGACTCTGACCACAATCTATTGGTTATGACCTGTAGATTAAAACTGAAGAAACTGCAAAAAGGTGGGAATTTAAGGAGATGGGACCTGGATAAACTGAAAGAACCAGAGGTTGTACAGAGTTTCAGGGAGAGCATAAGGGAACAATTGACAGGAATGGGGGAAAGAAATACAGTAGAAGAAGAATGGGTAGCTTTGAGGGATGAAGTAGTGAAGGCAGCAGAGGATCAAGTAGGTAAAAAGACGAGGGCTAGTAGAAATCCTTGGGTAACAGAAGAAATATTGAATTTAATTGATGAAAGGAGAAAATATAAAAATGCAGTAAATGAAGCAGGCAAAAAGGAATACAAACGTCTTAAAAATGAGATCGACAGGAAGTGCAGAATGGCTAAGCAGGAATGGCTAGAGGACAGATGTAAGGATGTAGAGGCTTATCTCACTAGGGGTAAGATAGATACTGCCTACAGGAAAATTAAAGAGACCTTTGGAGATAAGAGAACCACTTGTATGAACATCAAGAGCACAGATGGAAACCCAGTTCTAAGCAAAGAAGGGAAAGCAGAAAGGTGGAAGGAGTATATAGAGGGTCTATACAAGGGCGATGTACTTGAGGACAATATTATGGAAATGGAAGAGGATGTAGATGAAGATGAAAAGGGAGATACGATACTGCGTGAAGAGTTTGACAGAGCACTGAAAGACCTGAGTCGAAACAAGGCCCCCGGAGTAGACAACATTCCAGTAGAACTACTGACGGCCTTGGGAGAGCCAGTCCTGACAAAACTCTACCATCTGGTGAGCAAGATATATGAAACAGGCGAAATACCCTCAGACTTCAAGAAGAATGTAATAATTCCAATCCCAAAGAAAGCAGGTGTTGACAGATGTGAAAATTACCGAACAATCAGTTTAATAAGCCACAGCTGCAAAATACTAACACGAATTCTTTACAGACGAATGGAAAAACTAGTAGAAGCCGATCTCGGGGAAGATCAGTTTGGATTCCGTAGAAATACTGGAACATGTGAGGCAATACTGACCTTACGACTTATCTTAGAAGAAAGATTAAGGAAAGGCAAACCTACGTTTCTAGCATTTGTAGACTTGACAATGTTGACTGGAATACTCTCTTTCAAATTCTAAAGGTGGCAGGGGTAAAATACAGGGAGCGAAAGGCTATTTACAATTTGTACAGAAACCAGATGGCAATTATAAGAGTCGAGGGGCATGAGAGGGAAGCAGCGGTTGGGAAGGGAGTGAGACAGGGTTGTAGCCTCTCCCCGATGTTATTCAATCTGTATATTGAGCAAGCAGTAAAGGAAACAAAAGAAAAATTTGGAGTAGGTATTAAAATCCATGGAGAAGAAATAAAAACTTTGAGGTTCGCCGATGACATTGTAATTCTGTCAGAGACAGCAAAGGACTTGGAAGAGCAGTTGAACGGAATGGATGGTGTCTTGAAGGGAGGATATAAGATGAACATCAACAAAAGCAAAACGAGGATAATGGAATGTAGTCGAATTAAGTCGGGTGATGTTGAGGGTATTAGATTAGGAAATGAGACACTTAAAGTAGTAAAGGAGTTTTGCTATTTGGGGAGCAAATTAACTGATGATGGTCGAAGTAGAGAGGATATAAAAGGTAGACTGGCAATGGCAAGGAAAGCGTTTCTGAAGAAGAGAAATTTGTGAACATCGAGTATAGATTTAAGTGTCAGGAAGTCATTTCTGAAAGTATTTGTATGGAGTGTAGCCATGTATGGAAGTGAAACATGGACGGTAAATAGTTTGGACAAGAAGAGAATAGAAGCTTTTGAAATGTGGTGCTACAGAAGAATGCTGAATATTAGATGGGTAGATCACATAACTAATGAGGAAGTATTGAATAGGATTGGGGAGAAGAGAAGTTTGTGGCACAACTTGACCAGAAGAAGGGATCGGTTGGTAGGAAATGTTCTGAGGCATCAAGGGATCACCAATTTAGTATTGGAAGGCAGCGTGGAGGGTAAAAATCGTAGGGGGAGGCCAATAGATGAATACACTAAGCAGATTCAGAAGGATGTAGGTTGCAGTAGGTACTGGGAGATGAAGAAGCTTGCACAGGATAGAGTAGCATGGAGAGCTGCATCAAACCAGTCTCAGGACTGAAGACGACAACAACAACAACAACACAACAATACAATATAATATAATAACGTTCAGACTCGCTTAAATCTTGATAACCTGCCATTGTAGCAGCAGTAACCGATCTAACAACTGCGCCAGACACTTGTTGTCTTGTACAAGTGTTGCCGATCGCAGCGCCGTGTTCTGCCTTTTTACATATCTCCGTATTTCAATACGCATGCCTGTGTCAGTTTCTTTGGCGCTTCAGTGTGTATTGACAAACATAAGTGTTACACAAGAGACGTTATTAATTTCACAGTCTCATATTTATCTCAGTCTAAACATCTGTGAACACCCAACACCCAGAATGTATGCTCACGAGCTGCCACTGACCAGTAGACATTGTGTCGAACGGGTCTCGGAAATGGCGCGCGCGGAGAGAGCGGTTGTGGCTGGTGGAGAAGAGGCACTTGCTTTGCAGACCACTAGCCGATGCCGTTGGACGGTGCGGCTTGAAGCTCTCCCGTGACGAATTTTGTGCCGAGAGCATCAGAGTAGACAGTACGGATTTTGGCGGTTATCTGAGAAATGTGCCTTCAGCAGCAGTGAATTATAAGGTACTTTATTGTAACGTTAGCTGTGATCTTGTCTGTCTACCCTACCACCTGTAATTTGGAGTTTCCGTATCGCCGCTTTTGGAATATACAGTGGGTCGCAAGAGTGTTCTACGCATTATGGTGAACTGCCGGCATGTTATTTGAATTCAGCTAGTGCAGTCTTCCTTTAAACGATTTGTGATATGAATATGTTATTCGGTGGATTGATTGGGTATGAGAGAGCTATTTATTTTACAAATAAAGGAAAGCCCCTGCAGCTAGTTCTAGCATACCTGCTGTATGTTTAATTTAGTAAGTTATTAGCTTAAGTTGGTTTTATTAATGAGTCAGTGTGTAAGTCATATCAGCTGCGCGCCTCACAAGGTGCTTCCAGCATGGGCAAAAATGATTATTGTCTGATATTAACATGATTTTTTTTTTTGCAGATCCCATCTCACGTTAATATGTCTTGCCTTGTTCAGAGACACAGTATTCACGCGAACGACCGTGACAGGACAAATTGTTGTCCGAAACCTAACAATTTGTATTGTCACGGTCGCCATTTGTAACGCGTCCTCCTATATTATTAAATTTTGCTATTGTTATTGATAGAAAAATCTTTATTCAGTCGGTCGTCGAAATTTTGAAATAAAAGTTATTGTGGATGTCGCGTAATAAATATTTCACGTGAAGCGCTGTTGCGACACAGGCGAAGATCAATTGTGTAAACTAAGCCACTGAATATTACAAATAACGTTATTAAAGAACATGGCCGACTGACTACATCATGTAAGAGGGCACGTACGTTCGCGATTGAGTGGTCAAAAAAAAAAAAAAAAATAAGCGTTAATATTGCGTAGGAAATGAGTCTTAAATATAGTTACGCTTGTACACACTCAAATGTATGCGAACATACGAACTGGATAGAGGCACGTACATTTTGAATGCAATCATCCCCCGTGGCCTGGATAAAAAGAACTACAGTTAAATGCATTTATTCATCTTAGAACGTAAATGCGTGGACTTCGAAATTAAATGAAAAGAAAGAATGCAGGTTCTGAATGTCGTGGCAAATATATTGAAATTGACGGTAGCGGCGACGAAAGGAAAAAGATGAACACATCCACGTATCTCTGTTGTTGAGCAGCGCCGCCGTGAAGATCGTCGCTTCCATCTAAATTCTCTGCATAAAATTACAATAATAGTAATAATTTTCCAGAATTTCAGGAGCTGGGACCCATGGTATCACAAAAGACGAAATCGCTCTGCTTCAAAACCAATTTCATAATTTAACCCAATTTTATCAGTAAGAAGTGGCACAACACCTATTAACACTAGGACAGGATAACAGCGAAAGGTAACTTATTCTAAAACTAATAAACGAAGAACGTAATGCTTCTTTTGTTCAGCAAATGCTTTACGCATTAATCTCTGGTAGATGAACTAGTGTCTATATATTCATAAAAAACAATTTTATATAATTCCTTTACAATTTGTTGGGCCACGCCTCGGGCAATGTTTTGAATTTGTTCAAAGGGGTTAATGTTGAGCCCACTTTTGAGATACAGAGACATGTCAAAATTCAGACTTGTTCTGGGAGATTCTGGAACTGTTAAGATTTAGTAAAATGTCATATTAATAAAAGTTTTAAACTTTTCTTAAAAAGACTAAGATAACAATTTTAAGAGAATCACTTTTGTTGTCATTTGGTTACGCTGTTGTCTCTTTATCCATAGGCTGTTCAAAAAACATATAGGGTTTAGCAAAGAATTTTAACCCATCTACATTAAGAAATTGTGACGTCCCTGAAAATAAATGTGTGTTGTAACTGCAACCTTCGTGTGAACTGGGGCAGCTCGCCACGCAGTTCCTCACAGTGGTATTGTTATACCGTTTTGAGGCTGGCATAGTTTTGTGTTTGATTGTTTGGTTGATTTGGGGGAAGGGGACCAAACAGCGAGATCATCGGTCCGATCGGATTACGGAAGGATGGGAAAGGAAGTCGGCTGTGCCCTTTCAAAGGAACCATCCCAGTTTTTGCTGAAGCGATTTAGGGAAGTCACGGAAAACGTAGATCAGAATGGTCGGACTCGTGTTTGATCTGTCTTCCTCCGGAATGCGAGTGCAGTGTGATAACCACTGCGCCACACCGCTCAGTTTGGTTTCGTGATGAAGTGACAGTGTGGACGTGTATCTTGCCCATCTCACGACCCGGCGCTGTACGATCGTGTACAGTCTGTCCAAGCGGGCGCCAGTCGCACTGGGCTACTGAAATCTTGCGTGGCGTCCGCCCTCAACCCGTCCATTTCATACTCGAACCACAGCCGTGGGACCCGACCAACACGAGCGGCACTACCACGGAACCATAAACTGCTCTCCCGATAGGCCTTACTGATATACTCTTCTTTTTCTATTTATTTATTTCCACGACGCGTTTCAAAGGTTTAAAAGCCCATCATACATTGCGATTGTGTCTTCTCTTCTGCTATACGAACCTTGCACCCAGCAGGTTCCTGAAGCCATATTTCTTTACAAATGTGACTGTATACATGTGATGTGTTACGACAGCGAAAGGAACCTGTGACCGCTGGAGGTACTCTACGAGGTGCACTCAAGTTCTAAGGCCTCCGATTTTTTTTCTCCGGACTGGAAAGAAATAGAAAGATGCGCATTGTTTTAAAATGAGGCCGCGTTCATTGACAATACGTCCCAGAGATGGCAGCACTGTACGGCAGATGGAATTTTACCGCCAGCGGCGAGAATGAGAACTGTTTTAAATACCTAAAATGGCGACGTTTTCCTTACTTGAACAGCGTGCAATCATTCGTTTTCTGAATTTGCGTGGTGTGAAACCAATTGAAATTCATCAACAGTTGAAGGAGACATGTGGTGATGGAGTTATGGATGTGTCGAAAGTGCGTTTGTGGGTGCGACAGTTTAATGAAGGCAGAACATCGTGTGACAACAAACCGAAACAACCTCGGGCTCGCACAAGCCGGTCTGACGACATGATCGAGAAAGTGGAGAGAATTGTTTTGGGGGATCGCCGAATGACTGTTGAACAGATCGCCTCCAGAATTGGCATTTCTGTGGGTTCTGTGCACACAATCCTGCATGACTACCTGAAAATGCGAAAAGTGTCATCCAGGTGGGTGCCAAAAATGCTGACGGATGACCACATGGCTCCCCGCGTGGCATGTTGCCGAGCAATGTTGACGCGCAACAACAGCATGAATGGGACTTTCTTTTCGTCGGTTGTGACAATGGATGAGACGTGGATGCCATTTTTCAATCCAGAAACAAAGCGCCAGTCAGCTCAATGGAAGCACACAGATTCAACGCCACCAAAAAAATTTCTGGTAACCGCCAGTGCTGAAAAAATGATGGCGTCCATGTTCTGGGACAGCGAGGGCGTAATCCTTACCCATTGCGTTCCAAAGGGCACTACGGTAACAGGTGCATCCTACGAAAATGTTTTGAAGAACAAATTCCTTCCTGCACTGCAACAAAAACGTCCGGGAAGAGCTGCGCGTGTGCTGTTTCACCAAGACAACGCACTCGCACATCGAGCTAACGTTACGCAACAGTTTCTTCGTGATAACAACTTTGAAGTGATTCCTCGTGCTCCCTACTCACCTGACCTGGCTCCTAGTGACTTTTGGCTTTTTCCAACAATGAAAGACACTCTCCGTGGCCGCACATTCACCAGCCGTGCTGCTATTGCCTCAGCGATTTTCCAGTGGTCAAAACAGACTCCTAAAGAAGCCTTCGCCGCTGCCATGGAATCATGGCGTCAACATTGCGAAAAATGTGTACGGCTGCAGGGCGATTACGTCGAGAAGTAACGCCAGTTTCATCGATTTCGGGTGAGTAGTTAATTAGAAGAAAAATCGGAGGCCTTAGAACTTGAATGCACCTCGTATTTTACTTATTTTATGTTTACCATTAGGTATCAGTTTAATTGCTTGTCAGAAGTAATCCAAAACCGTGTTCTGAAATAGGGTCTTGTTTCTCCACTAGGCAGTGTCACAAGTTCCTCCGAAAAAATCGTAACACAACACACACACACAAATGTCATACTAACTAATGTAGATCCACCCTATGATGGAGGTTTAAACTTTTGAAACGCGTCGTGGAAATAAATAAAACGGTGACTGGTAACAGTAAACTTGTTGTTCCATTTAATGTCAATAACAGTCACGGTAAAGCCTAACCTAAAATGTTCGCATGTAAAGTCTTCTCTTTCTTTTGCTACCTTGTCACAAACAACGAACATTCAAATGCAATTTCTGATTCAGAAACCCGCAGTGTAATCTCTCCTTGCCGCTACAGATTGCAGATGGCGCTACTCTCACCTGCTTTGAGCAGCGCCGCTCAAGTGCTAATGGTCTGCATACTCAGTCGTGTAGTACACTGCATGTCCGCCCCCGGTAGCTGGGTGTTGCCGGCACGGTAGCTCAGCGTGTTCGATCAGAGGGTCTAGCTACCCTCTGCAATAAAAAGAAACTGAGTGAACGGATCAACGAACAACCTGAACGGGTGTTATCGGACGTCCGCCACGAACAAATTCACCGAACAGTGTAGAACGCAATGATGAATCAAGCACACTATATATATATATATATATATATATATATATATATATATATATATATATATACAGGGTGATTCAAAAAGAATACCACAACTTTAAAAATGTGTATTTAATGAAAGAAACATAATATAACCTTCTGTTATACATCATTACAAAGAGTATTTAAAAAGATTTTTTTCACTCAAAAACAAGTTCAGAGATGTTCAATATGGCCCCCTCCAGACACTCGAGCAATATCAACCCGATACTCCAACTTGTTCCACACTCTCTGTAGCATATCAGGCGTAACAGTTTGGATAGCTGCTGTTATTTCTCGTTTCAAATCATCAATGGTGGCTGGGAGAGGTGGCCGAAACACCATATCCTTAACATACCCCCATAAGAAAAAATCGCAGGGGGTAAGATCAGGGCTTCTTGGAGGCCAGTGATGAAGTGCTCTGTCACGGGCTGCCTGGCGGCCGATCCATCGCCTCGGGTAGTTGACGTTCAGGTTTCATAAGTAACCTTTTTCGTAGGACTCTCCATACAGTTTATTGTGGAATTTGCAGCGCTCTTCTAGCTCTGCGAGTCGATTTTCCTGGGCTGCAAACAAATGCTTGCTGGATGCGTGCTACATTTTCATCACTCGTTCTCGGCCGTCCAGAACTTTTCCCTTTGCACAAACACCTATTCTCTGTAAACTGTTTATACCAACGTTTAATACACCACCTATCAGGAGGTTTAACACCATACTTCGTTCGAAATGCACGTTGAACAACCGTCGTCGATTCACTTCTGCCGTACTCAATAACACAAAAAGCTTTCTGTTGAGCGGTCGCCATCTTAGCATCAACTGACGCTGACGCCTAGTCAACAGCGCCTCAAGCGAACAAATGTACAACTAAATGAAACTTTATAGCTCCCTTAATTCGCCGACAGATAGTGCTTAGCTCTGCCTTTTGTCGTTGCAGAGTTTTAAATTCCTAAAGTTGTGGTATTCTTTTTGAATCACCCTGTATATATATATATATATATATATATATATATATATATATATATATATATATATATATATATATATATATATATATATAAGTGGTCAGCACGACAGAGTGTCAATCCTAAGGGCCCGGGTTTGATTCCCGGCTGGGTCGGAGGTTTTCTCCGCTCAGGGACTGGGTGTTGTGTTGTCCTAATCATCAGCATTTCATCCCCATCGACGCGCAAGTCGCCGAAGTGGTGTCAAACCGAAAGACTTGCACCCGGCGAACGGTCTACCCGACGGGAGGCCCTAGTCACACGACATTTTTATTTAGTACACTTCATGCCAATTTGACGTTTGTTACATGAAGCCTTCATGCTTTTGTAATTTCAAAGGCCAGCACTGCATTAGGATGGAAACACCCGTGACTATAATAGTCCGTATGAACTGATGCAGGCATACCGCCTTCTGACACAAAATAGCTTCACTTACAGAATTCACTACCTCTTTGCAACCTTCACGAGCTTCTTGAATATCCTGTTAACTAAAAGTATTCCAATATTTTTTTCTAACAGTTAATGGCTACATTTAAAGGTTATTCAGCACTTTTGCAGACACCAGGCTGTATTTTTAAGAACCGAAGAGTAGAAAGGGAAGTAGTAGTTGAGAAGGACGTGAGGCATTTATGTAACCTATCATTGATGTTATTCTGTATGTACACTGAGCAAGTAGCAAAGGAAACCAAGGGGAAATTTATAAACTAAATTCAAGTTCAGGGAAAAGGAATAAAAAATGTTCAGTTTTGTAATAACATTCCAGACGGTAAAGGACTTGAAATATTAGTTGAAAAGACGTTATAAGATGAACGTTAACAAAAGTAAAACAAGGGCAATGGAATGTAGCTGAATTAAATCAGGCAAGACTGTTAGAACTATATAAGGAAATGAAACACTAAAAGAAATATACAGGTTTCATTATTTCGGCAACAAAATAACTGACGATGTCTGAAGTAAAGAAGAAATAATATGCAGACTGGAATGAGGAAGGTAGGAGACGAGGTACTGGCAGAAGTAAAGCTGTGAGGACGGGGCGTGAGTCGTGCTTGGATAGCTCAGATGGTAGAGCACTTGTCCGCGAAAGGCAAAGGTCCCGAGTCCGAGTCTCGGTCCGGCACACAGTTTTAATCTGCTAGCGCACACTCCGCTGCAGAGTGAAAATTTCATTCTGGAAACAACCCCAAGGGTGTGGCTAAGCCATGTCTCCGCAATATCCTTTCTTTCAGGAGTACCAGATCTGCAAGTTTCGCAGGAGAGCTTCTGTAAAGTTTGGAAAGTAGGAGACGAGGTACTGGCAGAAGTAAAGCTGTGAGGACGGGGCGTGAATCGTGCTTCGGTAGCTCAGATGGTAGAGCACTTGCCCGCGAAAGGCAAAGGTTCCGAGTTCGAGTCTCGGTCCGGCACACAGTTTTAATCTGCTAGAAAGTTTAATATGCAGACAGTTTATTGCAAGAAAAGCGTGTCTGAAAATGTAGGGACTACATATAAATTTAAGTTCTAGGGAGCGTCTCTGGTAGTATTTACTTCGAGTGTATCCTTCTGCGGGCAACAGCCGTGCCGCAGTGGTAACACCGGTTCCCGTCGCATCAACGAAATTAAGCGCTGCCGGGCTGCCGTGGAACTGGTATACGTGGCTATCCGGTCTAGCGAGCGCTGTTGGCAAGCGGGGTGCACTCAGCCCTTGTGAGGAGCTACTTGATTGAGAAGTAGCGGATCCGGTCTCGTTGACTGACCTACGGCCGGGAGAGCGGTGTGCTGACCACAAGCTCCTCCTTGTTTGCGTCCAGTGACGCCTGTGCGCTGAGGACGACACAGCGACCAACCGGTACCGTTGGGCCTTCGTGGTCTGTTCGGGCACAGTTTGATTTTTAGTAGCCTTCTGCGGAAGTGAAACGTAGACGATAAACAGTTCAAACAACAAGGTAATAGGAGTTTTTGAAACATGGTGCTACAAAAGAGTGCGGCATATGGGTAGATTGGATAAATCGTGGTAAGGCACGATTCGAATTCGGGAAAAAATAGATTTATGCCATTATTTGATTGAAATAATGGATCAGTCCACAGGACGCAATTTGAGGCGTCGAAAAATAATTACTTTGGTAGTGGAGTTAGTATAGGGAGTGACAACTGTACAGGGAGAGCATGGCTTAACTAAAGTGAGAAGATTCAAATGAATGTAGGCTGTATTAATTACGTAGAGAAGAGGAGACTCGCACAAGACGGCAAGCCAGGAGAGCTGCAGAATACCAGTTTTCGGAATGAAGACCATAGCAAAAACTTGTCACTGTCCTTATGTGTTGCGATGTTATCATGTTACTTTGCACCGTCCTCTATGTTTCCCGAGATACATTGACGGAAAGAAATCGCAAGACCAAAAAATAATTAATGCAGAGTAATCAAATTTCGCGAATACGTTTGTCTAGGTAACACACACTACTAGCAAATAAAATAGCTACACCACGAAGATGACGTTGTACAGATGCTAAATTTAACCGACAGGAAAAAGATGCTGTGGCATGCAAATGATTAGCTTTTCAGAGCATTCACACAAGTTGGCGCCGGTAGCGACACCTACAACGTGCTGACATGAGGAAAGTTTCCAACCCATTTCTCATACACTAACAGCAGTTGACCGGCGTTGCCTGGTGAAACGTTGTCGTGATGGCTCGTGTAAGGAGGAAAAACGCGAACCATCACGTTTCCGACTTTGACAAAGGTCGGATTGTAGCCTATCGCGATTGCGATTTATCGTATCGCGACATTGCTGCTCGCGTTGGTCGAGATCCAATGACTGTTAGCAGAATATGGAATCGGTGGGTTCAGGAGGATAATTCGGAACGCCGTGCTGGATCCCAACCCGCCTCGTATCACTAGCAATCGAGATGACAGGCATCTTATCCGCATGGCTGTAACGGATCGTGTAGCCACGTCTCGATCCCTGAGTCACCAGATGGGGACGTTTGCAAGACAACAACCATCTGCACGAACAGCTGGACGACGTTTGCAGCAGCATAGACTATCAGCACGGGGACCATGGCTGCGGTTACCCTTGACGCTGCATCACAGACAGGAGCGCCTGCGAGTGTGTACTCAATGACGAACCTGGGTGCACGAATGGCAAAACGTCATTTTTTCGGATGAATCCTGGCTCTGTAAACAGCATCATGATGATCGCATCCGTGTTTGGCGACATCGCGGTGGACGCACATTGGAAGCGTGTATTCGTCATCGCCATACTGGCGTATCGCCCGGCGTGATGATGTGGGGTGACATTGGTTACACGTCACGGTCACCTCTTGTTCGCATTGACGGCACTTTGAACAGTGGACGTTACATTTCAGGTGTGTTACGACCCGTGTCTCTACCCTTCATTCGATCCCTGCGAAACCCTACATTTCAGCAATATAATGCACGACCGCATGTGCAGGTCCTGTACGGGCCTTTCTGGATACAGAAAATGTTGGACTGCTGCCCTGGCCAGCGCATTCTCCAGATCCCTCACCAACATCTGGTCAATGGTGGCCGAGCAACTGGCTCGTCACAAGACGGCAGTTCTTGATGAACTGTGGTATCGTGTTTGAAGCTGCATGGGCAGCTGTACCTGTACACGCCATCCAAGCTCTGTTTGAATCAATGCCCAGACGTATCAAGGCCGTTATTACGGCCAGAGGTAGTTGTTCTGGATACTGATTTCTCAGGATCTATGCACCCAAACTGCGTGAAAATGTAATCACATGTCAGTGCTAGTATAATATATTTGTCCAATGAACACCTGTTTGCATTGCATATGTGAAATGCTGGTACATTAATAAATGCAGTTGCAGAATACTGAATGCAAGCATGAAAACTTACATGCGTGTGTTGTACAGGGTCCGGATGTCGGTTTGTGGGATGGAGTCTCATGCCTGTTGCACTTAGTCGGTCACTACAGGGACGGTTAAAGCACTTTGTGGATGACGCTGGAGCTGTCATCCGATGATGTCAGATAGGTGCTCGATTGGAGACAGATGTGGTCATCGAGCAGGCCAAAGCAACACGTCGACACTCTGTAGAGCATGTTGGATTACAACAGCGGTATGTGGACGAGCGTTATCCTGTTGGAAAACGCATCCTGGAATGCTGCTCATGAACGGCAGCAGAGCAGGTCGAATCAGCAGGTTGATTTACAAAGTTTCATGGAATAACCACGGGACTGCTCCTTCTGTCATGCGAACTCTCGCTCCAGACCATAACTCCAGGTGTAGGTACAGTGTGTCCAGGAGGCAGACAAGTTGGTTGCAGGCCCTCAAAAAATGGTTCGAATGGCTCTGAGCACTATGCGACTTAACTTCAGAGGTCAACAGTCCCCTAGAACTTAGAACTACTTAAACCTAACTAACCTAAGGACATCACACACATCCATGCCCGAGGCAGGATTCGAGCCTGCGACCGGCAGGCCCTCACATGGCATCCTTCTGACCAACACGCGGCCATCACTAGCGCCGAAGGAGAGCCAGCTTTCATCAGGAAACACAACAACCTCGACCCTGCTCTCCACTAAGCTCTCGCTTGACACCAATGAAGTCGCAAATGGCGGTGGTTTGGGGTCAGTGGAATGCACGCTACATGGCGTCTGACTGGGAGCTGTCCTTGAAGTAATCGAATTGTAACCGTTCGTTGTGCCACCGTGGTGCCAACTGCTGCTCAGATTGCTACTGTAGATGCAGTACGATGCGCCACAGCCATACACAGAAGACGATGAAGCCTCTTGGTAGTACCACGTGGCTGTCCGGAGCGCGGTCCTCTCGTGACCACTATTGCCAGCAATCATGTCCAGTGGCTAAATTCCTCCCAGCCGAGCGGGATTAGCCGAGCGGTCTGAGGCGCTGCAGTTATGGACTGTGCGGCTAGTCCCGGGGGAGGTTCGAGTCCTCCCTCGGGCATGGGTGTGTGTGTTTGTCCTTAGGATAATTTAGGTTAAGTAGTGCGTAAGCTTAGCGACTGATGACCTTGGCAGTTACGTCCCATAAGATTTCACACGTTTTTACATTCCTCCCAGTGTTTCTGCAGTATCGCAGTATCCCAGAATCTGAACAGACATCATCTTTCAGATGTAGAAACACACCACATGTCGCACAACTTTTTCTTAGTGTTGCGAGCTTTTTTTGCCAGAGTAGTTTATACTACTGCCCTGATAATAAATGTATCTATCAGTAATAATATCCGGTTTTTCGTAATATTCTTTGTGCATACTAAACCATTTAAAATACACTGATTCTGTAAGAAGAGTAGCATGTGAAGATGGATCCAAGGGATCGGAAATGACATGATGCACGATTGAAATAAAGCTATTTTGTAACTGAACTCTCTGTATACTCTCTGTATTTTTGCGTATATTGATTTGTAATGCAAACATTTGGGGAACGTCAGAAATCGCGAGTCGCACAGTTTGCACACAACTGCAAGCGTGTCCAACGAGCTTTCCCACCACTGCTTCTTTACCCCTGATACACAGCTGACGTCCTAAAACTCTCCCAGCTCACCTGTTTACTCCAGTACACCGACAAAAGTGTCTCCCCTACTGTCCAGTCCACCCTCCATTCGCCCCAGTTATCAGCGTAACTCCTCACTAATTTAACTTTGCGTTGTAACCAGTGGTACCTTCGTATCAACCCTAAAAAAGGCTCGGAATTATTATGAGCAACGCACACGTACATTCTCTCCTCGAGAAATTTACTTCACAATTCAAAACAACTGTTTACCTGCTTTGAGCTGACTTCATCTGAGACGACGTGTTGGTAGTCTAAGAACTTTTAGCATTGTACTCGATAATGGCGCGAAAGTCGAAATCTTGATTGTACAGAAGAAAACTACAGTAATAGTCACTCAAATAGCGGTGCATTCTTTCAAAAATTCAGAAAAGGCGAGTCCACTTCGCTCAGACTTGAACAACGACGATTAGCTCACACTTAAACAGTTAGGACTAACATTTGATCAGATACTAACTTGAAATTCATCGTCGTCATCTTCATGGTGGCCCATGCAGTCCGTTCCATCCCAGTAAGTATTTCAAGATCATCCTCCCATTTCTTCTACCTCTCCGACTAGTCGATTTCTAGAGCAAATACTTTCTTCGAGCGCCTTTGGGTTTCAGTCGGAAAAAAAGTCTCGTGCCATTTGCGTCTTTGGGCAGCCCTCAGCTCCTCTGAAGGGCTACAAAGTGACAATATAGTCTTCAAATGCAGCAGCTGATCATAGCCCACTTTGTCAGCTTTCTGCCCACACTCCAACGCGTCCCCAAAGGGGCAGCCAGCTGTGTAGGTCCCCAATGCATATTCCACAGCTGTCACGGTGCCTTCGATTACTACCACAGGCCCTACAGACGCCCAGCTGGAACTTCCTCCGTAGCATAACACAGCTCCCACCAGCCTGCTTGTAGCAGCCGTTAGTCCAGATGACGCTGTGTCCGATCACGACCATCGAACTGGTGTAACAAGAAAGGTGTTTCGTCCGATCACCTATTGATCCACCGTCCAATTTCGATTATGCACGAGCGCAATGACATCGTAACTCACGATACCTCTGGGTCGGCATGGGAACACTTAGGTGTGGTCTCCTGCGGAGCCCCATGTTCGACAATTAGCGCTGAACGCTGTGCTCGGGAACACGCCAGCACCAGCACTCCGTCCTGTCGTCAAACTTGTCATACAACGTCGCCCAGCCCGCCTCCGAGCTCCACGTTCTGTGATGAGACGTGGAGTCCTACACCTTATCGCCTACCCGCCTTTTCTTCGTCCTCCAAGCTCCATAGACGCTCACGACAGAAGCGTGCAAACAGCCGACCAGCTTCAACGTTCCGAGACGCTCGTTCCCAGAAGTCGGGCCACAACAATCAGTCCTTTGCCAAAGTCGCTTATGTCGATGTACACTCCTGGAAATGGAAAAAAGAACACATTGACACCGGTGTGTCAGACCCACCATACTTGCTCCGGACACTGCGAGAGGGCTGTACAAGCAATGATCACACGCACGGCACAGCGGACACACCAGGAACCGCGGTGTTGGCCGTCGAATGGCGCTAGCTGCGCAGCATTTGTGCACCGCCGCCGTCAGTGTCAGCCAGTTTGCCGTGGCATACGGAGCTCCATCGCAGTCTTTAACACTGGTAGCATGCCGCGACAGCGTGGACGTGAACCGTATGTGCAGTTGACGGACTTTGAGCGAGGGCGTATAGTGGGCATGCGGGAGGCCGGGTGGACGTACCGCCGAATTGCTCAACACGTGGGGCGTGAGCTCTCCACAGTACATCGATGTTGTCGCCAGTGGTCGGCGGAAGGTGCACGTGCCCGTCGACCTGGGACCGGACCGCAGCGGCCAGTGGTCGGCGGAAGGTGCACGTGCCCGTCGACCTGGGACCGGACCGCAGCGACGCACGGATGCACGCCAAGACCGTAGGATCCTACGCAGTGCTGTAGGGGACCGCACCGCCACTTCCCAGCAAATTAGGGACACTGTTGCTCCTGGGGTATCGGCGAGGACCATTCGCAACCGTCTCCATGAAGCTGGGCTACGGTCCCGCACACCGTTAGGCCGTCTTCCGCTCACGCCCCAACATCGTGCAGCCCGCCTCCAGTGGTGTCGCGACAGGCGTGAATGGAGGGACGAATGGAGACGTGTCGTCTTCAGCGATGAGAGTCGCTTCTGCCTTGGTGCCAATGATGGTCGTATGCGTGTTTGGCGCCGTGCAGGTGAGCGCCACAATCAGGACTGCATACGACCGAGGCACACAGGGCCAACACCCGGCATCATGGTGTGGGGAGCGATCTCCTACACTGGCCGTACACCACTGGTGATCGTCGAGGGGACACTGAATAGTGCACGGTACATCCAAACCGTCATCGAACCCATCGTTCTACCATTCCTAGACCGGCAAGGGAACTTGCTGTTCCAACAGGACAATGCACGTCCGCATGTATCCCGTGCCACCCAACGTGCTCTAGAAGGTGTAAGTCAACTACCCTGGCCAGCAAGATCTCCGGATCTGTCCCCCATTGAGCATGTTTGGGACTGGATGAAGCGTCGTCTCACGCGGTCTGCACGTCCAGCACGAACGCTGGTCCAACTGAGGCGCCAGGTGGAAATGGCATGGCAAGCCGTTCCACAGGACTACATCCAGCATCTCTACTATCGTCTCCATGTGAGAATAGCAGCCTGCATTGCTGCGAAAGGTGGATATACACTGTACTAGTGCCGACATTGTGCATGCTCTGTTGCCTGTGTCTATGTGCCTGTGGTTCTGTCAGTGTGATCATGTGATGTATCTGACCCTAGGAATGTGTCAATAAAGTTTCCCTTTCCTGGGACAATGAATTCACGGTGTTCTTACTTCAATTTCCAGGGGTGTATTTCCCCATATCGTGGCTAGAATGATTCCCAATTAGATTCTGCTTCGCGTATATACTTCCCTTATCACGTCCGTGTCAAGCGCCCACAAAGGTGGCGTTCAGTCTGGCAGTAGGCAGTGGTCTTATTGTTTTGGCCCAACAGTGCATGTCTACGTCTATCACTACGTGTTTCCTCCATCGATAGCCCGTTTTGATGTCCTTTTGTAACAAAACTGTTACTAGTCGGGCTCCCCATCGTGAGGTAATCTGTAGAACTTTGATTTCCCAGACAGTGTTTCCGTTGACTGAGAGTAGGGTCACTCCAAAAGAAATCCACACTATTTTTGTAAAAATACTGTTTTCATTCTGCATGTGTGAAAGTTTTACATTGTGTAGATACATCCTTCCCGCTTGTTTTCAAACTTGGTTCAACCTGTTCCCGTGAGTGGCGTCGTCACAGCACGTCTTCAAGATTGTTGCTACACTTGATGTTCGTCAGATGCAACGTGCTGTCATAGAATTCCTGTGCTGTGAAAACGAGCAGTGTGAAACATCCACAAGAGGTTGATAAAGGTGTATGGAGATGCTGCTGTCGATTAAAGTACAGTTAGTCGGTGGGCAAGCAGGTTACATGATGAAAGCGGGCACGGCAATATTGAGGATTGTCCTCGCAGCGGCAGGCCTCGTACTGCACACACTCCAGACAATGTGCAGAGAGTTAACGAATTGGTGACTGCTGACAGACGCATCACAGTGAACGAATTGTCACGCTACGTTGGGATATGGGAAGGAAGTCTTTGCAGAATACTGAAAGTGTTGGCGTTAAAAAACGTTTGTGCTAGGTGGGTTCTCAGGATGTTGACAGTGGCTCACAAAGAAACAAGAAAAACGGTATGCAACAAACTTTTGGAACAGTACGAGAATGGTGGAGATGAATTTCTTGGAAGAATTGTGACAGGTGATGGAACATGGCTCCATAATTTTTAATCCAGAGACGAAGAGGCAATCAATGGAGTGGCATCATGCAAATTCACCCAAGAAAAAAAATTCCAAACCACACCTTCTGCTGGAAAAGTTATGACTACGGTGTTTTTCGATTCCGAAGGACTCTTGCTTGTGGACATCATGCCAAGTGGAACCACCATAAATTCTGATGCATATCTGACAACACTGAAGAAACTTCAAGCTCGACTGAGTCGTGTTCGACCACATCGGCAAAAGCAGGATGTTTTGCTGTTGCACGACAATGCTCGGCCACATGTCACTCTAAAAACCATGGAAGCGATCACAAAACTCGGATGGACAACACTGAAACACCCGCCTTACAGTCCTGACCTTGCTCCATGTGACTATCATCTCTTTGGGAAACTGAAAGACTCTCTTTGTGGAACAAAGTTAGAAGATGATGACTCCCTTGTGCACGCTGCCAAACAGTGGCTCTAACAGGTTGGTCCAGAATTTTACCGTGTGGGCATACAGGCGATGGTTCCAAGATGGCGTAAGGCAGTTGAGAGGGATGGAAATTATGAGGAGAAATGAAAATATTGTTCCTAAAGGATGTATCTACACACTGTAAAACTTTCAAACATGTAGAATAAAAGACGGATTTTAAAAAAATGGTGTGCACTTCTTTTGGAGTGACCCTCGTATTTCAGTCGAACGTTCACACATGAACGTTTCCTGTTTTTCCACATTGTCTTTTATCCATTCCAGAATAGTCGAGTCGCTCCCCAGAATAACATTACCGACATCAAAATTCGTTTCTTGGAAAAGAAATAAGTACGTTGCTGATCTAGCGGACTACAAGTAATTGAAATATGAACAATCTTACTCCATCTGAAGATAAATAATGATAAATTGTGGAGTTTAAAAAGCCACGAACGCTAAATACATGCTAAGTCAGTGGGCAGTGCTTCTTTTCGCTGCAGGCTTCTCATTCATGTTTCTTAAAAGATAAGCTTAGCAATGATTGAGACTAATGTCAACAGTCCGCAAGGATCGTGAAACTAAGCTGTTGCTCTAAAAATACTGCTTATAGAGTTTTTTCTTCGGAAATGCCAGATTTTTTTCTGCTCACGCTGGGAAATACAATCTTCATCCGTCATCTAATTTTAGATTCTGGATCGATACGATCTGCATCTCATAATGGCTTCAGAATATTCGAATTTCTCTCCCAATATCAGAGCCTCTAGCTTGTTTCCATAAAAAAAAGACAAACGTTGTCGTGAATGGTTGTCATGTGGTAATAATCTTCCATGCTAATTGTGAAATCGACCACTGAATATTGACATATATTGTAGTTACGAACTTGGATATTTATAGCAATTTAATGTTAGCTTAGTTACAGATGTTGGTAAAAGTAATAAGATCTGCCCAGTTCAGAATGGAAAATGCTTGAATCGGTAGGTAGCTACATCTGCATTAGTATAGGCATCCTACTTTATTTGACTGGGACGATACCACGCAAATCGTGCAACATTTCGATCTTTTGCAGCTAATAGATATTTACAGGAAGGCTTTGTTCACATCACAAATAGCTGCTCTTGGAAACAAATTAGGTCCCATTTCTAGAAGATAGTTTACTGATAAGGGTTGGACTGGGTTGTTTGCGGGAGGAGACCAGCCAGTGAGGTCATGGGTCTCATCGGTTTAGGGAAGGATGGGGAAAGAAGTCGGACGTGCCCTTTCAAAGGAACCATCCCGGTATTTGCATGGAGCGATTTAGGGAAATCACGGAAAACCTAAATCAGGATAGCCAGACGCGGGATTGAACCGTCGTCCTCCATAATGCGAGTCCAGTATCTAACCACTGCGCCACCTCGCTCAGTAATGATAAGGGATTTAGTACGTAAAAGATATATGGGAAATGATTCCATACCTAAGTTTCCTATGGTAATATTTTTAAAAATATGTTGCGATAAGTCGATGTGGTCATTAGCACCAATGATGTTCTGATCTCTCTTAATGCAGTCTTATACTCGTGATAAATAACGCTTCATGCATTATTATTCACGAAGCTGCTATTTTTTTCTTTTTAAGTAATGTACGCGCGCTTTGGCAGTAGTGAGATTAGCGTCTTTCTTTCTGGACAGGCTTTCAACTTATCATCCATACTTGATGCGATATAAACCTGGATAATTATCATATACGGCTGTCGTGGGACAATTTAACCGTTCTTCAGGTTCGTTTGAACAAATTGTTATCACATCTCGTTATGGTCGCTTTGAATGTAGTGATCTATACCGCATTTGGTAGTTTTATCTAATCTGCTACCACTTACTATGGGGCCGAAAACTGTTCATGGGTAACGAACGAAGATAAGATCCTGAATGGTCACTCAAAATTAGAATTTCCGAATAGTAACCGGCGTCAGTGCTCATTTTAATATTATATTCTTCTTTTGGATCTGTTTTTCTTGTTTCTGCCATTATTTAACAAACACATGTAGTCTAGATCGCAAATGGTGTTTTATTTTTCTGTTTCGCAAAAAATGGTTCAAATGGCTCTGAGCACTATGGGACTTAACATCTATGGTCATCAGTCCCCTAGAACTTAGAACTACTTAAACCTAACTAACCTAAGGACAGCACACAACACCCAGCCATCACGAGGCAGAGAAAATCCCTGACCCCGCCGGGAATCGAACCCGGGAACCCGGGCGTTGGAAGCGAGAACGTCTGTTTCGCAAATAGTGTTTACTTTTCTGCGATCTAGACTGATGGTTTTTATTCAATTACGATAAAATATCGCTGTTGTTCCCGTTATGGCTTCAAAAATTATCTTCCATCATCACTTCAGTTGCTACGTCCTGTGACGTTGTCGATTGATGAACGCATTTTTGTTATAAATTTCGGAGGCTGTTATCGGTTGAGTGGAAGGTCGATTTCCAGAGTTCTGTGAAGTCGAGTTCTAAGGCCATTATAAGCTAGTGACAGATCAGGCTTAATTGGCTTCTTGTATGCAACCTTGGCATGTGTCAATTTGTTTCTGACGGTTTGGAAATACTTAAATTTGAAATACGTAAATTTGGAAGGCCTTCTTTCAACGACGCTGTTTTGCGTTTAAAACAGTACCCTTCAATACGGCCTCGCCAAGCCTGTTTTCTTTAGCTTGTGCACTGTAACAAGTAAGTACACAATTTATCGCCAGTATTGACCCTGGCGCGGTTTATTATCGTAATAATTGCAGAAAAGGTTTAACCCTGTCAGTTAGTCTCTCCACGTTTCGTTCCCTTAATCTCTACATTTAGAGGAAATATCGTAAACATAGACATTCCTCTAGGGGAAACATCTCAACGCGCATTCATTAATAAAAAGATAAGTTAATACAATGCGTAAAAGTTTTGACTCTGAGCAGTTTTATTCGTTTACGAGTACAAGAGTCTAAATATTCAACCAGTGCGCGATGTGTTTGAATTCGCTTGTAGAACTCAATACATATGACATTCAGCATCTCTGTGCTGTCGGAAACTATGGGTTTGAGTTTTTGGGAAAAGTAATTATGGCTTGGAGTGACTGTAATCTTAACACCATGTTTAGATTTCGTTGTTTGTTTCTTCTTCTTCTTTCGTTTCACACTCTTTGGGGTACGCTGGATCAATCATTTCTTTGTGCGTTGTTCTTTTCTTAGGGCCCAGTATTTCTTCATTCTTTCTGATCTTCTTCTCCTCTCTTCTTCCGAGATGAAGGATTTGGACTTTTGTGTGGATTTGTCTTGGAACCTTATGTTTTCATCTTTAGTAATTAATTTAGCAGTTCGATCAATAAGTGAATTTTATGAAATATTTAATTCCACTAGGTCTTTCTCAGTTTCTTTAAACCAGTTGGGCTTCGTTTTTCGGTTACGGAAGAAGTCAAAGATTTGTTTAGTTAATCTGTTGGAATTCATTCTGAGAAGATGACCATAAAAATTTATTCTCCTTTTTCGCATAGAATCTGAAAGTTTTTCAGTTTTTTTGTAGAGAGTTTCATTTTTGATGTATATAATCTTATTGTTTTGAAATTTTGGCCCAATGATTTTTCTTAAAATTTTTCTTTCCTTTACCTCAAGTTTCTCCATTTGGCCTTTGAAATTCATGTTAAGTCTTTCTGCTGCATACAGTGTTTCTGGCTTAATCACTGTCTTGTAATGTGTAATTTTGGACCCCCATGAAAGGGATTTTTTGTTGTATGTATTTTTTGTTAGTTGGAAGGCCAATTCAAGTTTATTTTTTCTGGATTCCATTGCTTTGCTTTCCCCAGCATTCCAACTAATCCATTCTCCGAGATATTTGAATTCTTTTACTATTTCAATCTTCTGTTCTTGAACTTTGAGGTATTTACATGAGTGCTTGATGTTTGTCAATATCTTAGTTTTTTCAGAGGATATGTGAAGACCAATTTTAGCTGCTTGTTTCTTTAGTTCAAGGATTTGCTCCCGTGCTTCTTCCATTGTTTCAGCAAACAGGGCCATATCATCTGCAAAAGCAATGCAATTTACTTTAAGGTTCTTCTTTTTGCAACCCAGTCTTACACCACTCTTAATATTTGTGTTCCATTCTCTGACTACTTTCTCAAGCGCACAATTGAACAGCAACGGTGAGAGACCATCGCCCTGTCGCAATCCCGTTTTTATTTCAAAGGGTTCCGATAGTTCGCCCATAAATTTCACTTTCGAAAATGTATTTGCAAGGGTCGCTTTTATAATATTAGTTGTTTCTTATCCAAACCCATTTCTTCCAGGACTGATAACAGAGATTCTCTATCAATCGAATCATATGTTTTTTTTAAATCAATGAAGGAGATTACGTATGTCTTTGCCCTTGATTTTTGGTATGCCATAATGTTTTTGAGGTTTAGTATTTGTTCCGAACATTGTTTGTTTATTGTTCTCAAAAATGTTCAAATGTGTGTGTAATCTTATGGGACTTAACTGCTAAGGTCATCAGTCCCTAAGCTTACACACTACCTAACTTAAATTATCCTAAGGACAAACACACACACCCATGCCAGAGGGAGGACTCGAACCTCCGCGGGGACCAGCTGCACAGTCCATGACTGTAGCGTCCCAGACCGCTCGGCTAATCCCGCGCGGCTATTGTTCTCGTAGGTTTCAGCAGCTACTAGACCACAATCAGCCATTTCTTCATGTTCTCCGTCCAACTACCCTCAAAGGAATTTGCCTTTAGTAACAGTTGGTACTGTTAGTTTACTGCTTCAGGAATCTGTCTTTCATATTTCCCACAAATGAATTTATACTGCCTGACAAAAAAAAAATGAAGCACCTAAAAGACGTGGTTGGGTGTCATTGTAACTTCGTGCACGTACACATCATCGGTGGATATGTAAATGATCAGATCAGCAATTTTCTGCGACAGGTAGAACTGCCACCAGGATTCATTAGCGCTGTTCGTGTTTTCTGCTGTTACAGGCTTGGTAGATTGTATATAAGGGACGTGGACAGCGTCAGATGTTGAGTGATCGCTGCGAAGGACGCGGAGATGAAGCATACTCGTGTGAGACAGCGTCATCAGCAACTGACCGAAAGCGGCCTCTTTGTGCGTCACCGTCTGGTCGGTCGGTCGAATCGCGCAGTATGCAGTATTTGTGAGGCGTTCGGCTGTGGGACTAGCCCGATGTAGCACTGCAATGAGAACGTGGGGGTAGGCCTACTCTTTGTGAAGCTTCTCATCGATCATATCTGCACCGCACGAGAGGACTGCCAATTCTGCACCGAGCACATCGTAACCCCTTCGCTTCTGCGCCTGCGAGTCGAGAACAAGTAGTGCAACTCCGTGCAACATTCTGTGTCATCCGGCACCATTGGTTGGAGACAAGGAGCTGCGGACTGGTGAATTACAGTCCCGTGTGTAGGCTGCCATTGACAGCACAACACAAACGACTGCGTGACTGCGAGCAGGGACTGCTAATCAGCAGCGACTCATCGTGTTCAGCGATGAATCGTCGTTCTGCGCTATCCTGGGTGACCGTCGTCGACGACTACGGCTGCGACCTCTGGAGAGGTTCCATTCTCGAGTGTTTTAGAGAGCCACAGCGCTGCCACGCTCTTGGGTGGGGGTCACACCGAGGGGCGGCAACGGGCGCGACTTCGGGCCGCGGCTGGCTGTGATTGAGGGTACTCTGACAGCACTACAGGTTCTTATGTGTTACCTCTCACGCAACAGAATCGTGGGCCATTTATTAATAGAATATTGATCGTACACACGTGGTATGTGTCGTTTTGAACCGCCTATGTCATTCTGAGGTACTCCTGTGGTCAACAAGATACCCAGATCTGTTTCCAATAGAACTTGTGTAAGATCAGCTCGGACTTCATCTCTGTACCACTGGCAGTATCCAGGAGATTCCTCGACTTGCGCCATAGGGTGGTGGGGTTTCGGGTTCCGCTGGATAGGTCAGGAGTCCACTACACGCAACAAGCGGCTACACGGGTAGCAGGGGTTGTGTGGCGTGGGCTGGGCGGTTTTTTAGGTTAGGTGGCCTCGGGCAAGTACAGAAAGGGCAACAGCCTCAACGGGTGCGGGGCAAAGTCAGGACATGCGGGGACCAAGCAGAAATCGGTATTGCAATTGTAAACTGTCGAAGCTGCGTTGGTAAAGTACCGGAACTTCAAGCGCTGTTAGAAAGCACCGAAGCTGAAATCGTTATAGGTACAGAAAGCTGGCTGAAGCCAGAGATAAATTCTGCCGAAATTTTTACAAAGGTACAGACGGTGTTTAAAAAGGATAGATTGCATGCAACCGGTGGTGGAGTCTTCGTCGCTGTCAGTAGTAGTTTATCCTGAAGTGAAGTAGAAGTGGATAGTTCCTGTGAATTATTATGGGTGGAGGTTACACTCAACAACCGAGCTAGGTTAATAATTGGCTCCTTTTACCGACCCCCCGACTCAGCAGCATTAGTGGCAGAACAACTGAGAGAAAATTTGGAATACATTTCACATAAATTTTCTCAGCATGTTATAGTCTTAGGTGGAGATTTCAATTTACCAGATATAGACTGGGACACTCAGATGTTTAGGACGGGTGGTAGGGACAGAGCATCGAGTGACATTATACTGAGTGCACTATCCGAAAATTACCTCGAGCAATTAAACAGAGAACCGACTCGAGGAGATAACATCTTGGACCTACTGATAACAAACAGGCCCGAACTTTTCGACTCTGTAAGTGCAGAACAGGGAATCAGTGATCATAAGGCCGTTGCAGCATCCCTGAATATGGAAGTTAACAGGAATATAAAAAAAGGGAGGAAGGTTTATCTGTTTAGCAAGAGTAATAGAAGGCAGATTTCAGACTACCTAACAGATCAAAACGAAAATTTCTGTTCCGACACTGACAATGTTCAGTGTTTATGGAAAAAGTTCAAGGCAATCGTAAAATGCGTTTTAGACAGGTACGTGCCGAGTAAAACTGTGAGGGACGCCAAAAACCCACCGTGGTACAACAACAAAGTTAGGAAACTACTGCGAAAGCAAAGAGAGCTTCACTGCAAGTTTAAACGCAGCCAAAACCTCTCAGACAAACAGAAGCTAACCGATGTCAAAGTTAGCGTAAGGAGGGCTATGCATGAAGCGTTCAGTGAATTCGAAAGTAAAATACTAGGTACCGACTTGACAGAAAATCCTAGGAAGTTCTGGTCTTACGTTAAATCAGTAAGTGGCTCGAAACAGCATGTCCAGACACTCCGGGATGATGATGGCATTGAAACAGAGGATGACAAGCGTAAAGCTGAAATACTCAACACCTTTTTCCAAAGCTGTTTCACAGAGGAAGACCGCACTGCAGTTCCTACTCTAAATCCTCGCACAAACGAAAAAATGGCTGACATCGAAATAAGTGTCCAAGGAATAGAAAAGCAACTGGAATCACTCAACAGAGGAAAGTCCACTGGACCTGACGGGATACCAATTCGATTCTACACAGAGTACGCGAAAGAACTTGCCCCCCTTCTAACAGCCGTGTACCGCAAGTCTCTAGAGGAACGGAAGGTTCCAAATGATTGGAAAAGAGCACAGGTGGTCCCAGTCTTCAAGAAGGGTCGTCGAGCAGATGCGCAAAACTATAGACCTATATCTCTGACGTCGATCTGTTGTTGAATTTTGGAACATGTTTTTTGCTCGAGTATCATGTCGTTTTTGGAAACTCAGAATCTACTATGTAGGAATCAACACGGATTCCGGAAACAGCGATCGTGTGAGACCCAACTCGCATTATTTGTTCATGAGACCCAGAAAATATTAGATTCAGGATCCCAGGTAGATGCTATTTTTCTTGACTTCCGGAAGGCGTTCGATACAGTTCCTCACTGTCGCCTGATAAACAAAGTAAGAGCCTACGAAATATCAGACCAGCTGTGTGGCTGGATTGAAGAGTTTTTAGCAAACAGAACACAGCATGTTGTTCTCAACGGAGAGACGTCTACAGACGTTAAAGTGACCTCTGGCGTGCCACAGGGGAGTATTATGGGACCATAGCTTTTCACAATATATATAAATGACCTAGTAGATAGTGTCGGAAGTTCCATGCGGCTTTTCGCGGATGATGCTGTAGTATACAGAGAAGTTGCAGCATTAGAAAATTTTAGCGAAATGCAGGAAGATCTGCAGCGGATAGGCACTTGGTGCAGGGAGTGGCGCTGACCCTTAACAAAGACAAATGTAATGTATTGCGAATACATAGAAAGAAGGATCCTTTATTGTATGATTATATGATAGCGGAACAAACACTGGTAGCAGTTACTTCTGTAAAATATCTGGGAGTATGCGTGCAGAACGATTTGAAGTGGAATGATCATATAAAATTAATTGTTTGTAAGGCGGGTACCAGGTTGAGATTCATTGGGAGAGTCCTTAGAAAATGTAGTCCATCAACAAAGGAGGTGGCTTACAAAACACTCGTTCGACCTATACTTGAGTATTGCTCATCAGTGTGGGATCCGTACCAGATCGGATTGACGGAGGAGATAGAGAAGATCCAAAGAAGAGCGGCGCGTTTCGTCACAGGGTTATTTGGTAACCGTGATAGCGTTACGCAGATGTTTAGCAAACTCAAGTGGCAGACTCTGCAAGAGAGGCGCTCTTCATCGCGGTGTAGCTTGCTCGCCAGGTTTCGAGAGGGTGCGTTTCTGGATGAGGTATCGAATATATTGCTTCCCCCTACTTATACCTCCTGAGGAGATCACGAATGTAAAATTAGAGAGATTCGAGCGCGCACGGAGGCTTTCAGACAGTCGTTCTTCCCGCGAACCATACGCGACTGGAACAGAAAAGAGAGGTAATGACAGTGGCACGTAAAGTGCCCTCCGCCACACACCGTTGGGTGGCTTGCGGAGTATAAATGTAGATGTAGATGTAGAGTGTCATAAATAACATACTAAAAATCCGACACATGGAGTGTGAGTGTAGGGGTTCAGAGTAGGGGAAAGGGGCGTTTGAAGGTCACTGTTTTATGTTTTTTAGTATAATTCGAAAACCACGACTTCTGACTAAACTTTTTCCCTGTACAAAATTAAAATCCTTTAAATTTCCTACAAAAAATATCCTATACATTTTTTCTCTGGGTCTAATAGTATCCATGTCCCAGGAGATAGAAAAATCACATTTTTTAAAAATAATGTTTTAAGAGTATAAAATTAATATTTGTTGATAAATGAAGTGGTTTAAGAGCAAGCATTAAATGTGTTCATTATATGCAAATAC
The DNA here is from genome assembly GCF_023864275.1 of Schistocerca cancellata. Taxonomy (NCBI): domain Eukaryota; kingdom Metazoa; phylum Arthropoda; class Insecta; order Orthoptera; family Acrididae; genus Schistocerca; species Schistocerca cancellata. The sequence continues at coordinate 41,820,042 of NC_064633.1, read as the reverse complement.
AGTAGGACCGTATTAAGGTATAAATTGGGTTCTGGTATTGTAACAGGTGGAGAGGATGACGTGGAAGGGGTGGAAATTGGAGGGGAGGGTAGAGCTGCGAGGAAAGGCAGGTCACCAGATCGTGGTGGTGCACTTACCTCCTACGTAGTTCTGCAAACTGGAGAGTGAGCAGGTGATTCCCTAGTCTATCTACCCCACTGCATCACATGAGGCAACTACGTGGGGTTTCGTGAAGCTATATAGACTCTCCACAGCATCTTACGAAACACTGGTTACACAGTGCACAGACAAGTATGGTGGGAGGAATACAGGTATGAGTTACTCATACTACTAATGCAAGAGGCACTCATGGGCAGAATCTACGTATATCTATGTACACTGTTCCCCAGCATTTTCTGTCAAGTTCTCTTATGTGAGTAGACAAAATGACATCACCACGATATGTGTTTATATAGTAAAGTTATTGTTAATTTATTAAATGATAACTTATTTACAGTTATTAAGTGAACTTTTATGTAAAATATGTTCCTATAATCAATGACTTAAAAATTTTTAGTTGGTAAGTATAATGTTGTCAGTGACCTATATAGTGTTGGCGGGAAAAGTGTTGGATTAATAAAATGTGGCACATTAAAAGTGAGCTTCGTCTTTTGTAACAAAGTTCACTTTGCCTTGTAATAAGGACTTTGGATAACGGAGCGCGAACTGTAAAGGAGACAGCATACGGAACACTAATGTGACCTATTCTTGAGTACTGCGCAAGTGTTTGGGATCCCCAGCAGATCAGATTAAAGGAAGACATTAATGCAATTTAGAGGGGGGCTGCTAGATTTCTAACTGGTAGGTTCGATCAACTTTTATAGCATTACTTCAGGAACTCAAATGGGGATGCCTGGAAAGAAAGCGACATTCTTTTTGAGGAACACTATTGAGCAAATTCACAGAATTGGCATTCGAAGCTGACTGCAGAACAATTGGACTGCCAGCAATGTACATTTCATATTAGAATCACAAATAAGAGAAATTAGGGCTCTTGCAGCAGCATCTAGACAGGCATTTTTCCCTCGCTCTATTTGTGCACTCACAAACAGAGAGAGGGAAAAATGCCTGCCTAGATGCTGCTGTAAGAGCCCTAGTTTCAGGAAAGGAAACGACTAGAAGTGGTGCAACATACCCTCCGCCACACGCCGTAAGATGGCTTGCGGAGTATGTATGTATCAGTAGATGTAACTGTGCACAAACACCATGGTTAACGTTTTTTATTCGACTCTGACTGCCAAATAGTCTGAAGTTCCATGAGCTTTAATTAATTATTAGCCCTAGTCTCTGTCCTAAAGAGAAAACTGCACAACAGAATTTCAATTAGTGAACCCCAGAAAGGAATCAAGGATTAGGATCATAGTTTGTTAAACGTGTTAGGTAATCTTCTCTCACAGGATATTAAAGATTACAGGAAATGGGAAAATGTGCTGGCATGTGTTATGTGGCAGTTTATCCCCAAACTGTCATGCGACATATTTCATAATGTAAAATGCACGTCCTGTTAGTCAATGTAATAGTTTCTTTAACGCTGCATCATAACTATAGGCAATATTCTATACTGCCAATGATTGCACAGTAAGTTATTTCTTCTCTTCCTTTACATTTGTTATAGGGAGGGAGAATTTGTTATTTTCTGCAGCCTTGATGGACTCTTTCCACCTGGCTCATTCAACATACAAGTTTACTTAAAAGGACCAGGAGAGGTCATAAACATGTTTGAAGCTGAAAGCTGTCCACCCAGATAGGAAGGAAAATCTGAATTCGTTATGTCCCATTTGAGCACAGTGGGCGACTTGGGGTGGCCTATCTGCTATAAAACTCTGTTTTGTGAGATGCCTGAAGGAATGCTTCTAGAAAGATAACATGTGAAGCCAGATGTAGCTGCCAGAACAGTTAAGCGAAGACCAGCGGTTTCTCTATAGTCAGGCAAAACAAAAAAAAACGTTTTTTTTTAATCCTAGTAACAAGCACCCTAATTTAAAAAAAACTCCATCCAAACAGGCCATGAAGGTCTACCAGGACTCTGATTGGCTCACAATAATTATGACTGTAGAAGGCACACTTTCCCACGTGTATCTACGTATAAGCCCTTCAGTTAGTTGGGGTTAGAAATATGTATGGAGTGGGAGAGATTTTCTGCCTCACCTCTCCCCCACCAAATCCAGACCATCACTGGACGGTTAACAGTTGCCTTCCCAGGATGATACAAAAGTTTCCTTCTGAATTTGCCTAGTTGCGTGCATTTGTCATTACATTCACATTCAATCAAATTACCGATCATCCATGTTTGGGACAGGTGGCAATAGGTACATGTTGTACTGACTGTGAGTTACAATTAAAGTGGAAATAAAGGCTCACAAATTCAGGTTCCCAGCATGTTGTTCCTACCTAGCATGGAAAATATGAGGATGGAAAATATAAGAATTCACACTGGCAAAGAATACTCTGACAAACTTGATAACAGAAGACCATTGAAATTATATGAGAGGCAGACTGACTGATGCCTTTCAACGTTGCTGCTGTCTGCCATTAACAGCGTATTTTAAAGGCGTGTAACTGAATTAAATTAATTAATGACCAGAAAGTTACTGCATTTCTCTCTCCATTAATTGAGGCACTGGTAGACTGCATAAATCTCTTCCATTCAGGAATTACTGCCACTTGTAGAGTGGGCAGAACTGAGTGGAGTCATTTGTCACACGTCCACAGTACATCATGCAAGACTGATGTGAATATATCTGATAGAATGGGACTGATCATGTTCAAGTCTAAAACAGTAATCTACTGTAACGCATTGCTTGACTTGTTTTGAAGCATCTGACATTCCATAATGTCTAGGCAGGGCTGGAACTAGGACTTTTGCCAAAGGGGCCAAGCTTAAATTATTTGCCACCCCACCTTTCACTCCGTCCTCCCGCACCCCCCATCAATGCTTTTATAACTGGAAAGGTTTTCTTGGAGCAAAAATATTTATGATCTCAACATATTTATGGAAGCAGCTCGTTTGCGCATTCTAAAGATTATACCCAGATTTGTAAATTCTGTGGAACAGTCATACTAATCAAATAATTTGTAATTATTTTAGCCTTCTGAAACTTCTTTCTCTAGAGCAAACAGAAAGTGCTATGGTAAGGAATATTTTGAAGCCTGTCATAAGGTTGTGATACCCCTCTATCAATTTATTTTTAGAAATTAAACTTAATGTGCGTCACACAAACAAATTCCACCTTGTTAAGATCTTCTACAAAGATATATGCCAATTCCTCTGCTTTGGAATTTATGTTCTCTGCTTGCATTTCTTTAATTTGGACACTGCACAACTTTGCACTAATTTTCTCCACTGCCTTAAAGCTGGTACCCAGATACATTACTACTTTGTCAACTATTTCTTATAAAGGCTTCCTGAACAAATCTTCCTGTGAATGTTTGGAACTTCATCCTCACAAAGCTCACTGACCATTTTTTTCTTCTTTCAGTTCCCATTTCCTAAGGATTCTCTAGATATTTCATTATTTTCTGCTAATACTTTGATGTCAGAACTAGATTCAAAGAAAGGAGTCTCTAGAAGCCTTAAGAAAGCTCAAAAGGCATTGAGTATTTTGAGCAGCTTTATCAATTGTGAGGTATTTGCTTTGCAGAAACTGCTTGACATGATGATTTTTTTTTAAATCTTACACATAAGAAACGAGTTGAAGCAATGAAATTGAGTTTTCTCAAATTTTTAAAAATAATTTTGCCTCAGATTTTGTTTCTGGTGTTGACAAGTAATAAGCTTCAGTTTCACCCAGAGCCTTTATAACTTTATCAAAATGCTTTTAAATAGCTTTGGCTGCCTCTATTTTTGCAGATCACCTACTCTTGCTCTGCTGTTTCAATGTTATGTTTACAAGTAGTAAGTGGGAACACTGAGCAGTTTGCGAGTTATTATTGCAAACACTTTTTCACAAAGTAATTAAATTAATTATATTATATTATACATATTATATAATATAATTATACATATTATATACAATTATATATATGATTATACATGTTATATAATATAATATGTATAATATAATATCCGTAATTAAATTCATTTATAAGAAGTGTATGCAATAAAAGCATGCCATCTATGCTCAATGTACCCATTACTACTCTGTCCAAACCAACTTCGAGTGCACTAAAAAATTATGGGTTATTCCTAATAATATCATCCTAAAATCCATATAGAAATACCATTACTAAAATAAAATTAAATTTCAGTTAAAATGATGGGTATTTTAAGCACTCTAGAATTAATTTTTTTTTAATTCAGTTTGATATATCGAATTCAGCATTGGATTGCCATCTCCCATGAGGTTAGTGTGATATAAAGAGAGATTTTGAAAAAAAATCATATAGGTATGAAAATCACATCACTATGCTGTCAGCTACCCAGATACAGCTACTTTTTGAAAAGAATTAAATTTTATGGATTTTTTATGCATTTTAATAATAATTTTGCATCTCTAATTCCAGTTACATTCACACAAATCTAATAAAAAGTTTTCTGTATAAGCAGAAGCTGAAAATAAAGTGAGTGATACAAATAAAATGTGTCCTACAAATAAAAAATTTCTTGGAGATAAAATAAAAGCACCAAATGAAAGGCTTGGCTTGTGATTACTTAAAATTAAAATAATTATCATCTTATCACAGATATTAGAGATATTATATACACAACAGGAATAAAAAGTTAGAAGAATTTATGCCAGTTACTGAACCTTTCTGCAACAATATCACAATCTTTAAAATAACAGTTTTTGTAGCTTGTAAAGGACGTGAGAAAAATATAAATTTCTTACAGAAAAAGAAGCTTATGGAAGTTTTAACAAGTCTTTAAGATGTAGATTTTTCGAAATTTAACTTGGCTAGACATGTAGTTTAACCAAAAATTCCATATTTATTAGATGCCAATGCAGAACCGATTAAAGCTGTTAACTAAATTACTAGCAAAGATATAGAAATTGTAAAACAAAAATTAAGAATCCTGTTGCTAGTCCTCATAAGATAGAATTAATTGATGTTCAATTAGAAACACTTTAAAGAGAGTTAACAGAACATGAGAAGGAATGCTATTACTTATTGGAATTAGGTATGTCATAAGATTTTAACAAAGAAGAAACATGCAAATACTTAACAAAATATTTTAAGTTTTGTAGGCAACGACAGTATAAGAAGAATGTATTTTAATAGTTAACAACAAAAACACTGTGGGAAGAGACTGTCCAACATGGATCAATTCTAGTTCTAGAGTAGAGCTCTATGATAAATTTGGTCATTAGCAAGTCCAGGAGTTAACAAATAACTTGGTAACAATATTATAGGCTTTTTCAATTGTTTAGACAAAAGAGTAAAGGAAACATCTGATTCTAAATTAGCTAAAGAAAGTGAACTTACAAGACTGGAAATAACAATTTCTAATTAAATAAGCCCAGATTTCCAAAAAGAACAAGAAGTTGATCCATTAACAGATTGTTTCAGATTAATAAAATTTCGAGAAAGCTCAATTTTGTTCTTTTCCATTATCAAAAATGCAGCTACAATTACCAGATAGTCTACAGAATAGTTGTCCTATTTATAGCAATCAATTGTAACATGTTTATTGTGGTAACAGAAACACAAAAAAATAACTGGAACACAAATAAAAATTAAAGCAGATAATAAAGAAGAAAGAGCAAAATTAGTTAAATATGTTTTATCTCCACTGAGTTTTAATTGCTTGCCCATTAATTGCATAGAAATCTTCGAAGACACAGAGAAAGTAATTTCTGTAAGACAAACATGCATTATAAAATCTGGTGAGAAATATTTTTTAAATCAAATAGTATGGTTTCTACAGTACTGAAAGATCTAAATATTGAAGAATTAGGATTGATGAAAACAAATAAAATTATTCTATTTGTGCCAATAAAACGAATAAATCTATCCCTTAAGCTTTCTCCATATCCTGTTAACGAAATTAAACCAATTACTATGGCATATTTAGAATCAATTAAAACACAAGAACAAGAATTAGTAAACTTAAGCATACAAAAAAGAAAACTTGAATATCAGGATAAAACACAATCTTTAAGGAAGAACACTAAATATTTTGGAAGAGGAACAAAAAATAAGAGAAAAGGAAGAAGAAGAAAAAAATATTTTAAAAGAGAGTGGATAGATTTTGCAATGAGTGGAGTTTATAGAAGTTATTCTTTTGCGGTAAATGATAAAAACAAGTTTACCTATGTTGGCATTTTGGGAGAAAATACAGGCAAAAATCTTTATATATTGTTAAAACTCCCAATAAAAATAAATTTATGGAACTGAAGAAAAATAAAAATTTTCTTAAAGATGAAAGATTTATTTGTATTTCATATATCAGTCTTCAATAGGAATTAGAAATTTTTTATTATACTAGAGAAGAACCATTTTCAGAAAAAAAGATGGTTTTTCTTCTTTTAATAGACACATGTATTCCAGAATAATTTATTTAAAAACACAAGCAATTTTAGGAAACAAAGAGAGTTTAGTGTATAAAGAAGAAGATAAAGAAACAATCTAAAATACAAAAATGTGAGAAATACTGGGAAATATAAATATAAAAACTGTAAATGACTAAAACATATACATGAACGATTAGATCTTATTATTTCCACTACAGCCATTGAAAATTATCAAGAATGAGACAGACACATTTCTTAAATTCGAAAATATACAGGATTTTTTCTGTTATTTTATTAGCTTGAGGAATATCTGAGGGCCTTCGGTTTGAGTTCCCATACACAATTGTTTTCCTTTTTACTGCAAATAAATGTAAATGGCGCTCAATATATTGCATTCATTGAGATTTTCACGAAAGGCATGAAAAAGATACGATAAAGTAAAATTTGGGATTGCAAACAAATTTCTAAGATTCAATTCCCCTTAAATGCACTCTGCTAGTGCAGCTGTGCAATGTCTGTTTTTGTTCGTTAGGCAAAGAATTTTATTAAAAAGCTTCAAAACTGCTCTTATCTTATCGAGATGGGAAAAGAAATTACATATCAAGAAGACTGCACCAAAATATATCCAGCTATCCTCCTGAATATTTGGCAGAATGGTGTGTTAAGCATAATTTGCTGCCAAGCTATGCAGTGACAGAGAGCCTTTTGAGAATGTAAACTAATGTGCTTTTCTATAGAATGTTTAAAGCAATACCATTAAACCTTGATAAGAAGATTGCAGCGCTTCAGTGATACCAATGATTATCACTTCGAACACCTTCTGTAAATGGATGTTCATGCCACCTTTTTGACATTCGTAGACCTTACAAATCATTGGATTCTTCTTTATAGCCGCTATCAGAAAATAAGTACCAAACTATACCATCCCATTTTTAAAAAATTGACCTTCATACCTCTGAGTGACCCCACCTAGCATTGAAAAACTAATGTCACATTGTGGCCCCCGTTGTACCATGCAACATTTGTTCCACAAACTTTTCAGCTGCTATCATACTTTCTGAGTTATTCTAGGTGGCAATAGTGACTCAACCCTGTATCTATGAATTGATTTCTTCTCTAGTGGCGGAAAATAATGTGCAGAGGTTTTCATGGATGCTACCCATATGAGTTTTTTTCCTGTAGTATTATTAGTAACTCGCATCTGTGTCTCATTTAGTGTTAACACACTTTGTGGAAACTAACCACCCCCCACCCGCCCCCCCCCCCCCCCAGTCAGCCACACCTGAGCACTGTGTCGCCAGTGTTTTATACAGTATACAGTGTGACAGGGAGGATCAGTATTACAATGTGAAACAACATACAGCAGCTTCTTGAAGTGTAGTATGGTAGATAGAGTGAGGGGTCACTTGCTTCCTCTTCAGTTGCAGCGCTGTAAGTGCGTCACTACAATACAGTAAACTACCTTCCCTCACAGTTCTACCCTCCTTCCAACTCTGACCCCTCACCTGTCTGTTACACCCCCAGAACACAATTTGTTCCTTGATATGGCTCTACTGCACTTACATGTAGTACACATGTGTAATACTTATTTTTAACCCTCTTCATTTAACAAAAATTTTTTATTTTGTGTCATTACAACACTATCTTTAATAGTCTGTGATTTTTCCATCCCATACAATGCGGATACTATTAGACCTAGAGAAAAAAATGAATAGGTTCTTTTTGTAGTAAATGTAATGTTTTTAAGTTTGTACTAGCAACCATAATCTCTAGGTGCCATGGTTTTCGAGTTATTCAATAAAACAACTAAAGGAACCTTTAAGCATCTGCCCGCATCCACCCTCCACTCATATCCCAAAGGTATGGATTATTAGCATATTGTTTGTGGTACTCTATCCCGCCATTGTACAAAAATCTGCAACTGCACAATTTTTTGCCCTATTCGAAACATTTTTGCTCTTTGTATGCTGGGTTCAATTGCCAACTAGTTTTTACCCAACTATACGCAAACATACTGTTATTGCTGAGAAACAGCGCTGCAGTCAGAGACCTACTGAATGTGTAGGCCAAGAAGAAAATAGTCAGCATTCAAGAGCAATGAACTAAATGTTGGTATTCGCCTCATAACAGAGTGTAGTCTGATGTGTTAGTAACTTTTCAAGCTTGAAATATCTCGAAAAATTATCTCCTCGATTTATAAGCTGCCCCTTTTCTGCCTGGACTTCGACATCAAATTTTGATACTGCGGATTATTGCAATCATCAGAATTAACAACATGAAGAGAGAGGATTATTACATCTTTTATCTCAGAACGCGTTTCATTAAAGACACAAGTTTCCATATACAAGATGTCTTCTCTCTGATGATGCAGTTCTTCCTCTGAGTCCAAGTTCTCTTCATTTCCCAATATTAATTTTCATGGATAATATTCTCCAATGCCTTCCTCTTCCAAATTCCTTACCCACGTATTATAAGCTTATCTCTTCTACAGATAGTGGCAAACACTTTGTTTCTGCTGCCCACCTAGTTTCTGAGATAACTTGCCATCGTCAGTGCCGTTTTTCTAAATTCTATGAACGTGAAATGTTGAATGTTACTTAATGGAACAAGCCAATTTTTAAACGGTATGTTGAATTGGTTTTTGCTGTCCGTAGCTTGTGATTTAGTGTTTACTGTCACAGGTTCTTGATTGCAGGGTTCTCGGTTCGATTCCTGACCAGGTGAGAAATTTGCTAGGGGACTGGATGTTTATGTTGTCCTAATCATTACATTTGATCCTCATCACAAAGACGCCAAGGTCGTTGAAGCGGCATCAAACAGAAAGACTTGCAAAAAAACAGCCAAACAACCACAGATGGAGTCTCCCATCCCATAATGCCATACAGTCATTTCATTTTTAGTTTTTGCTTATATTTCATACAGTAGCTTTTAGATTTTATATATCTCGCATGTCACTACTTTTGTAATATATTGTGCGACTACTTTTAAAACATTTTTGTGCATACAAACTGGAATCGAACACAGACCATGCACATTGGGACTAAACATGGTATCCTTAACAATCACTGCTGAGAGAAAATGACATAGAGAGAAAGAGGGGCAGGAATTAATTTAACATTTTAAATATGAGATTTCATTAGTTTCATGACTTTATATAAACGGAATTTTATGGAATCTTTTTAACCAATCATGTGATAGATGGTCACTTCTTGGGCCACATTGATACTTGCTTTTGGCTATATGTGCCTGCAGGCTGTAGGTTGCATACCCCTGCTTTAGTATATTAAACATGCTCGAAAAACGTCAAAGTCGATTTTTCTCGAGAATTTTGGAGAGCTGCATCGAACTACCATGCTAAATTGATAATTGAATACTAGACTTTACGTACCTCAAATACAAAAAAGTACAAAAATCCAATTGCCATGTGATCTCCTTTTAAATGCTCAAAAACATCGAAAATTATTTTTCTCGTTAAGTAAATCCAACTCCTTCCCTTTTAAAACAATTTTCATTAAAAATCGTTTACCTATATGTGTTCTGATTTATGCACTGTGTAGGGATTTCATTTGTCCAGGCAGTGTAGAACGTAAATAGCATCTTGCTTTCAGATAATTCGCATGTCTTGTGGGAGAACACTAGTAGGGAACTATCTATCATTCCCTCGTCCAACCTTTGCAATGTATCAGGAAAAGAAAGCAAACAACAACATGAAAATTAAGAAGACATAAAAGCACAAAATAAATTACTGTAATAGAAGTGTGCTCAGCGAGAGCCGGTTAACTTCCATTGTAAGCAGACGGCGCCACAGTCTCCTGCTTACGCTCATGCACAGTCTGCAGCACATTCAAGAAGCCAGAAGTTCATACCCACTCGTTCAAGTAGCCCCACGTGTTAATGCAACCACTTCTGCGGTGAGGAGGTCTACTGACAACAGATCGAATTAACAATGAGAGATCGGTGTGCTGGCCAACCAGGATGTAGTTTTTAGCAGGTTTTCCGTAGCCCAGTAGCTGAATGCCAGGCTGGTTCCCATGTTTCACCTCAGATACACACTACTCAAAAATTATGAACATTTTTTCACACATCTGCACCGAATTAACTCCATATGCAGATAGAATGGGTATACTGCTTCCATCCTGGAGGGGGGGGGGGCAGGTTTCAGGGTGAATAGGAGACTGATGACCTCCGCTGTTTGGCCTCCTTAAACACTCGATCAGCTCAGCACAGTAATCCCCACTCAGCACACTCAATCAATAATTGACACCCCTGAGCCACTCGCGACTTGGTTGGTGGACCACTTACATATAAACAAGGGACATGTCCTCACAGATGAGTAGTCGGTTTTGAGCAGAAAATGGCTCGTGTAAAATGAGCTTAAGGATATTTACTTTTTGGATGACCATGGTACGTTTCTTAAGCAGTAAAGACACTGTATTACAAATAGGAGGACGTTGTACACTATTAAGGTAACTCCTGTGAATGTCTGGAAAAATGATAACAATTTTCATAAGGTTTACATGGCTCTAACAGAAAATGTTGAATGCTACTAAGATGAAAATTGTAGGAAAATATGAGTATTTCTTGCTGAACATATTGATATACAATTAATCACATTAGTTCTCATTTTGAGTTTTTCCAGTTTTTCTTTTTTTTTGTGAAGATCAGTAAATTGTTTTTCGAGATGGTGGTCCATACTTAGAATGTATGCATTGTCTAACTATCTCGCTTAAATCTTTGAAACTTAAACTACACATTATTAACACATCTCTTTAAGAAGTAGGCTACAATTATGTCATTTTAGCCACAAGTTTTTATTCTGGGAATGTTTACACCTGATAATCAAAATTAAGGTTACTTTTTTGTAATTAATCAGTATGTATTTTTCTTCTTGTTAATATATTTTCTTCCTGTTAGTGTCTGTAGTGTACTTACCTGCAAATAGTATCTTGAAACAACCCCAAAAAATTTCAGACCTCTACCTCAAATACATTTTTTGTGTGTAAATCAAAAATGTCAGAAAAGCCAGTTCTCAGGAAATTCAATTGAAGGTTATGTTTGATCTGTGACTCATCTCTGTTGTTCCTAATACACTCTAGTTGCATAATCTTCTAGGTTTACATGTTTCTCATCTTCTCTCTTCCTTTTCTTGCTTCTTTAGTTGCACCAAGAACAGAATTTTCAGCATCTGCCATTCTCATGGGATCAGTTGCCAACGGTGATTGTCTCATATTAAACCCAGAATATATTCCTAGAACATTAGAACTTCACGCCTGTTAAATGCCCCAAATTAAAGCAACTTACAGGCATAATAACTTTCGAGAATGACAAAATTGCAGCAACTCAGACTACAGAAAAGTTTACAATCGAAACAACGATCAAGAACCAAAGATACACAAGGGAAACATAGTGCATCATAAAGTGTATCTGTAAGAGGCGAGTGAATTCGACAGACAGTTGTATAGTATATGTTTCCCGAAACGTAACGTTAGCGACAGCCCCGGACAGTTCACAAGCCCCGTCCAATCACCCCGCTCCACACCAATCCATATCCTAAGCTCCGTCCATGGTCTACCGCATGTTCCAACATCAAAGTTGTTTGTATCAGAGATATGCCAGTCATAACAAGGAAGAAAATCAGTAGTTAGTACGAAATACAGTTTTTCTGGTACCATTGTGAAAAGAATTAGAAATGTGTTCACTGAATATGGGATTTCTAAAATCATCAATAAGAAAGGAAAATAAAAATGGTGTCCACGCTGTCTTTTTTATTTCATGGACTTTCATCTGCTCTATATCAAAAAATCTAATATTTGTTAACTGCAGTGAGTGCAAATTTCTATCACCTCCCGTAGTGTAAGAAATTCTGTTGGGAAATATTAATTGGTAGTATCGCCAAGGATGCTGTCCATTATCTCGATTGTCTAAAGTCAATGTTGTGCATAAACAAGGCAAAGTCGATGTCTTGTTTTGTTTCTGATTACTTCATTGAGACTAAAGAATATAAGAGCGGGATAATGTAGAAATGCGTAATGCAAGCAGTCAAATATTTATACAGTGACATTCTTCATTAATATTTGCCCGTGTAATGGGTGAATTTTTACTTATGAACTCTTATGACTGCTTGCTTATAGCAGACACGAGATTACTTTGAGTTCTTCTTCAGTGTTTGAGAGCTTTAGAGCTGCCTATTGTTAAACATATGTACATAATTTCGTCAGTGTCATTCCAACATATCTTATCGTGCTTTAATGTCTGTTAGATATCAGTTTGACAGCAGTTGGCCACAACAGTCAAGATTAGGTACCTTGTGTATGATAACTTTATTGACAGTGCATATCTGTGTTTCATTTTTACAGTATTACACAAACTGCTAAGAAGTACTAACAGCACAACACTGATAGTATGAACAACCGCGGTAAAACAAAAAACGACGAACAAAAACACGACAGCGACGAGGACTACCAAAGATCGTATTGATGCGCTCTTGCTTGGTGTGGCTTGTGCAAATGTCCGGGGCTGTCGCTAACGTTTCCTTTCTCGAACAGGAGTCTAATAATCATATTGGCATGTGAATGTGTTGAGAACCGAGACATCTTAAATTTTCGAACAACTTCCCTATGTCCAGTTCAGTTCTTTTAATCAAGATTTTGTTCAAGAAATTCTAAATATCGATTTAAAATAAAAACAAAGAAATAGATTTTTTGAAGCGGATTACAGGCAGAGTACGTCAAGTGCGTCACCCTGTTGCAGCGAGATGCCGCCGCGGCCGCTGGTGGTGATACCGCAGTGGGGGCGGGACGGCGGCGACGCGGCGCTGTGCTTCCGGTACGCGCTACGCGCGACGCCACTGGCGCTCCCCTACCCGGGCGTGGCGCGCGCGCACCCCGCGTGGTCGGACCACGTGTACATCACGTGCGAGGGCGGCGACGCGGCCGCGCTGCTCGCCGTGCCGCCGCCGCTCAAGCACCTCAGCCGCTGCGCCGTCCGGCTCGCGCTGTGGCGCCAGCACCGCCTGCCAGACGGCGTCTTCCAGCTGCCGCTGCCCGGCTGCCTGCTCAAGTACCTCGACCTCGCCGAGGACTAGCCAGGCGGCACATCGCGAGTCCTCGCCGTGGCACGAGTGCATCTGCACATCTGATACTAAATACGTAAAGTCGAGTGAAACAATCTTCACTCTTCACTATGGCCCCTGTCGTGAATTCATTGTCACCCATCAGCGGCAATTTCACGGCCGATATAACAGCGCGATGTCATCATACCCTTTCCTAACCTACTGATTATTCAACAGCGAATATTTTGAACAAATTGGCGGTATTGCCATGTGTAGTCCTCTCTTCCCTCTGGTAACAAATACTTTTATGGAAGACTTTGAGGAGAGGGCACTTGATCTAGCAGAATTTAAGCCACAGGTTGGCGATGTTGTTGTTGTTGTGGTCTTCAATCCCGAGACTGGTTTGATGCAGCTCTCCACGCCACTCTATCCTGTGCAAGCTTCTTCATCTCCCAGTACCTACTGCAACCTACATCCTTCTGAATCTGCTTGGTGTATTCATTTTGGTCTCCCTGAACGATTTTTACCCTCCACGCTGCCCTCCAATACTAAATTGGTGATCCTTTGATGCCTCTGAAAATGTCCTACCAACCGATCCCTTCTTCTAGTCAAGTTGTGCCACAAACTTCTCCCCAATCCTATTCAACACCTCCTCATTAGTTATGTGATCTACCCATCTAATCTTCAGCATTCTTCTGTAGCACCACATTTCGAAAGCTTCTATTCTCTTCTTATCTAAACTATTTATCGTCCATGTTTCACTTCCATACATGGCTACACTCCATACAAATACTTTCAGAAACGAATTCCTGATACTTAAATCTATACTCGATGTTAACAAATTTCTCTTCTTCAGAAACGCTTTCCTTCCCATTGCCAGTCTACATTTTATATCCTCTCTACTTCGACCATCATCAGTTATTTTGCTCCCCAAATAGCAAAACTCCTTTACTACTTTAAGTGTCTCATGTCCTAATCTAATTCCCTCAACATCACCCGTCTTAATTCGACTACATTCCATTATCCTCGTTTTGCTTTTGTTGATTGTTCATCTTATATCCTCCCTTCAAGACCCTATCCATTCCGTTCAACTGCTCTTACAAGTCCTTTGCTGTCTCTGACAGAATTACAATGTCATCGGCGAACCTCAAACTTTTTATTTCTTCTCCATGGATTTTAATACCTGCTCCGAATTATTCTTTTGTTTCCTTCACTGCATGCTCAATATACAGATTGAATAACATCGGGGAGAGGGTACAACCCTGTCTCACTCCCTTCTCAACCACTGCTTCCCTTTCATGCCCCTCAACTCTTATAACTGCCATTTGGTTTCTATACAAATTGTAAATAGCCTTTCCCTCCCTATATTTTACCCGTGCCACCTTCTCGCGATATGTGGATGATAGTATTGTAGTGTGGCCCCACGGTGAAGAACTGCCTTGCTTTTTACAACATCTGAATTTAGTCAACGAGAATATCATATTTTTTAATGGAGCTGGAGGAGTGCCGTTGAAGCCGTTTTTGGACGTCTTGATCAGTTGGCAAGTGGGTGGATCATTGGGGCATTCCGTTTACCGTGCGCCCACACATACAGACCTGTATTTGCAGGCATCTAGCTGTTACCACTCATCACAACAATGTGCGTCCTTCGAAGGCTGGTACACTGTGTGAAAAGGAACTAAAAAATCTTGTAATTTAATCTCAAAGATACAAGAAGAAAATTTGTTCGACTGTCATACCAGAGGAATACTCTAAAAAACTTTTTTATCATTGAGAGACAAAGGACTAATTTCGATATTCTTTTATTACTTCTAGTATTAACTACCTTTTTGTTCTGATGTGCTGGCGTAAAGACGTACTGTGTAGCTTCATGTCTATGTGTGGTAAATGAAGGTGTTAAATGATGAAAAATGTGTTTTATAATTTCTGTCAAGAGCAAGCCTAAATCCCATACCAATGGAGTACAAATTATTCTGTTAATTCGAGAAGGCGAATTTTAGATGGAGGCGACGATCTTTACGACGGCGCTGCTCAACAACAGAGGTACTTGGTCGTGCTCACTACTTTCCTTTGGTGGCCGCTAAGATTAATTTCGATGTGTTTTTGCCGAGACATTCAGAACCTGCAATCTTCCTTTTCCTATAAAAATAGGAGTCCGATTGTAAAAGAAATATTCTTAAATTTAAATAATTGCAATTCTTTTACCCAGGCCACGGGGAATGATAGAAAGTACGTGCCTCTACTCTGATTGTACGTTCGCAATTTCCGAGTGTGTTACGACGTAATTATTTTACACAAAAAAAATTAAGATAGATCTTTCTCATCAGATCGCAACCACTCGTACGCGAATGTACGAACCCTCTGAATGTATGTAGTCAGTCGTGCGCATTGTTCTAAAGCTTTTCTGTTAATATTCTGTGGATTGCATCTCCGCAATTAATTTTTGTTTATGTCGCAAATCGCACTTCACACGAAGTATTTATTACGCAAGTTTCAGGCTCCATTTAATGTCAAAAAATTCCGAAGAACGGCTGACTAAGCAAACCGCTACAATAATTTCATATCTCTACAAAAAAAATAAGAAAAAAACAAAAACAATAACAGAGAGAGGGTACGTTACATGTCCCAACGCCGTGCAAAGGAGCTGGAATGCCAACTGTTGTGGCGTAGCAAGAGCCACGCCACTCTGAGGTAGCCGAAAGGCACGCGATGTAATGCAGACGGGCGTGAATTCTGGAACAGGATAACTATTGAATGGTAGCAAGAAAAGTACGTAGTTGCTTTATACTTAACTTTTATTCTCTGATGAATACAGCGTTCTTCTTGAGACATTTATACTATAACTCTCAAAGTAGGTAAGGCTAATGGCGCCTTGCTAGGTCGTAGTCATGTGCTTAGCTGAAGGCTATTCTAACTGTCTCTCGGCAAATGAGATGAAGGCTTCGTACGTCTAGTCGCTAGCAATGTCGTCCGTACAACTGGGGCGAGTGCTAGTCCGTCTTTCTAGACCTGCCATGTGGTGGCGCTAGGTCTGCAAGTACTGATGGCGGCGACACGCGGGTCCGACACGTACTAATGGACCGCGGCCGATTTAAGCTACCACCTAGCAAGTGTGGTGTCTGGCGGTGACACCACATTCCTCCCCCGCAAATCGGCGAACGGTCGTGTTATAAGGCTTCCGCCCGCCGTGGGGAGGGCCCCATGTTGACGTATGCGATGAGGTGGGGAGCCTAACAACAGGCGAGGCTGTGCCACCCGCACCCGGCCATTCGGTCCGAGGGGAGCTAGGAAACGCCGGGAAACCTACTCCAGGGTGCACGTCAACATGCGGCGTATGCGCCCGTAATGAGACAGGGTCGACCTCCATTGCGTCGGGGTATCCGACACGCGATGACGCCATGTGGTCCGGAGAGGGCAAGTGTTCCATGGCGGAGGACAGCTGGTCACGGGAAGCGATCGGCGGCGCGTGACCCAGGGAGGCGGGTGGCGGCTGCAGCGAAGCGGCCACTGCGGGCGGCGCCGGCGGCGGCTGCTGCGGCGACGGCGGCTGCGCGACGCCATGAGGCAAAATGGAAGGCATCGTCGGTAACACCTGGGGATGAGGCGAGCCAGTAGATGGGTCCCCAGGGCGCTGACCGGACGGCTCCGGCGCTGAAAGCAGACGGGGAGCGGCAGAACCCAGGCGACGACAGAGGCGCAGCTGATTGAGATGCCGACGCACCTCACCAGAGGCCCCCAATACCAAATACATCGCGCGGCCGAGGCAGCGAAGAATGCGCCCTGCGAGCCAACGCCGTGAACCGCGATAGTTACGATAGAATACAACGTCGCCAGGAGCAAAAGCAGGAGTGTGCCGCTGCACAGGAACCTGATGCGGCGGATGCAGCAAAGACATCAAGGTTCGATGAGGACGACCGTGAAGCAACTCAGCCGGCGAGCGACCATCGCGGGGCTGAGAGCGATACGAAGACAAAAAGAGCAACAAAGCGTCCACCCGAGAATGCGACTCTTTCAATTTCAACATCTGTGACTTAAAAGTCCGGACCAAACGTTCAGCAGCACCGTTTGACTGAGGCGAAAACGGCGCGGATGTCAGATGTTGAATACCATTGGCCTGGCAGAAGGACTGAAATTCTGCGGACATGAATTGTGGACCATTGTCGGAAACAATAGTCTGTGGAAGACCTTCAATGCAAAAGATAGCAGACAACGCGTGGATGGTGGCAGAGGACGTCGTGGAAGACATCCGGACAACAAAAGGAAAATTACTGAAGGAATCGACAACAACCAACCATCGAGCATTCCAGAATGGACCAGCAAAATCGATGTGTAAGCGTTGCCAAGGGGAAGTGGCTTGTGGCCATGCAAAGAATTTCCGTGGCGGTGCGGATTGTTGTTCGGCACACGCCATGCAAGAAGAGCACATATTCGTAATCGCAGCATCGATTCCGAACCAAGTACAGTGCTGACGAGCAAGTTGTTTCGTACGCACTATACCCCAATGTCCTTTGTGGAGAAGCTGTAAGACAGATGACTGTAACGAACGTGGGACCACGACCCTAGACTGATCATTATCAGAACGCAACAACAAAACACCACGTCGTACAAAAAGTCTCTCCTTGTGAGCAAAAAATCGGCGAACCATCGGATCCTCGATCCGTGACTTCGACAAGGGCCATTGCGTAGCAACAAAACGCAAAACGGTAGCAAGGACAGGGTCAGCAGCTGTGGCTGTAGCTACACGACGAAAATCAATCGGAAACGATTCGACCACGTCATCGGTTTCCGCATCAATGAACATGCAAGCAAGATCGGAAGAATCGAATGCTTTATCCTCGGCAACAGGCAAACGGGACAACGCATCTGCGTTTCCGTGCTTAGCAGTAGACCGGTACAAGATATCGTAGCGGTACTGCGAGAGGAAAATAGACCAGCGAATGAATTTCTGCGCTGTACGTGGAGGTACAGGCTTGTTCGGATGAAATAGCGAAGTCAAAGGTTTGTGGTCTGTGAGGATGGTAAAGTAACGACCATACAAGAATTCGTGAAACTTCGTAACACCAAACACGAGAGCCAAAGCTTCTTTCTCTATCTGGGAATAATTTCTTTGCGCTGACGAGAGCAATTTGGACGCAAAGGCAATAGGGCGATCATGCGAACCATCTTTGTGCGCAAGCACAGCACCGATCCCGAAATCCGAGGCATCTACCATCAACAAAAGGGGTTTCTGGGGATCGAATGGCGTAAGGCAAGTATTTGAAAGCAACGCCGATTTCAATTGGCGAAAGGCGCGTTCGCATTCCGTCGACCAGACGAACGGAACACCTTTACGGCGTAAGCGCTGAAGCGGAGCTGAAATGGAAGAGGCATGAGGAAGAAATTTATGATAATAGTTAATTTTTCCCAACACACTCTGTAGCTGCTTCAAATTCTGCGGCGAAGGCAAGTCCTGTATGGCACGGAGGTGCTCTGGACTCGGATGTATGCCTTGAGCATTGATTACATGTCCCAGATACGGCAAGTCACGAGCAAAAAACACACATTTGTCCTTCCTCAAACGAAGACCATTCTGTCGCAAGACCTGAAATAATGTCCGGAGATTTTGTAAATGTTCTGCTTCTGTCTTTCCTGAGATCACTATATCGTCCAGATAGTTAGCTGCAGTAGAGACCGACGCACAAATAGTTTGTAAATATTGCTGAAACAATGCAGGGGCGGATGCACACCCGAATGGCAGTCTTTTGAATCTGTATAGTCCAAGATGCGTGTTAACCACCAATACGCGCTGGGATTCTTCGTCCACCGGTATTTGCAAGTACGCATCTGCTAGGTCCAACTTTGAAAAATATTTTCCCGGGCACAGTTTGTCAAAAAGATCTTCCGGGCGGGGCAAAGGAAAAGTAGCAGTCACTAGTTGTGGATTCACCGTTGCTTTGAAGTCCACGCAAAGTCTCAATTTGCCGGAAGGTTTTTGCAAAATCACTAAGGGTGAGGCCCAGAGAGAAGCCTGCACACGTTCAATGACACCTTGCGATTCTAAATCTTTTAATGTTCTTGCGACCTCATCACGCAATGCGTGGGGAACATTGCGCGCTCTGAAAAATTTCGGTTGCGCGTTGACTTTTAGTTCCAAATGTGCTTCATAGTTCGTAGCGCAACCAAGGCCCGGTGCAAAAATGTCTGCAAATTCCTCACATAGACTAGAAACACTGGCTGAAGGCACAGTCTGGTTCACTGAGAGAACCTGATTCACAATAGACAAGTTAAACAATTGAAATAAATCTAAACCAAACAAGTTCACTGCAGCAGAAGAACGAAGAACGTAAAACGACACAAGTTTTGTTTGTCCCTTGTATGTTGCAAGAAGGCTGCACTGTCCTAACACAGGGATATGCTGTCCTGAATAACTAGTGAGCTGAACTTTTGCGGCACGCAACGGCGGTGCGCCCAGTTGTTTGTACGTGGCGTGATTGAGCAATGAAACTGCAGCTCCGGTATCGAGCTGGAACGGTATCACTTGTCCGGCAAAGTCCAAATCTACAAAAAGTTTATTGTCCTGCTGACAAGAGCGACTGTTTTGTGCAACTTGAACAGACACTGGTACAGAATCACGTGCGACGTGACGAGATTGCCGTCGACGTCGACGCACACTTTTTGTGGGACGAACACAGTCACTATTAGAAAGAGTAACACTGGGCGGAGTGGCATTAACTACGTGAATGTCCATGGGCGAAGGTTCCCGAGCCTGAGTGTCCGTGGTTCGATTCCGGCGCGAAGCAAAGGGCCTGGAACGGTTGTGATTGTCTGATCTGAGCTTTTTCTGGCAAACACTTTGAACATGTCCTTTCTTTTGACAGTAAAAGCAAATAGCTTGGCGTGACGGGCAATTTTCACGCGAATGTCTAGTAGCACACCGCGGGCATGATTTCACTGCATTTGCGGGCTGGCGAGGCACACCTGGTTTAGAGCGCGGCGTCAGCTGCGTCGAAGTGCGCGAGGGCCGGTTACCGGGCCGCGCAGCGCGTCCAGCGGGCCGGTTAATATTACACACTGCTGGCGAAGTTTCAAAAGATTCCTGAGCACAGTCAAGTGTGTCTTGCCTATCCAATATGTCTATCACTTGTTGAAGGGAGGGATTAACTAGTTTCAAAATCTGTTCCCTTATGCGAACATCAGAAACGTTCTGTGCTATTGCATCACGCACCATTGTATCTGAATAAGGAAGGCCACAGTCACACTGAAATTCACAATCCCTAGTAAGGCCTTGCAAAGTTGCAACCCACTCCCTATTAGTTTGACCGGCCGTACGTTTCGTACGAAAGAACGTATACCTTTTTGCAACCACATTAACTGTTTCTTTGAAATAGGCATCTAAAGCCGACACAATTTCTTCGTAGGACAGAGTTGCTACGTCGCGTCGGGGAAACAATTTCACTATCACACGGTACGTTTGCACGCCGACACAAGACAATAAGTGAGGCTGCCGCTCGTTACCTTGAATTCTGTAGGCTGCCAGATGAAAATCCAGCTGTCGGGAATACTCCGCCCAAGTCTCTTGAGTGGAATCAAACGGTCGGAATGGCGGTGCAACTGCATGTTGTGGCTGCGGTAGCTGTGACGCGGCGGCGGCCGCATCATTTTGCAGCGCACGTTGACCCTGGACGAGCTGTCCCAGGGCATCCAATAACGCCTGCGTCTGCTGATTCTGCAAGCGATAAAATTCGGACAGTACATCTGGAGATTGTGGCGAAGCCATGACACAAGCAAATCAAATCAGAGCAAAACAAGTAGGAAGAACACGTTGACTCGTCGCCAAACTGTTGTGGCGTAGCAAGAGCCACGCCACTCTGAGGTAGCCGAAAGGCACGCGATGTAATGCAGACGGGCGTGAATTCTGGAACAGGATAACTATTGAATGGTAGCAAGAAAAGTACGTAGTTGCTTTATACTTAACTTTTATTCTCTGATGAATACAGCGTTCTTCTTGAGACATTTATACTATAACTCTCAAAGTAGGTAAGGCTAATGGCGCCTTGCTAGGTCGTAGTCATGTGCTTAGCTGAAGGCTATTCTAACTGTCTCTCGGCAAATGAGATGAAGGCTTCGTACGTCTAGTCGCTAGCAATGTCGTCCGTACAACTGGGGCGAGTGCTAGTCCGTCTTTCTAGACCTGCCATGTGGTGGCGCTAGGTCTGCAAGTACTGATGGCGGCGACACGCGGGTCCGACACGTACTAATGGACCGCGGCCGATTTAAGCTACCACCTAGCAAGTGTGGTGTCTGGCGGTGACACCACACCAACAATCTGCGTTTCAAGATAAGAGACATTCTCCACATATCAGCACAGCTTTGAGGAAGAAGAAACGTGACCACCCACAAGATCAGGAGGAGAAGCAGCGGTTCAAGTCCAAGACGTTTGTCCCATATGTTGGCAATATTTCGTCGAAATTAGGCAGAATCTTAAGGAAACATTATGCCAAAGTAATGTTTCGCCCAACCACAAATGATTTCGCTCAGCTCGGTTCGCCAAAGAACGATCTAGGATTACAGAGTGCTGGAATCCACAGAATACCTCGCCTCCGTGGCAAAGCCTACGCTGTTTATATAGCACGCAACAGTGGATGAAAGGAGAGTTAAACAAAAGCGCCCAGTAAGTCAGCCGTACCTGAGCAGTATGTCTCCACAGGGATTATTCTTCCACGGAAATCTCGGCCTCGACGAGATCTTTCTGCGATTCACTTATTAAGGAATCGTGGAAATACGTTTGGCTGAAGATTTTATTACTCATTATGGCGGGTTTCAACTGCATCAGGCGGGGGGCTCGGGGATTTCTGCAATTTCCACAAAAAAAAAAAAATTATATGACTAATGATACGTCTAGCGAAAGTTAGTTTTATCAATTTGAGTTCTTAATTTTAACTCCGCGAGTGCACATTCCGACAGAGAACGTGCGTGTAGTATCACCATTACACATACGCCTGCACATGAATCAAGCAATAGTCGAAGAGGGAGCGAAACTTGACATACGTCGCTCATGAAGCGTCTGCCTTGACGCATGCGTAGCCACGTAAATTGTTGGTACAAAGTTAGCGATGTGAACTAGCAGTCTCCAGTGCAAAACACTCACCTGAAGATGGCTGAATGGTTGTCAGCCGAAGTATCGTGGCAAGAAATCGACGTCATCCGCCCGCAGTTTCAAACGTTCGTGGGAAACTCTTTATCATGGGAAATTTCAAGCATCAAAACATCTGCTGAGTTGGTTGGCTCCACTGACAGTAATACACTAAGCTCCCGACTACTCGACTTGCGGACTGTCCGTGCGTAGCTCGGCGGTTTGAGAAGAATTAAAAAACGGCACCTGAGGTATCCTGTTATAATTAGAACGAATATATTCGTTCAGAATGCAAACTTTCCTTTATGAAGAAATAGACTGCGGACACATCCGCGAGTGGATAAATAGCGATGCCTACGCACTGGGATTCGAGCAGCCGAGTGACGCAGATGGAGTGAAGTATGTTCATAGAGGAAGACGGCAAAGACGATGCGAAAGAGGATCGCGTTATCATGAACTCCGAGGCACTGCAATGCCTTGGTCTGTTATTAAAGTTCATTGAGCATTCCGATATTGTGACTCTCCGGAAAATGAGGACCACTGTCAAGAAAAAATATAAATTGTTTCCCGAAAATGTACTGTGCGTTTCAAATGTAATCTTGATAACGGGTTGTCATTTTCCGGCTAGCAAGTCGCAAGTGAAGCAGTGGGCTTTCATATGCAATATATAGCAAGTTTTGTAAATATAATAAAGAGTAGTGTCCCTTTTAGACAAGTGTATTTTTTATTATACTCGTCTTTCTGTTATCCATGCCGTTTCGGGTGCTCGTCAATTCGGATAATCGAAATCTTACTGTATATTAACTAACCGTTTTTTTATGTTTACATTTTTTGCCGCCCAGCCGTATGAGATACATCAGGATGCTAACAATATAAGATGACACATGGGAAAAATAAATACTAATTCATTTTATTTTATAAATGTAATGCAAAGCACATTTGCATTGTAAAGTGTTTAAGGCTGTTGAATTAAGTCTGTTAACTGTTTTCATTGATTTAAAACATATAAACATTCTAAAATGTAACTATTACATTAAAATAAAATCAAACAACAAAATGCATTTATTTTATGAAGTTTTTTAAAATAATTTGTTACTGATGTAACTCAAATGATCATCTTACAGTCACACCAACCTTCATCTGTCAGGCTTGGACAACCCACTTCCCTGCAAATTGGCCTTTTCTTTCTGTCAATAGCCACTTCTGACATCTGTGAAGCACATTCGTACGTTTTAGCCAGTGGTAATAATGGCAGAACTGCTTTTCTCTTTATTTTGTTTTCCTCTTCTCCTTCATCACATCACTCTTTCGCAGATTCTCGATTCCTTCTGGCAGTGTTTCATTTTATTTATTGGTATTCTACATCAGATTTTCGGCAGTATCGATCTTCAATAAAGAACATCAGTTGTTCACCATGCCATTTTTCTTCAAGTGCGGCTTCGTTATACTCAGCATATCGTTAGGAAAGATATATGCCTCTTCCCTGTTGTGACTTAGGAAGTCGGGATGAGGGGTACACATAGCATGGAAGATCAAGGCCCCTACTATGTCACTCCTTAACACAACAACTAGCAGATCAGTTATTAATAATTTATTCAAAATAAGCTTTCATAAAACAAATCAGAGACAATCAACACGTGGCTGTTCTTAAGGCAATATCAAAATGTACAATTACAACTACTTACTGGAGATTTAAATACTTAAGGAACAAATTACAATCTGAAGGTGGTTTTGAAAGGTGTCACATATAATGTTCCCCTTTTTTTAAAGGCCATAATCAATAATATGAAAGTGATTTACAAGGCACACCAGTTCGTTACGAACCCAAATGTCACAAGGAGCACAACAAGTTAACTAATGCAATTGATTCCCAAGCAATAAAAAACCCCAATTTTTACATATATACAAAATAGTTTCAATAACTACCAAAAGAGCAGTGACGCCAGGCTGCCCCGGGCAAAAGGTGACGTAACTTAAAATGGCGGAAGCAGCAGACCAGCCGTCCAAAACAACGCCTAAACTCCGGGGCCCAACCGGGAGTCACTTGACGCCGCACCCACACACCCCAACGCGCAGAAAACTGGAACACAAAGAGACCTCAGAAAACACGGCAAACACCAAGCAAACATCAATTAATATAAGTTAAGAAACAATAAATAATAATATAATTTAAAGTAAAGGCAATAAGTGCTTCCAATAAGACGACTTAAATTTTGCAGCAATATCAATGCTGTAACACATTTAAACTAAGACTTGTACACAAATGCAGTGTTACAAAATAGTGTCAGACTTTAGGCCGACAATGTGTACAAAGATGAAATGGAAATAATTTCAGGATAATATTACGTTATTCAAACGCACAACTTCAGCACAAACTAGGTTTTGTGCACTTTAATTTCCTTGCATAGGTCTGCAATGCAACTGCCAATTGTGTAAGCTTAGTATGCAGAAAATTACAACCAGACTATGACCTAATATCTTCAGTACCTTACAGTTACTACGTCTTTTGGGGACGCTGATTTCCTTAAAGAAAATTGCTGGTCTCCATGCGATCACACCTCTTTCCGGCTGCTCTTACTTCAACAACACACACATTAGGGTAACCAGCCAACCAACAAGTGACAGTCGATACAACGCAAGTGGTTCCGCGAAACGAAGGCACCAAAATCACTTATAGCTCCGATGGAGAGCGTTGTTCGAGGTGGTCTCGAGGAAATGGTTTGTCCGAGAAAACAGGCACCAAAGCACGGAGTTGACATCAGGCAGCTGCACCACAAACTCGCGGCCGTCCTGCAAGCTAGACCGGCCGCGCCGCTGCTGGCCGAGCCCGCGTGTTTTGCTCCTTCGTCCCCTCAGGCACGTCCTAGCGCCTCGTAGCCAGTCCCACGACCAACTCCCCTACCGCAAATACCCGCCGCCATATCACAACAGGGGCAAAGATCGTAGTACAGCCGGGTAATCGATAGTCTTCCAAAGAGCTGGTGTGTCAGGAAAGGCGCACCGCGGCTCACCTATACAGGGCTGTTACAAATGATTGAAGCGATTTCATAAATTCACTGTAGCTCCATTCATTGACATATGGTCACGACACACTAGATACGTAGAAAAACTCATAAAGTTTTGTTCAGATGAAGCCGCACTTCAGGTTTCTGCCGCCAGAGCGCTCGAGAGCGCAGTGAGACAAAATGGCGACAGGAGCCGAGAAAGCGTATGTCGTGCTTGAAATGCACTCACATCAGTCAGTCATAACAGTGCAACGACACTTCGGGACGAAGTTCAACAAAGATCCACCAACTGCTAACTCCATTCGGCGATGGTATGCGCAGTTAAAGCTTCTGGATGCCTCTGTAAGGGTAAATCAACGGGTCGGCCTGCAGTGAGCGAAGAAACGGTTGAACGCGTGCGGGCAAGTTTCACGCGTAGCCCGCGGAAGTCGACGAATAAAGCAAGCAGGGAGCTAAACGTACCACAGCCGACGGTTTGGAAAATCTTACGAAAAAGGTTAAAGCAGAAGCCTTACCGTTTACAATTGCTACAAGCCCTGACACCCGATGACAAAGTCAAACGCTTTGAATTTTCGGCGCGGTTGCAACAGCTCGTGGAAGAGGATGCGTTCAGTGCGAAACTTGTTTTCAGTGATGAAGCAACATTTTTTCTTAATGGTAAAGTGAACAGACACAATGTGCGAATCTGGGCGGTAAAGAATCCTCACGCATTCGTGCAGCAAATTCGCAATTCACCAAAAGTTAACGTGTTTTGTGCAATCTCACGGTTTAAAGTTTACGGCACCTTTTTCTTCTGCGAAAAATACCTTACAGGACACGTGTATCTGGACATGCTGGAAAACTGGCTCATGGCACAACTGGAGACCAACAGCGCCGACTTCATCTTTCAACAGGATGGTGCTCTACCGCACTTCCATCATGATGTTCGGCATTTCTTAAACAGGACATTGGAAAACCGATGGATCGGTTGTGGTGGAGATCATGATCAGCAATTCGTGTCATGGTCTCCACGCTCTCCCGACTTAACCCCATGAGATTTATTTCTGTGGGGTTATGTGAAAGATTCAGTGTTTAAACCTCCTGTACCAAGAAACGTGCCAAAACTGCGAGCTCACATCAACGATGCTTTCGAACTCATTGATGGGGACATGCTGCGCCGAGTGTGAGAGGAACTTGATTATCGGCTTGATGTCTGTCGAATCACTAAAGGGGCACATATCGAACATTTTTGAATGCCTAAAAAAACTTTTTGAGTTTTTGTATGTGTGTGCAAAGCGTTGTGAAAATATCTCAGACAATAAAGCTATTGTAGAGCTGTGAAATCGCTTCAATCATTTGTAATAACCCTGTACATCATAAGCCTGGGACAACCAAGAAATGATATAACAATTCTAAAAGACATACACATTCTAAGAACAATAAAATGTTGAAGAAACTACCAACAAGGAGAGTGAAACGATGTCAACCGAAAGTTGCTAATAGGTGGATGAAATGCAGCATCAGAAATCCAGAATATTGAATACGACACATCTAAAAAAATTCAGGAAGTAATACACTGAAGAGCCATAGAAAGTAGTACACCTGCCTAATATCGTGTAGGGCCCCCGGAAGCACGCAGAAGTGCCGGCACACAACGTGGCATGGACTCGACTGATGTCTGAAGTAGTGCTGGAGGGAACTGTCACCATGGATCCTGCAGGGCTGTTCATAAATCCGTAAGAGTAGGAGGGGGTGAAGATCTCTTCTGAACAGCACGTTGCAAGGCATCCCAGATATGCTCAGTAATGAATGGTGGGCTCCGTGTGGTTCCCAAGTCGTGCAGCGACCGTAAACCATAAAATTTCCAAATATGCAGCAACCAGT
The DNA here is from genome assembly GCF_023864275.1 of Schistocerca cancellata. NCBI lineage: Eukaryota > Metazoa > Arthropoda > Insecta > Orthoptera > Acrididae > Schistocerca > Schistocerca cancellata. The sequence continues at coordinate 41,792,520 of NC_064633.1, read as the reverse complement.
CGCAAAATCATGTTTCATTCATTCGCTTTTGCAAATCGATTTCAACTGCTTTCAACCAATATGTTCCCTGAGTAGTAATACTGTCTTAAGCAGAGGTGGTTAAGACAGTATTCGATTTGCAAAAGTGAATAAATAAAACATGACTTTGCGACTGGTTGCTGCATATTTGGTAATATTATGCTCAATAATGTTCATGTCTGCGGAGTCTGGTGGCCAGCGGAAGTATTTAAACTCAGAAGACAGTTCCTGGAGCTACTCTGTAGCAATTCTGGAGGTGTGGGGTGCCGCATTGTCCTGTTGGAATTGCCCGTGCACAATGGACATGAATGTATGCAGGTTATCAGACAGGATGCTTACGAACGTGTCACCTGTCAGAGTCGTATGTAGACGTATCAGGGGTGCCGTATTACTCCAACTGCACGTGCCCCAAACAATTACAGAGTTCCCACCAGCTTCGACAGTCCTCTGCTGACATGCATGGTCCATGGATTCATGAGGTTGTCTCCATACCCGTACACGTCCATCCGCTCGATACAATTGGAAACGAGACTCGTGCGAACATGCAACATGTTTCCAGTCATCAACAGTCCAATGTCGGTGTTGACGGGCCCAGGCGAGGCGTAAAGCTTTGTGTCGTGCATTCATCGAAGGTACACGAGTGCGCCTTCGGCTCCGAAAGCCCATGTCGATGATGTTTCGTTGACACTTGTTGATGGCCCAGCGTTGAAATCTGCAGCCATTTGTGGAAGGGTTGCATTTCCGTCACGTTGAACGATTCTCTTCAGCCGCCGTTGATCCCGTTCTTGCAGGATCTTTTTTCCGGTAGCAGCAATGTCGGAGATTTGATATTTTACCGGGTTCCTGATATTCACGGTACACTTGTGAAATGGTCGCACGGGAAAATCCCCACTTCATCGTTACGTCGCGGAGATGCTGTGTCTCATCGCTCGAGCGCCGACTGTAACACCATGTTCAAACTCGCTTAATCTAGATAATCTGCCATTGTAGCAACAGTAACCGATCTAACAACTGCGCCAGACACTTGTTCTCTTATATAGGCGTTGCCGACCGCAGCGCCGTATTCTGCGTGTTTACATATCTCTGTATTTGAATATGCATGCCTATACGAGTTTCTTCGGCGCTCCAGTGTAAAAATATTTTCCTTTGGTAGAATTGGAATTAGCTCACCGTTAACAACTTTTTAGCATCCTTATAGAAGGAAATAAAGCTAAACGAACATCCTAGGATTCACTTCCATCCTTGTCTGGTCGGCAACGATTTATTAATAGCTGCTCCTGATGCACAGCTATTATTCTGAGAACGAAAAATAGCGGATGTGATAGTTCTGCAGAGTGTATCGACTAAGATGAAGTAACGGTCATACGAAATGCAGAGCACTTTATAAACAAACATAATCTGGACAGATGCACCATGTATGAAATAAGGATTACCGAGAAGTTAATATGGTTGGCTCTGTGATGCGAACGTCTTCTGCAGTTGGGATCCTGATAGTCCAGACAATTGCCCTGGTCTCACAGAAGGCTGATATTCACAGCCGATATATGTGACTTCGTGGCCCCTCGTATATGTGTTCCCAGCATCTCGTGTATTTATCATATGAAATTTCATCGCTATGGTTGACACAGTAGATTCATTGAATTTTTTTCATCTACATAACGGAATCGCAGGATGCAGTGTGTGTGTATGTGTGTGTGTGTTGTGGGCTGGTGGACCAGCGGAAACAATGTTGACAGGTAATAATTACTTTTACTGAATTCAATACATTACGCAGTGAAGCAACTACGACTATCTTTGTTATCCCTGGCCAACGCAGGATTCCACCCTGGTTGCTGAGCCAGCACCCTGCGCTGCTGATCAGGTGCTTGGTAGGCCAGCAACCTTTCGAGCAGGGCTTCACAACATACGTGCTCACGGAGCAAGCTGTGAGCAGCAAGGCGCGAGCACGGAGCAGGGCGAGCACGCTACCCCCACTACCGGACCAGAGCGGAGAGTGTGGAAAGTCACGTGGGGCACACAACAGCTGCCGCCAGTCAATGTAAATCCGCGGCCACCTGCTGGGATATCACTCACGAATTATTACTGCGACAAATAAAACAAAGAAACAAATAAAGGAGAATGTACATATGCCACATAATTTTATTAGCTTTGTATGCCTCTACATTCGCATTAATTTGTGAACTGTTACACAATAAAAGGTGTCACTGAAGTGTGGGATTCTCGGTTATCTTGTACTTTTTGCCCTTTACAATTGCGTCTTCGTTCGGAGTAATTGTTCTTGTGCATTTTAGGCGTAGCGTGCAGTTTAAATTTCGATCAGACAATGCGTTTCTCAGGCGCGTCTTGTTACATTTCTTTGCAGAGAACAGTTGTTCACAAACATACGTGGAACCGAACGTTGATATTATTGTAGCCGCCAGTTTGTGCAAACGAGGAAATCTATCCTGAGGGAAGTGTCTGTAGAATTCCAAAATGTTTTTCTTGTTCTGAAATTTGTCTCTGTATTCTCTGTCACAATGCAGGTCAATAATTTCTTGCTGCAGCTCAGGGCGAATCTCTTAAATACTCGCTGAATATGGAGAGAACAGATCAAAATCACTGTCTAGTGCTGTCAGATCTTGAAAGCGCTGATCAACTAAACTATGTGAATAACGTTCACAGTCTTTGTGAACATCTTGCATGGAGGATAATTTATGAAAATGAGCTAGGTTTCCTGTTTCCAGCTGACTCACCCAAAGTGTCAATTTCATTTTAAAAGCTCGTATTCGATCTATGAAATGAGTAATTAGCAGATCTTTACTTTGTAGTAAAATGTTCAAAGCATTCAGATGGCTAGTTAAATCTGCTAAGAACGCGAGATCACATTCAAACGTGCGCGCGCATTTCCCCTCCCTCCCCTCCCTCCCTACTCCGCGACCTTGCACCTGCTCGCGAGCACGTGCCCGAGCAGACGCGAGTACTCGCGCTCAAAACCGGCCAGTTGTTAAGCCCTGCTTTAGAGGCATGGCCGTTGATGTCAGCAGCGAAGTACACTCCTGGAAATTGAAATAAGAACACCGTGAATTCATTGTCCCAGGAAGGGGAAACTTTATTGACACATTCCTGGGGTCAGATACATCACATGATCACACTGACAGAACCACAGGCACATAGACACAGGCAACAGAACATGCACAATGTCGACACTAGTACAGTGTATATCCACCTTTCGCAGCAATGCAGGCTGCTATTCTCCCATGGAGACGATCGTAGAGATGCTGGATGTAGTCCTGTGGAACGGCTTGCCATGCCATTTCCACCTGGCGCCTCAGTTGGACCAGCGTTCGTGCTGGACGTGCAGACCGCGTGAGACGACGCTTCATCCAGTCCCAAACATGCTCAATGGGGGACAGATCCGGAGATCTTGCTGGCCAGGGTAGTTGACTTACACCTTCTAGAGCACGTTGGGTGGCACGGGATACATGCGGACGTGCATTGTCCTGTTGGAACAGCAAGTTCCCTTGCCGGTCTAGGAATGGTAGAACGATGGGTTCGATGACGGTTTGGATGTACCGTGCACTATTCAGTGTCCCCTCGACGATCACCAGTGGTGTACGGCCAGTGTAGGAGATCGCTCCCCACACCATGATGCCGGGTGTTGGCCCCGTGTGCCTCGGTCGTATGCAGTCCTGATTGTGGCGCTCACCTGCACGGCGCCAAACACGCATACGACCATCATTGGCACCAAGGCAGAAGCGACTCTCATCGCTGAAGACGACACGTCTCCATTCGTCCCTCCATTCACGCCTGTCGCGACACCACTGGAGGCGGGCTGCACGATGTTGGGGCGTGAGCGGAAGACGGCCTAACGGTGTGCGGGACCGTAGCCCAGCTTCATGGAGACGGTTGCGAATGGTCCTCGCCGATACCCCAGGAGCAACAGTGTCCCTAATTTGCTGGGAAGTGGCGGTTCGGTCCCCTACGGCACTGCGTAGGATCCTACGGTCTAGGCGTGCATCCGTGCGTCGCTGCGGTCCGGTCCCAGGTCGACGGGCACGTGCACCTTCCGCCGATCACTGGCGACAACATCGATGTACTGTGGAGACCTCACGCCCCACGTGTTGAGCAATTCGGCGGTACGTCCACCCGGTCTCCCGCATGCCCACTATACGCCCTCGCTCAAAGTCCGTCAACTGCACATACGGTTCACGTCCACGCTGTCGCGGCATGCTACCAGTGTTAAAGACTGCGATGGAGCTCCGTATGCCACGGCAAACTGGCTGACACTGAAGGCGGCAGTGCACAAATGCTGCGCAGCTAGCGCCATTCGACGGCCAACACCGCGGTTCCTGGTGTGTCCGCTGTGCCGTGCGTGTGATCATTGCTTGTACAGCCCTCTCGCAGTGTCCGGAGCAAGTATGGTGGGTCTGACACACCGGTGTCAATGTGTTCTTTTTTCCATTTCCAGGAGTGTATTTTCCTCGACACTGTGGAGCACGCACGGCTCATCGCTCCGCTCACACCGCCACGGCGGTGCACGAAGATGACCGTGCACGGGGTACGACTCGTTGCCCTGTGG